>NC_141756.1:74339836-74665669 GCF_982258835.1 Parasteatoda tepidariorum
GATCAAGCCTATCTTGACAGTAACGCCTACTTCGATCTGGTAACGCCCACTTCAACGGATGGTCCACATTGAGCAGTTGACTTGTTACTTGTGACTGCGGCATTATCCAATCCTCCTCACGTTGTTGCTACTCAGTCTCGTCTCCATTAAACAAAACGTCTGCCTGCATACACTCGATTGATAATGGCAACACAGGAGTGACTACGACTGTCACATTTCAACACTCAAAAACCCGGTGACCTTAATTCGAGCTTTCCCGGTCTATCACAAGTACAGCAACTAGTGATATCCGTTCATCGATTCTATCCTTGATAAAATTCTGGTGGGGAAGTATTGTGGCGTAACTACCACTACGAATATTAAACATCAATTCACTGGTATATAAGACATGCTAACTTGATTCCATTATGAGGTACCTTTTGGTAGATAAAAAATGGCAGGGTCGATAATTTACTACAACATTATTAAATTGATGCAATCGTACGGACGAATTATTTGAACCATATTTTGGTTTAAGCTATTTCGTATCTCTGAAGGGAAGAATGGTACACCGCATGACAATATAGTTCTGCTTAGCCCCATATTAAGGTTGTAGCAATTTTCTACGATATTATAGTTCATCACGATCCATAAATGCCTAAGTGTACCTGTCTTTTACATGAATTCCATTACACCACGGTGACTCTTATTGGTCTTTATTTAAAGGAAAGTTTTTGCTTGCAGCACTTGCTGTAGAGAATTTTCAAGCACACAGAACTTTTGAGTAAAATTTAAAAGATATTTAGGGGTTTAAAACATAATAAGTCCTAAGAGATATCAGGTAATTTGAGACGTAATAGGTCAGATTTAACGAAGGAATCTGCATAGCGCTTGCGTTATTATTCGCTATTGGGTGCACTGTATATATTAACTGATTTCAGTCCATAATCTTGTAACAAAGCCCTGAAGATTTCGCTAAATGATACTTTGAACCTTTTTAATTTTTAAGCAATTTTTACAAGACATCTTTAATCAAAATATAAATTTTAGTTCATTAATAAAAAAATAAAATATGATGATATATATATATATATATATATATATATATATATATATATATATATATATATATATATATATATATATATATATATATAATATATTATATATATATATATATATATATATATATATATATATATATATATATATATATATATATATATATATATATATATATATATATATATATACAGTCAAACCCCGCTATAGTGAACACGGCTTATAGTGAACTCCCGGATATAGTGAACCAAATGTTCGGTCCCGTGCCTTGCTATACACGCATAATGTAATTTTTTGTGGATATAGTGAACCAAAAAAGTGAGGAAGTTGGATATAATGAACTTTTTTCTGCCTTCGACTGATTTTTTTCTTCCTCTTTTTTTTTTTTTTTTTTTTTTTTTTTTATATTTTCAGGGAATATAAACTATCCAAATCTGAAGTTTGTAACATATGGAAAAATAGGCAATTAATAATTTCTGCTCATGAAAAAAATTTAGATGGCAGAAAAAAGTTGAGAAAAGCAGATCACAAGGATGTTGAAGAGGCATTACTGAAGTGGTTCACCATTCGAAGAAGTCGCAATCTGGACAAATGTGGATAAATTTGCTAAGTGGTTTTACGAGACTACTTTCATGTGCTCGAATAGCTGGTTGGACTGGTTTAAAAAACGGAATGACAGAAATTCAGGAAAAATTATCTGATAGTCGGGAAGTCTTTCCATATCTGATGTTGAGGATTGCTGATCAGCTAAAAATTAAGAAATTTTTGTTGCTCGCAAGACGAAGAGTAATGAAAAATAACAAATTTTTTGCTATTACATAATATTTTTCAGTCATTTATTTGAATAAAGTGTAATAAAAGGGAGGAGTTTGGGAACCATTAGTAAAATTGCCTGCGTTACGGATATAGTGAACACCCGGTTATAGTGAACTGAAATTTCGGTCCCTTGAAGGTTCACTATAGCGGGGTTTGACTGTATATATATATATATATATATATATGCACTCTCAGAAATTTGTCCCGAAATTTTATTTAATTAAAAATATGTGTAGCTGTCAGATTTTAACATTTATTCAAATATGTTTAACAAAGTAGAAGAATTTTTTTAAACTACAATGAAGATATAAATAAATTACCTCTTTATGTTTGAGTCGAATGAGAAAAAAGGTCACAATTCCAACATTTAAGAATCGGAAAATACGCACATTAAATCGTTTATCTCCGAAAATATTGATAGATTAATCTATCAGTATTTTAGCCAAGTAGTAAAGTTTTTGTAAAAGTTATTCCTTAAGCTATTAGCAATTTTTACAAGCGGTCTTTTTCTATAATCCTAAGCTAATTGAAAACTTAGAACTCAGTTTTCTCTAAGCTAATATTTTGCAAATTAAGCTGCTTTATTAAACACTAAGACTATTTTGTCCAAAACTTTAATATATATATATATATATATATATATATATATATATATATATATATTAGCTAAATAATCGCGCATTCTGTATGATATACTCAGAGAAAGAGAGAGAGAGAGTCAAAACAGCGACAAGCTGCTAACGTTTTAACTGGCGGAATTTCAAAGGAAATAATCTTTTTCTGATTTGCTTTAGGTTTCCTGTTTATCACTCTTTCTTGAGACATTGTTGTTTATGGTATTTAACAGCTGCAGAAACTGCTCCCACACTGACGACGTGGTAAATTCTCTCCCCCTCCCTGATGATGTTTCCACTACAATTTCCAGTTTTGTGCTCTTGGTTATTTGGTTATTTTTGTGTAATTTTAGATGCAGCTTAAATCTTCAGTTTTGTGCTCTTGATTATTTGGTTATTTTTGTGTAATTTTAGAAACAGCTTAAATCTCTTTCCTGTTTTCGTTATTTTTTGGATTATTCCTTAATAGGAATAATTCAAAATCCTTGGAGTTAATGTTTTTTTTCCGGAATCATGTTAAGAAATTAATTTATTTTGATTTATTTTTTCTTCAAATATATATATATATATATATATATATATATATATATATATATATATATATATATATATATATATATATATATATATATATATATATATATATATATATATATATATATATATATATATATATATATATATATATACAGGGTGACTCAGTTAAGCTTTTCAGAACTTCTAAGAGGGGTAGGGGGCATCCTGACGACTCGAAATCATATAGCAATCTAGGGTCGGAAATGCTTTCCTGAAGCGGTGACGTACACAGAAGCACCATAAAGAAAAGAGACCGTAAGTGAAAAATCGTTTTAATAATACATTGAAAAAACCATAAGGCACATGGGTCAAAGTAAGTGTTCGAAGCTTCTGCCACCGGCTACAATGCACACCTCACATCTTCGGTGCATGGACATCCGAACATTCTGCAATACTCCAGAATACTTCGAATTTCTCCGGCAGCTACTGTGTATCTTGCAACCAGCTCTTCAGCATTGTCAAGAGGGGAGTCATAAACCAGTGTTTTCATATGACCCCAGAAATAAAAATCAAGACATGATAGGTCGGGTGACTGAGGAGGCCAACGCACTAGAAAGCTCGGTCGAAACTTTCGAACAACGCCATCTACCCCGTCAGGAAAGCATTTCCGACCCCGCATTGCTATATGATTTTGAGTTGCCAGGATGCCCCTTACCCTTCTTAGAAGTTCCGAAACGCTTAACTGAGACACCCGATATATATATATATATATATATATATATATATATATAATTAAATATTTTAAAAGATCATTATTTTTTATTGTATAAAATGGAAAATACTACGACAGTATAATCTATCACTTATGCATAGTAGGATAAAAATTTCTAGGTTCGAAGATGTAAAGAATCGTATAATTTAGCAGTAGATCACGATAAAATATTCCTGGTATTAGCGTGAACTGTTGGTGACAGTTTGAAAAATAGTTTCTAAACTCACTATAAAATACTGCCACATTGATTATAAACAAAAGTTTATAAAGGAAAAGTTTTGATGTTTTGAAATAAAATCTGTATCATTCATGATGCTCTCAATTTATTTTGCGTGAAAGCGTAAATCTTCAAAATCTTATGATTTATTGGAGCTTTTTTAAACTTAGACTTTACAGCATGAAGAAACGAAAACATTCCTAAAAAGAAAGTTTGACACTTTTCATAACATGGTATTTTTTTGCTGCTGATCAGAAGCCTATATATAAGTCTATATATATATCGCCCATTCTATATATATATATATATATATATATATATATATATATATATATATATATATATATATATATATATATATATATATATATATATATATATATATATATATATATATATATATACGTCATATGTTGCTGGAAATATTTTAACTGGTTCATATACTCATTGAATATATTAATATAGTAGTGAACATTATTTATTATATTACATTTTGATTCTTGAAACGCTTTTGATTAAAATATGTTTCAGGTAAAAAATAAATAAGAAAAAAATATCATTGTAACTTGCTTATTTCCTCCATATGATAAAACTCTTTTTACACTTTTTTTTTACAGAAAGACCACACTCAAGACAAGTATTTATTTTTACCATTTATTTGTACAAGTTAATTCTTACTTAGATTAGTAGTATTTTTTTTAGATGACTAGAATTTAGTTTTCTGTGCAGCTTATCAGTTTCTACGAAAACGTGAAACAAATGTCATGGATATATGTACAGGTCTCCGGAATAGCAAGTAACTTAAGATTTTAGCATATACTATTTATAGAGCAAATTTAATAATACATAACCCAGTCAAAATTGCACTTTCACTTTAATGTGTTGCTAACATGCTACAAAAGCATTTTAACTTAATTAAAACTTCATTTTATTTTGAGAAAAAGAAATGCAAAATATTTTAGCAAAATTCAACACATATGCATTATCAATTAGTATGCAAAATTCTTGCCTTAACCTTTTTTCCGTCTCTTCCTATTAATACAAGTTTAGAAACCTGTAACAAATCTAAATATAAAACTTTTTTTCTAAATTGATCAATTTAAACTTTTAAGTTTTTGTCACCTTTTAATCATACCGTACTTTTATCTACATTGTATTAACCATATATTAACAGTATTTAACCGCATATTAATTGTAATTTTTTTGTAGAAACTTAAGTTTTCAAAGTTGAACTGTTTGTAAATGAAACTAAAATATACATTGCAGAAATGAAACTCACACGTATATAGAAACACGTATTTTCAACCAATGTACAATATTCTTGCCAAAACCTAATTTATGTCTCTTCCCATTAATACACACTTAAAAACCTATGAAAAAGTTTTATTTTAACACTTTTTTAAATTGCTTTAAACTTTTAAGTTAAACTTCTAGTCCTTTTTTATTAAATTAAATTCCTAAATCACCGTATTCACATTTATACCTTCAGGCAGAAAAGGGTTAAAAGTTTTCTTAAAGCATTTTCAAGTTTGCATAGCTTTATAGTTTCCAGACTTTCAGTTTCCAATTTTCAGATTTTTCTTTTCTATTCTATCTGAAGAGTTAACGAGCTACAATGTCAACATCATTTTTAAGATTTAACATATTAATATAAGAGCATATAAACATCTCTTTCCACTAAAGCATAAAATAAACTAATACTTGAGCATGGAACTAACATAAAAACATTTTGTTGAAACTGTTTATTAATATTACAACCTCAGTTGAAAGAATTATTGCAGGTATTATCGCAAACACTAAAATACCATCCTATAATTCACAAAACACAATCAAACGAGGCGCACTAAATAATTTTCCTTTTCTACTACTAAAGTTAGAGCAAACAATTCTCTTTAATTTCCATTCTACCATGCAAAATATGGACAACTGAATTGGCTGAGGAAAAAAAACAGAGGCAGTAATTCAGTCTGAAAGAATATTGCCGAACGGCGTATCGTGAATCAAAACTATTCAGTTACTCTCTAAAGATTAATTCGAGCGTAATGTAGTATCTACTGTGCCTACATAATTTTTAAAGGGATATTTAATATAGTTTTTACATTTTTATGTCTATTCTTTTCAAATGAAAAAAATTTAAATTAAATTCAATATTATTTTAATACAATATAATTTTAAACGTAATATTAAAAGTAATACAAGATTATTTTAAATTTAATAATATTAAATGAAAAAAATTAGTTAATACAATAATAAAAATTAGTAGACACTTATCTTTAAAATATTTATAATTAGTCATTATAAGTATTTTATACACTTATTACCCTTAATGTTAGTTATTTAAATTTTGCAAAAGTGATATAAAATCCTAAATATTATTATGTTTATGTATTATAATTATTATGAAGTATGATGATTATATTATGATGATTATGAACTGGGATTATGATGATGATTTATGTATTATGATTATGATGATTATGAACTATGATTATGATGATGATTTATATATTATGATTATGTATTATGATTATGTTTTATGATTATGTATTATGATTATGTATTAAAACTTAAATTTTTAAATATCACAAATTATTAAAGAGTTTAACATTACTGAAAGAGTAAAGATATTTATAACTTTTGATGAAAGTGAAGGACAGCGAAAATGTTAGTTTTAACTGGTTCTTAAACTGGTTCTGATATGTACTATCACATTATCACGATATCACGATATTGGATCTTGATGTACATGGTCTGCTTTTTTTATATGTTTTTATAAATTATTAACCTGTAGGTTTAACGTTTATTCTAGAATTTTTTAATGTTTAATTTCAGCGATGTTAACGAAATTACAAGCATTAACTAGGGATTACTTTTTGTCAAATTCAAAGCACTATGAATAATATTTCCTAGCAACTAAAATGAAAATAGATAGTTGATTTCTTTGTTTCGAAACAACATATATTAAATAGATTTTTATAAAAAATTCAAAGAACTGAATATTATTTTCTAGTAACTAAAATAATAATAAATAGAATTTTTTTGTTTGGTTACAAAAATATTTCAATAAAATTTAATCAATTAGGTGTCTACATTATTTTTTTTTAATTTACGTAAGTTCTTTTATTAAAATTTAAATCATTTTTGAAAGTATAGAAAGATGTGTAAACAAAGCGAAAAAATAAACATTGGTAAAGAAAATAATTAGTTATAAGCTTGCTGTGAAAAAACTTTTCTGAAAATTTTCTTATTTTTACTTCAACTCTTAAGTATATCCCAAAGCGCTGTTTCAATTCAAGGCATCGGAAAGTAAATTTAGAATATTGTTTACTTTTTAATTAAGCATCATTATTTATTTGAAAACAAAAGAGGAAATTCCCTTGAAACATTTACAAAAAGAAAACTAGAAACAGGCCATGCATTGTCAGAAAAAAACAACGCTTTTTTTATCTTCTTTATTAATGGTTCCTGGGTGTTATTTTTGTAAAAAGAACAAAAAAGTTCTCCCACACAGAAACATTTGTTTAAGAAAACACGAAATTCTTACATTTAGATGGTATGTTTAAGAAACATTAAATCATTCGATTATGAACAGAAAAGCAAAATATATTCAAAAAAAATCTAATGATTTATATCACGAACTCGAAAAGTTCCTTAAAAGCGTTTTAATCTTTAAAACATAAGATTAGGTCACATATTAGTTTCTGTTGATCTGATTTATGCATTTTTTTGCACATGTTAATCAGTTTGATTAAGCATTGAAACAATTAGGAAGTGCTTCATTCAGGCAAATAAAAAATCAACGATTTGGCTCTAAATATTTATGCGCTCAAAAATTAATCAAAAGTTATTATTGAATTTTTTAAATATTAAAGTTAATTGTGTTCATTTATTTTTATTTTAATGTATTGAATGCCCCTCACTTGAGTTGTTGTCCTGTGTTAATAATATTTTTCAACCTATCAGATGGCGCTCTAAGCAGTGATGTAAAAATTAATTAATATTGAGATTCCATTTAGACACTGTAACGTTATAATCATTCTTCGTTATTGTTATTAAATATATTTGTCTGCTATAAAGCGTTTTGTTATAACTTATGCAACTTAACCATCTTATTTCGATTATCTAAATAAGAAGTCACAAATAAATGAATGAATAGCCATTGACCCCGAGACTATCGTATTTCACACCCTACATTTAATGCTGGAATTTTTGGAAAAATATTGGGGGGTTAGACACAAGTAAGATTCTATGGAATATACTATGTACTGACTTTTCTCATTTGTTCATTGTTATTTTATTATTGCTCTTTCTGTTTTCCCCTTGTTCCGTCTGCAGTTGTATCAATTTGCTTTTAGTAAAAGTATTGTGTAAGCAATATGTAAACAAACTTGCATCATTTTTATTCATAACTTGTAACGACATGCAGTAGTTTTTGAACTTGTGTATATACTATAATAATTCATCATTTCGTCCTAATTAGACACTTTTGCATTTTAATTGACCATCAACTATAATGTTATTGCTTAACTGTTATTACAAATCAAAGAATTGTTCAGGGATTCCCTATCGCTCACAGCTATGAAACCCTAAAAACTCGAGATTCTTTTTGCGGAACCCTAAATATGTAAATAAAATATATTAGCCGCCGAGGGCTTATTAGCCAAAAAAACTGCTAATTATTTTAATAATATTTAATCTGGAGATTAAAATTTGTTTCAATAACAGTTTCATCAATGAAACTCTTTAAATAAAAGGTTTTATGATGAGTAGTTGAGTTCGCGAGTTGAGTTGGTATCGAGTCCAGTTCAGAATTAGGTGCATACATTTGTTCAAAACTAATAAAATAAGCTGAATTTTTGCTTACAAAAAATGAATTTAAGTTGATAATAGCTATTAGAGTATCACAATTCGTGAATTTGATAATTTTATTTGGAACTGAAGAGTTTGGGAGGAAATACTGATGCAATTATTTCATAAATTGTGCCGTTTCTGTTTTTAACTGGAATTTTACTTAATTTTATTTAATTAACCAAACTACCAAAGAAATTATATTTCAATAATTTTATGTAAATATAATTACAAGTTTCAAAAATCATTACTGATTTTAAGAAATGAAAACTCTCATAATCCCTATTACACTTCCACGGAACCATCACGGTTCCACGGATTGCATTTGGGAACCGATGCTTCTGTTTTGTGTTAATTTTTCAGATTTCCAACAACTTCTTTTGTAACAAAACATATCAAATCAAAGAAGGATAACAGAAGTAATTTTTATTTAATACACTTGCGTAATTTTAATGCATAATTTCATTTTAGTCAGTTAAATGGTATAAATGTTAGAAGTAGTTTGCAATTATTATTGAAGATATTTTTTTTACATTAATGTAATAAATACTTACAATTATTAACTTATATACCTACAATTAGAAATATTTTAATAAGCTGTATTATTTTTTTCTTACGAAAAGTTTTCAACCCCACTCTATAACACTCTAAAAAAACATTTTCGAAGAGTAAACTGATCTTTCGGTAACAGCGCAAAATTTAGTTAATTTATTTCAACAATTTTAAAAGGCGTACACTTTCTAAAGAAATAATTGTTGTATAAAAGCAGTCTCAGATACAAAATCGCTGTCTAGACTCTTCTAATAGCCCAAATCTCCGTTGAGTTTGAATCTGGCGCCATTTATTATAACCTTAATTTCCTTTTGGGATACAGTTACGTTATTGATCATGCTTATTCTTAGCATGACTATATATAAAGTGACTATTTATCAATAGAGAGAAAAAAGAAATCTTCGAAATGTGATATCTAATTATATTGTTATACGTTAAATATTGTTAAAATTATGTATTGGACAGTTAAATACTGTGTGCTAAATTTAATAATTAGCTTTGTAATATTAATCCCTAAGTGGGCCATTTATTTCTCTTTTTAATTTCTTTCATTCTTTCTACGTTTATAACAATTTAACCATAAGCAGTATTTAAGAAAATATATTTTATTTTGCCAAGCTTCATGTTTACATTTAAATTTTAAGAGAGAGAAATATAATTCCCGAGAAACCGTTTTGAGTCAGAAAGAAATTTAATGTTAATTCTTGGCCATGAAAAAATGAAACAATGTTTTATTGTAATGGGTGCATCACCTTCTTCATACGCCGACCGGCCTGTGTAGGGGGCAGGAAACTGCCCCTGCATCAAAAAGATCCTGGGTTCGAATCCCGGACAAGGCATAGATATTTCTTTCTCTCTCTGTGTGTTCTATGCCCTTTCTCCTTTGTGTGTGAATGTGACCAGCCCTATAAACGGGTTGTGTGAATGGCGTGGCAAAAGTCGAATTCCTGGCCATAGATGTCGCCACTGAAAAACAGGAACAATCGCACCCCCACTGCCTAAACAGGCATACGACCAAAAAAAAAGCCTTCTTCATACCTGTAGTGTCCCCTTTTCTTGTCCTTTTGTGCAACATTTCCTGCATCGGCTTTTTAGAAACCATCTTGGGCGTATGGTTTATTCACAATGGCTAATCGCAGGTCATCGGGAACTGCAAACTTCTTTGCTTGGAAACTAGCAAGACATCTTTTTATTTTGCTCGAAAAATATCCGTCTATTAGTTGATGAGTTAATGCTTCACATTTCTCATGCTATATTACATAATTACTGGCTAAAAATATACAGGAATATACGAAATAAGAAAGTATTAATGCAATAAAAAAAGTGTTTCATTGACATTTCCAGTAGAATTGTTAAGTAGTGTAAGAGTTTGATCAAGATTAAGCCATGTGTCCAAACGATACAAATCTCACTCAAGATATACAAACTTACAAAAATCAAAAGAAGTTCCCTCGATCAAACAACAGATGGCAGCACAAAACAAAAAAGAAATTAGTGTTTCCATCATTATAAAATGCCAATATAATATTATGAATTTTGCGCTTCTTAATTAAACATTGTTGGCATCAGTAAGCTCATGGCGATTAGCAATTTTCTGTTATAGGAATCAGTACCATATCTCTATGAATTTTCCATCTTAATAAATAGCTTATTTTTTATTGAAATTAATATTTATCACCAAAAATAATTAAACATCATTGGCTTCAATACTAGTGTGAGAATCACTTATTAATCTTCCAAACGATGCACTGAAAATATTTAGACGATTCTTGGAATCATGGACTAAAATTGCCCACTGAAATTGCCCTGGGCTAAAATTTTGCCCACAGTTTCAGAACGCTGACACAAGTTGCTCTAAGGTAATAAAAACACACAGACTTCTAAAATACAGTTGGCATTTTGTTGACATCAGTTATAATAAATTTCTTTTATTTATTCAAGCAGCGAAAGATATGATTAAATTTTTTTTATCACTTGATAACGCATAAACTATTTTTAGTTGAATATATCTGTTTGTATTGAAAGTTAGCGATAATTCGACACAACCAGGTAGTGGAATGAAAAGATATGACTTTACTTTTCCAATTAAACTTTTGTTGCTATTTATCAGAAATCCCTTAAAACTAGTTGTAGGCACACATCATAGTATTTTCTAATTAATAAGAAAACTGAGTAGAAAATTTATTTTTTGAAGCTTACGTTTTTAAAGAAGGTTTGGTTTGAAAAGTTATGGTTTTTACTCCACCAGTTCAATTGCATATGATCTAATTGTTTGAAGAATTATTTAAGTTCAACGTCTAGCTAAACACCTTTTAAGCAATCATAATAAATCGTTAAAACATTTTTACAACACGCTTTAAAAATGCTACTCCTTTTTATTTCTGTTATATGGTTGTGTTTAGAAATCACAGTACATTTTAGTCGGATCTAATCTATTTACCCGATTTTATCTGAATAAGAAAATTTGTTGTTGTTTCTAATGCTGCTTGTCGATACCAGCAAGCCTACTGGGTGAAATCAAGCAAATTTATGACGAAGGGTGCGTTTCTTGACTTTCAGTGGCTACATCTATGGCCAAGAATATGACGTAAGCTACACACACACGTCACAGCACGTTTATAGGACGGACCCATTCATACATCCATTCCTTTATCCGAAAATCATAATTTCGACCTGAACGAGAGAATGATAAATATCCAATTCAGTACTCACAGATGCGTTATTGGTTATGGGAAAATGGAGGACTTTGTGTCCCGACAGATTTAGCGGGCACCAGTCTCTATTGACTACACAGGGAGTCTTCTTAGGACGGCGACTAAACGGGTATGGGCCCAACGTCTACTAACCAGGCTATCCCGGCCCTAGAAAATGTGGGTGGCCCATGATATCTGATGTCTGAAAAACATGCTGTTGGAATTAAAAATGTAAACCCAAAATCAGTGAATGTAATGAGATCGTAATGTGATAATCAGTGAATGTAATCATAAAAAATATGACAATTTTATTATACCTATCATTCCGTGTAGCAAATTAATGTTAAAAATAGATATAAATATTAAAAAAATGGATAAAAAGAATACAATTTGTATGCACTTTATTTGACTATTCTTTGGATGGCTGAAAATGTTTAAATCCAAAAATGACATACCAGAATCTTGAGGCATACGAATGTTAACTGTTTCAAAATTTGTCAAAAGTCACATCATGTTGTATAAATGTTATACTTATCCAATGCTAGGAACCAATCTGGAGAGTGATAACAATTATTATCGAAAAAAAGGATATTTGAAAGTTACGAAAACAGTGGCACCAGAGTCACTATTTTCTTGGCATCTCTAATATCAAGTTCGAAAACAGATTATACGTAAAAAGTCCCAAAAAGAGCGAAAAAATTTTACGAAAAACTCTGCAAAAACGTGCGAAATGTTTAAAATAAATAGATTTAAAAATAAAAAAAACTATTTAAAATGCTAAAGAAACTAAAAATAATTGCTCAAAGTAAGAAAATTAATAAAATAAGCTAAGCAGTTTTAATAATAAACATTTCAATAGCAATGCTTTCATTTATAAAAAAAATATTGTTTTCTAATTTTCACACATAAATTATCCATGTTAAATTAAAAAAACATTAAATAAATAAGATTGATCTAGATTGTGTTTGAAAATCAAATTTTTCGTTAGCACCTTTATCTAATTTTTTATTAAAATTTAAAAGCAAGTGTTTAAGTATAGGCAATTTTTTTTAATGAAATGTTAAGAAAAATTGCAAAAATAGTGTATGTATACAAAGTTCTTTTTTTCTCTTCATCAATGTATAAATCATTATTTCAGCTTGATTTTTTTCCTTATTTCCTTACTAATCCCTGATTTTGCATTCTTTTTAAAAATTAATTGATCCAAAATATTTTTTCAGCATAAAATAATTATTTTTAAAGCGATTTTTTTCATGTATTTTCTAAGGGAAAAAGCAGTTCTGTTAGAAAATTTCCAACTTGTTTGAGGATAAAACTATTAATCACTGATATACGTTTGAAATATGTACTTATACGTAGCTCTTGATACATTTATTAATATTGAAAACTATAATTTTCATTTCTTATTTTTACTTATTATTCTTGTATGCATTCACGTTATCAAGAATTCATCAATATTAAACATCATTGTTTCTATTATTTGTTTAAATTAATTATTGATTTTTTTTTCTAGGTAAGTGTTTATTTATCTAAATGAAAGATTCTACATTCAGGTAGATATTTCCTTATTTTACTTAATAGTAGATATATGCTTCTCTTTTGTTCTTGATTGTATAAAGAAAACTTTAAATTATGCAAAATTAAATCCATTATTGATGTATATCTGTTAAGTCAAACTAGTTTTGATTCAAGATATAAAATTATTCAAACATGTATAGTTGCATGAAGTAATGTAAATGTAAGTAAATGTAATTAAAGTAAATGTAACGGTTGGTTGATTGGTGTCGTGCCATGGACAGAAAATAATTTTAAATGTGATCAAAGGTCCTGAATACAACATCTGAAATTTAAAGGTAATTTTCTTCATTTAAGTTCGCAAACGGATTGTCACTTATCTGCTGCAATTGCGCCAGTATAGCGGGACAGTTGAAAAGATGTATGGGGGTTAGCTCTATGTCTGGGCAATTTTTGCAGAGGCAGTAAGTCCCTGTTCCGTCACCATGAATCTTCATCCCCCTAAAGTGTCCCGTCCTAAAGCGTTACTGTAAAGAGGTATTACAGTAAATGTAATACCTCTTTTAAATGCAAACAATTTATATTCACAAAATATATTTAAATAATCATTAACTCTATTAGCATGGTACATATATTAGCACCAGTAAATCATACTTATTTTCAACATTATCAAATGACATATTTTTTAAAGAATGCCATTAATAATAGATTTTAGAAATGAAGACAAAAAATAAAAATAAAATTTCATTCCTCATCATTCAAGCAATAATTGTTTGAAAATAATGTTTATAAATATATAACCCTAGTTATATACAATACAAAAATATGATAGGCAAATTATGATTTACAAAACATTAAATGCAAAAAATAATACAAGGAATATGATGTACAAAAAACGGGTGATGAATAATATAGGGTAAATAAATTCTAATTTTTGGGAATACTTCTTAAATCTAATAAAACTTACTTGTAAATAAATATTTTAATAACTGAATGAATTTTAAAAATTTTTACTTGATTTTAAAAAACATTTTTACATTTAAATATTAAATATTATATTAGTCATTAATCAATAAATGAAATTATGTCTATTTTTAAGCACTTGAAAATATATGAAAATCTATTTTCAGTCAAGTATTTTGTCTGGATTAAAAACATATTTAAAGAAAGAAGCTTCTTTATGCCCATAATTATAAAAACTCATTTCTATTTAATACATTTTCTTTATGTAAGAATATAAATATATATACTCGGAAAAGTTTGAAATTGTGTTTCAGAATTGTAATTCAAAAGGAAAACTTTAATCTCAGCCCCTCCCGAAGCAACATTATTACACATGACGGGAAATCTAAATCCTAAAACTCAAAATTTCTCCTCCCGCTTTGCTTTCTTAAAGCCTCGTTCTTTTAAGAAAAAAATAAACCAATCACGTGATCTTTAGCCTTTAATTTGAGGGAACTGAAAAAGAAAATCTTCAAAAATAATTTAGAACGGAATCAATACTCCCTTACAAAAATGATAAAATACCATAAGGAATTCTGCAGAAAAGCTATTTGTCCCGTTTGGGGGCTTTAGTAGTGAGGATGGTCTAATAAAAAATTTTCTTTTTCCCGTTTTTTCCCTCGCTGAAGATGATTGCAATGATTTCAGCAGAAATATTTGTCACTGACAAGCGATGAGATAAAGCCTTCCATTTCATTCTGAACAAAAGACGTATTAGTCTTAAGAATTCCTTCAAAGGTTGTAGTTTTATTTTTTTATCTATGGAATCTTCGAAACGAGGTGAGATAAGCTAGCAATTTTCGAACAGAATTTTTAGTTAAAAGAGCTTATCTATGAGTGTTACTTGAATGTTACTTTCAGAATTTCAAAATATTTCCTTCACTATAGTGTTATTTTCAGAAATGTTTAAAGTTTCTTCTTGCAGAAATTATGAAATATGGAAGGAATTATACCCGAAATTATGAAATATGGAGTGTGGATAAAATAAGTATAAGTCTCATTGAATTCCTGCAAAATCTAAATTGTTTTTATGTTTATGGAATCTTTTCAACGGAGTGAGATTAGCTTACAATATTAAGAGCAATTTTTTTTAAATAAATCAAGTAGGAATGTAACTTGAAAGAATGTAATAAATGTTACTTTTAGAATAATAATATGCTTCCTTAATTAATTTTTTTAGAAACAATAAAAGTTACTGCTTGCTTAATAGCTTCGTATTGTGGAATCTAAACCAAAAAAAAACAACTCGGAATTCCTTCAAAACTTTTGGTTGAATTTTTATATCTATGAAGTCTTTAAAAGGAGATGAGATAACTGTGCAACAAAATTTTTAGTAAAAAGTAATTAACTGCAAATTTTCCTAGATTAAATAAACTATGAAGGTTATGTAAAGATTCCTTTAAGGATTGTTGTCTTGTAATTCTTCTGTAGTTTCTTCTAATTCTTTTGAGTCTGAGTGATCTAGTTTCATCTTTATAACAATGAAATCTTCAAAACGAAGTGGAGTTCTCCGTCACTTGTGACTTTCGAGGGTTCGTAAGATGACTCTTAACAGAATTAAAACTGCATGACATAGGTGTAAACTTAAATCGTTACCAAGTATACTAATATAATACTTTGTACTACATTAGTATATTTGGTACCTATTAAAACTCCACCTAATACCATAATACTAGTAGTGTGTATAAACAAAATTAATATAGTACCATTTTTCGTCAATAATATAGCAATTTTTTATATTTTCCCTAAACTATTTAGAAAAATTTCCTCATTATTTTTGGTATTTAGCACTCTTCTAATTTATTTTTTTTAATTTAAATATCAATTGCTAATATTAAGCATTTTGGATGTATAAATATAAATCAAAAGCAGTATAGATTTTTTTACTCTTCTCCTAAGCAATTTAGTACTATTGTTTCATTAATTTTTTAGTACATATCTTTTTGTAGTTTTTAAAATTTTGTAGTTCTGTAGTTTTCAAAATTTTGTTCAATTTTTCTAATCTTTTAAAAGTTTCATCACGAGATAACTAGAATAAAGAAATATTTTAGATATACGTTGTAAATTTTTGTGTGTTGAGGTGAGCAAACTTGAAATACATTTTTCTGATATAAAATAAGACAGAATAGCATTTCTACAATTTTAAATTTAGCAAAATTAAAGTATATTGAAATTTCCTTCCAAATCATATTAAATTAAGAAATTAGGTGTCAAGTTAAATAATTAATAAAAAAAAATATTTAAATTTTCCCAAAAGAAATGCAAATAATTAATCATTGCATTAATTCATGAAACAGACTTGAATTTATTCAGGACCAATAATGAATGCATTGCTATTTTGATCACCACGCTGTATTTTCAGTATGAACTAACATAAAGAGCAAAATTGTTTAATGTTTAAATGGATCATTTGTTGAGTAGAAATGAAGACTGTTGAAAATGTCATTTTATTAAAAGAAAAAACTTTTATAAAATTTTACAACTTCGAAAAAGGACAACGGGAATTTTTAACAAATATGTTTCTTGACTAAACTGTCAGACTCCAGAAAACAACGTAATAAATTTTCTGAAGAATGTAGCTAAATATTGAACCTTGTGCATTTTCAAATTTGAAACTGTAAAAAATACATATGTCTACCGTATGCACCCATCTTTACTCAAAGATTTATGTATGTACTATCATGTTCTATATTTTTAGTAAACGCCAAAAATAAAAAAAAATAAAAGAAAAATCTTCGTTAAACAGCAAATGATATTTTTTAGTAGAAATTCATAAAAATAGCAGATTCACCTTCTTCTGTTTCCTTATGAAGCAGACGATACAGCCAAATGCTATTTTGCATGCCAAATCCTTAATCAAAAGTATCAATGATAATTACATATATGAGAAACTTAAAAATACAATATTCACACAACTAATTTTTTGGAACGTACCAACCTTAAATACTGGCTTTTATGTCATCTATAATTGGCCTTGAGCATTATTTTTATGTTACATAATGGCACTATGTGCGCACTTGGGTTAGGTGCATTAAACTTTGAATTTGAAAAACAAATATTGGCCAATAAGGAGAAGCTTGGATTTCAACGGGTTACGATTATGCGTTAGAAGTAATGGATTAAAAAAAACAGCAGAAAATGGGTGAGGTTGTATTTAATTTAACTTTAGAGACGTGATATTTATCGGTGAAAAATTTTATAATTTTTAAATGAAAGGGAATTAAATTAATATATACATCGTGATATTGTTCCAATACGACGCTGCACAACATTTTACTGTAAAATATGAATCTTTTACTAATAGAAAGAAAATGCATGATAAAAGTTTCAAGTTTATTGAGGTTACCTTTTTAAAGTCTTTACCTTCTTAGGGACTTCAGAAAAGTTTGTTCACAATTGCCTTTTAAAAATTCGCAAACTTTCTCGTCAAAGAAATGATTTGCTTGCTTTTCATTAGACTAAATAATAAATAGACTATAATTGTTTTAAAGTTAAAATTTAACATGAATAGTTACTTATATCTAAATGTAAATGTTTTTTTTATATATATATATATATATATATATATATATATTTTATTTCGTAACCAGCGTTCAACAGCCTACTCAATTCTGTGTGTACGATTATAAATGTTCAACTGCGTAGCCTTGTAATTACAGGCCTCCATATTGTCACAGATTGTGACCATGATCAGCGGTGGCTCAGGGAGCGTTCGCCTTCAAATGAGGTGAACTGGGTTCGCATCCCAGCGATGCAAGTTCAATACGAATTCCGCACCCAGTTCACACCGACAGCAATACTAACGTGAAATATCCTCAATGGTAGACTGATCATGGGTTAGAGTCCCTTGCTATCAGCCTAAACGTGAGAGGTTTCGTTGTTTTCCTCTCCATGTAACGCAAATGCGAGGTAGCTCCATCAAAAAGTTTTACACGAAGTCAAATTTCTCTAGATGCTGGATACTGAAGTTCTTGTCTTCTGGATTGGGTTCAAAATTACAAGGCTACGGAGGTGAACATTAGTAGACGTAAGCCCAAGATTGGTTTGGCTGCTCTACAACGGTTATAAACTGTCACCATTTCACGAACATTGACCCTTCCCGCGAAACGTGACATCATTTACAAACGGCGACTGGGGTCTTCCTCGGAAAACTATTTTAATCAAATACCAATTTCTAAATATTACATCCACATTTTGTAACATTTTAATTTGATTTATTTAAAAGAAATATTCGGTATTATTTTAAAATAATCTCTCACACTTTACAAAATATCTCCAAAACATTGAATTCAAATTAAATACTTTTACGCTATGGGGCTGCAATCACCTAAATTTTTAATCTAATTAAAAATTCATTCCCATCATAAAATGAGAAAACCATTTACGAAATTACATTTTTAAAGGCGATATATTTTAGAAAAACACGAGCCCACCTCAAACAACGTGGCCATTTTTAAAAATCATAAATTAAGAGAGTCAATAAAATTTGAGGCAGCTAATTACGATTCGCAACGTTGAAATGTATTTTATACGGGACGGCTGCGAAAAAATCCAATTAAAAGTCTCCATTAAAAGGCGATTTTATCCAAAACAGTTTGATTATTTGACGTGATTGTGATACCAGCTGTGTTTCCGATTCGCTAATTAAGTTGAGTCAACAGAGATGGACTCGAATAAAGATGTTGGATATGTTGACTCAAGTCCCTGCTATTCCAGTAGCTCAAGGAATTGTTTGCACTGGAGCAAGTTTGTTTGCAGAAATGATAATACTTGCCCATCACAGAAGGAAATACTTTTTCGCCTTTTCCCAAACCAATTGCTAATAGATTATACCTACAAATAAAGATTTTAAATTAAAATATTGAATATTTAATCAAATATTTGGTTATATAAGGGTGTACGCAGAAGTGAAGAAATTCCTTTGCTGAAAGCAAACAATTGGTGGATCTTTGTACGGAATTTTTAAAAAAAAGACTGGGTTTAAATTGCAAGGTTTCACGCAATAAAATAATTTATTGCGATTTATCTCATACTTAATTTGTTCTACATGATATAATTCATTCAATTTAAAAGTATTGCTTGTTTAATAGCTTTCATATTCTTTCGTGATAGTTATATCTCTATTTACACTGGACCAAGTCTTTTGGCAGAACATGTAATTCATGTCATAGACAAAAAATCACATATACTAATTCTTTCCTGTTCGTAACAATTTCTAACTTTCAGAAAAAATTTTGAATTAAATATTGAATATTGAAGCAACTATTTGGTTCCATGAGGGTAGACATAGAAATGGGTAGAGGTAATAATTATTTTATTAAAAACAAGCAACCAGTAGATCTTTGTAATGTAATTTTTTACGCAATTTTCATGATAGCTTAAGTTGTATGATTTAATTTTATATTATTTTATAACCGTTGTTGAACAGCCGACCCAATGTATGATTAACGAATTTTTGATGATATATTGAATGTTTATTCTGCTCTATCTGTGATAATTCATCTAATTTAAAAGTATTGTTTTTAATAGCTCTCACATTTTCGCGTAATGATAATTTTTTTCTCCATTTGCGCCAGATAAATTATCTTAGAGTAATGAATGCTGGTAAAATAAAATAAAATTGTATTCTCTTAAAAACCATTATTATATTAGTTTGCATCAAAGTGTAAAAATTCAAAGTAAAATATAGAATATTTAATTAATTATTAGAGATCATAATGAAACGTACACGTTAAAGAAAGCAAACATTCAATAATGAAGTTTTGAATATGTATTTAAATAGTTTAGTTGTTAGAAATGAAGAAAGTAAATATTTTCTAAATGCAATTTTGAAAATGTATTTCAAGTTGAAATACATTAAGACAAATATGATTTTTCTATAATTACGATATTTAAAGAAATTTGCTTGTAAATTATAAATTTTATTTTGCTAAATTTAAACAATTTCTATTTTTCCACATTTTACGAAATTTAATGTCCTATATTTCTTACAAGATTTTTTTTTAATTAGAGAAAACAAAAAGTAAATAACAATACTTAAAGTGACGTGAAAATATATTACATATTAAAGTGACGTAGAAATTTATTATAGGGGGACCGGAAAGTAATACCATTTCGGCTCAATAAATATTCGTTAATCTTAAAAACCAATTCTTTTTTCGATCCATTTCGTTTTTTTATCGATCTGGTATTGAAAAGTTGTTGCTAACGATTATGAATACATTATTGATTAACAATAAAATATTGATATCAAATGCACCGAAAAGACATTACTTTCCGGTCCCCGTAATAAAAATACTCATTATTAAAGTATTCATATCATCTTTTACTATTCTGTGAATAATTTCTTTATTAAACTTAGTAAAATATCAAACACAGTCCTGATAAAAGTTATAAAAAATCCGACAAGGAAATGTAGTTGGCTTACATCATTTCTCGCACCTCAAACAATATTTTTATTACTCAAACAATTCTGAAAACAAACTATGCTCTCAAATTGAGTGAAAAAAGTTATTTAATTGTTCAATGAATGGAACAAAAGCTCTAATGTAACATAGAGTCAATATATTAGAAAAACAAATTGTCTCAAACATTACATACAAAACGAAGAACACAATTATCATGTTTATTATCAGTTACTTTCATCAACTAAATGAGATGCAAAAGAATGCTTTGTACTTCGCCAATTCTCTCCGCTTTAACAAAAGAATCTCTTCTTTATGCAAGAAAATACGCGCTTTAGTCAAGTTGATCATGGATAACAAGCTTATGAAAAGAATCGGAGACAAGTAGAATCTAAACTATGAAATCCTGAAAACAAAAGCGACGGAAAAATCCGTTCGTGGCGCAGCTGATGGCTCGTCGAATTTTTGCTCGACTGAAACGTCAGATTAAAACAATGGGGACTAATCTTCAAGCCAAGGAAGGAAATAAAATAGAAAGGGAAAAGTTATTGAGCTAAAATGGAGGCGTGAACAAATCCTTCAGACAGAAAAAATATTACCAAGGGTTTTTTTTTGGTGGAGGTAGGAGAAAATAAAAATAATCCATTCTGTCATTTTCGTATCATCCTTGCCGGTGTAGATTAGGGCTTGTTGTTTTTTCATCCTGTTTATTGTTTTGTTTTTGCCCGTATTTGCTTCAAAGAGCAATTTTATGAAGCATTATAATAAAAAAATGATACAGAACTATTTGATTGATTACGTTGGAATTATTTACTTGAATAATACGTCACTTTGGATGGATTATTTCCATTTGTAAATAAGTATAAAACTTATTTACTACTTATGCAGAGTATATCTATGTATCGAATTTATTGTTTCAATGGAATATTATTAACTTTCTTAAAAGATATATTTCAAAACCATTTTGGTTTGAAATAATTCTAAAATATATTTTTTAATTATCATTTATTATACATATTACTATTAATATAATAGACATTATTTATTATCATATATATTCATTATTTAAAAAATACACATATTATTTTTATTTAATACTAGCCGCCTAAGGCGGCCAGCTGTCCGCCACTCTAAAGGTTTTCACAAATAAAGTTTTTTAAAACATAGCAAGAAATCTGAAGATTAGTGGACAATTAAAGTGGTCTTGTCCTGCAATTTTGTCTTCATATCCTTGGGCCCTAGCACTGCTAGTAGAGACACGATCCTCTTCCAATCTTCTTTGACGTTTCTCTGATGTTTCTCGGACCCTAGCATTGCTAATTGAGACACGATCCTCTTCCAATCTTCTTTGACGTTCCTCAGGTGTTTCTCGGGCCCTAGCGTTGCTAGTTGAGACACGATCCTCTTCCAATTTTCTTTGACGTTCCTCAGGTGTTTCTCGGGCCCTAGCTCTGCTAGTTGAGACACGATTCTCTTCTAATCTTCTTTGACGTTTCTTGGGCTCTAGAATTGCTTGTCAAAATTCGGTCATGTTCCATCCGTCTTTCACGTTCCACAGACGTTTCTTGGGCCCTTCTTCTTTGAGAATCTCTTAATATCTTTTTCTTTGACAAAATACAAAGTTTTTTGGAAGGCGGTTCTGCCATGTCAGTAATCGGGTTCTTAAGAAGTCAACGGATACTTTAGAACAACAATTACTATGAAAGCAAATCATGAAACTTCAATATTAAAATCTAAGTGCTTACCTGCAAACTGAAACTTTTCTGAAAATAACTAATTACATTTAATAAAAACTGTTAAAATAAAGAATAGAAAAACCAAAGAGATCCAAGGTAAGTGTGATCGTTCCTTCAAAAATAATTAAATTCCTATTTTATATAGCTACAACGCTTAAGAAGAAAAAAAACTAAAATGCTAAATACATGAAAAGAACACGAAAGCGAATTAATTTTTTATGGTATCAATTTCTATTTCTATATCGCTACAAAAATTATCGTCTTCGCTTAAAAAAAATAGAGCATGAAAAGAAGAAAAAAAACTTATAACAATTATGCACAGCGACAAATAAATCAAAGCGAAGCGTTCTATTTACGTATCGAATATGTTGCCACTTTTTTAATACAAAAGTTAAAGTTTTATCCACTTAAACTAATGCGAACCTTACAATTAAATTATTAATTCCTTCGTATATTATTGGTTTAAGTTGTCGAAAATTAATATTTCAATTGTAAAGTTCGCATTAGCATACGTTTATAAGAGTGGAGAAAAGTATATGCATTTTTTAGTAATTTTCTGAATATGGCTCTTTGAAGAAGAAAAAGCATAGATTTTCTTACAAAATGACTGATAACTAAAAAACTAATCTAAATTTTTGAAAAAGAAAAAAAATACTTCTTCATTATGTCAAAACACAATTATGTGCCGAATTTCGTGCCTGGGCGAGGCTTCTGGGGCGATATATTGTGATTACACACACACACACACACAGCCGCGTTTATTATTATGTATAGATGTATAGATATTCTTTAAGATATTATTAAATTGACAACAATATATTGATTAATTTTTTTTACTCGTAAGCATATTTCAGCCAATAACATGAAAATGTGTTTTTAGACGTAAACGAATATGGTTGCATTTAAAAAATTACGTAATACATAATATAAAAATAGTAAAAATTAAAATATATATCCTTTTTCCGTTTATTGTTTCCTTTTTTTATCCATATACACAGGGTGTAACAAAAGTTTGGAAATATTCAAATACCTCCAAAAATGTACATCGGAGCGAAAAGTGACTCTATTTTTTTAAAAGTTATCCAATTATGCTTAAATTAAACGTTGAATCCCGCACACTGAGGGAAAAAGTAGGGGAAACTTTAAAATTTTAAGTATAAACCCCTTCATTTTATTGCACACATGGATTTTCCGGAAATAAGCAATCCAATTTGACCTATAGTCTTATACATTTTGCTTCATCAAGTCTCAGTCGAACAATAATTAAAATGGGGTGCAAGATGTTGAAGATAGGGATATCTTTAGACCCATAAGATATAACACATACAAATCCTTGAATTCCCTCCTTGAAGCATTTGAATTGTTTCTTAAGAATCCAAATCTGCAATAAAAAACTAGGAGTTCATCTTTAAGATTTCAAAGCTGCTCCCACTTATCTTTCACGGGGTGGAATATCGAGTTTGGAACTATTGTATAGCTTTTAAAAAACATTGAATGGGCCTGTTTTCACTTACTGCTATAAATATTTCTCGGAATATTTGATCTTTTTGAAAGTTTATTACATCATGCGTATTATTTCACTGGTTACTTAAATATTGTTTTCTTAGATAATATTTAATTTTAAAAGTTTACAATTTTGCTTTAGAAATAAATATAAAAGAATTTTTTTTAACATACATGTCATAATATATTGAGTTTAATTGGTAATTCTATATTTTAATTATTTTTTTAAGATTTGACCTTGTGAGTCCTAGAGAGCAAATTTAAAATTTAAAATCTTCTTCAAAGCTATTTATCTTTTGTTCCAAATGCATAGTAAAATTTTATATGATTATTTTTCAACTAGAGCAACTAGAACTTTTGCAACCGATTAATGTTCAATTTGTTTCTAAAATTTGTCCTTCCGGTTATTTTAAATCCAATCCAGGCGAAAAAAATCATGGATCAAATATTGAGGCGAAATCGTTTTTAGATAACTGATCTTAACACGTGTTTAAGTTACACTGAGTAGAAAACCATCTTAATTACAAATCAGCCAGCTATCACTGATTCAAAGCTAGCCTGGCATACGCTCTAAGTTCGAAGTCATCACAGTCTTTCTTTTTAAGAAAATTTTATTTCATTTCTGACATTGGGCAACTGACCAATATCGATTAGTGAATATGAATTCCCAGTATTATAGCCTTGTAAGTTTGAACCCAACCAAGATGGATAGAAAACTCTTGAATCAAGAACTGAGAAAAAATTTTCGTAAACTGACCCTTATCATGCTTTAACAGTGTTTTTATTTTATTTCATAACCGTCATAAAACAGAAGACCCAGTTTTGTTTTTTATTTACAACTACTAATGTTCAAATCCGTTGCCCTGTAATTTCGAACCCAATCCAGTACACACGGTAACTCCTGAGTCAAGTACTGGGAGAAATTTGTCTTCGTGGAGAACTTTTTGTTAGAACTTACCCGTATTTGCATTACATGGTGAGGAAAGCCACGAAACCTCCCACGAATAGCCTGTTGGCAAGGGGACTTTAACCCATGATCCATCTACTACTGAAGATATTTTACGTCAGCACTGTGGTCGGTGCGAGCTGTCTGCGGAATTCATGTCAACCAGCCATCGCTAGGACTCGAACCCGGCTTACCTCATTAGAAGGTGAGAGCTCCATCCCCTGAGTCATAACGTAACCATTGGAAAGCGATTCTTAAATTAAATTTGCATACTTTGTTTTTATTTCTGAACTTGAACCTTCCCACTCAGTTTATTCTGAACTAGCCGCGGTTCGCTCTACATTAAGGGGATTCTTACATAATGATATTTTAAGCCATTAATAAAGTCGTAGCGAATCAGAGACAGCATACAAATCTCCCAACCGTCATAGGGATACGAATTTCCAATGCAGTGGCGTTTAACCACCTGATCTCCTGATTGGCATTTTCTGAAATAAGAAAAAGGAAACACGATTCTTGATTTTTATGGTAACACATTAAAAAATAATTATTTATTATAGTTCCGACCAACTGCAATCAAGAGAAAAGTCTCCAAAGAGGAAAAAGAATCGTTAAAAGTCCCTGGATTGTAAATAAGGTTACCTAATTGGTTGCCTATAAAAAATTTTGGATTGCTATTCCTTATGAAATAAATTCTATATTTGACAACATTAATAAACATGACTTTTCTGGAGCATGGCGCATTGCCAATTTAAATTATCATTCCAAATGAAATCCTTATCAATTGAAAACTATTATTTATTTTTAAATTAACTAAACTTTAAATTAAATAAATTAATTAAACGGCAGATAATTGTTTGGAATAAATGGGTCACAAATGTTGCTATCACAAAATAGTTTGAGTTGACCTGAATCATTTTGCATATGTACACTAAAATTTACCTTTCCCAATGTACATTAAGTCAAGCTGACGTGAAATTTAATACAATTCAGTTTAGAATATTTCTTTTCCGAGGACAAATTAACATTTTTATCTACCTAATATATTTTTATAACCTAATATATAATTTTAAATAGGCAGCTTGCTTCATTTTAGTCAAATAATTAGCCTTGAAGCGTCTGTAGAGAAAGAAATAACTGGCAATAATTTAAGTTAAACTCATAAGCTTAGTGATAATAAGTTTCTCCTCTAGCTTTATTTTTCTTCATATGTGTAGAGATATTTTTTTTTATATCTTAAAGAATATTAAATTTAAATAAGTATAGTTAAACAAATTTACCATCATAGTTTTTCTCTGTAATCCCATTGTAGTCCAAATCAAGAACTAATATTAACTTTAAAATTTATTAAACAAAGAAGCAAAAAGCATTGATTATTTCTTTGTATCACTCTTAAAATATTAACGCATCCAAGAACAACATTTTTCATTGTTCGTATTTGTTCTTTCAAAGAATAAAAGCATAAAGAATACATAAACCACTTTCATTTTGGCAAAAGATTGCTGTTTTATTCCCATTACTTGAAATCACACCCAAAGGACAAGTGTATAAGATAATAAATGAGAAGATCCAGCCTGCGGGGGATTAGAAGTTTAAGAAGAGAATTTATGTGGGGCTTTCTGAGTAAAAGACATATCACATTTTGGGAAGAGAATTAATGACCTTTTATTGCGGATTTGATACTCACTGTCACAGAATACGCAGATAAATTAGGTTGATTATGAAACTAATTCTTCATTTTAAAACCAATGTATCAGTTAAGACATTTTAATACCTTGTACAGAATAGGAATTAGTTGGAAATTAAGTCTTGCTGTTCAAAAAAAGAACGCATGTAAAGTTACTGGAAAGAATTTTTATTTTTTATGTGATTTAAAACTGGTATAATATGCAAATATGGGATCTCATCCCCTACTCGATATGTTAGTTACTTTTACAGATCGGCTTTTGTCTTTTTTTTTGTCAATTTCTTTTAGGCAAAACTATACAGTATGTTGCGCATCCTACCATTTACCTGTTTAATTTTTTTAATTTTTTGTTTAGTTTAATGACGGCTTACAAGATCCTCACATGTCTAAATTTTTATTCAATCTTGATGCTAAATATGCAAACATGTACAAGACATATACAAGAACCGATGATAACCACCAACATTGATCAATTTTAAACGTATTTGACTTATATATGTCTTTCAATTTTAATAGAATTGTTAATTATATTTGAAACCAATAATTAAATGATTTTTATTCCGTGGCAACTATAACAATTTCCCTATAAACATGTATAGATTTCAATGTTTGGAGACGCGGAAGTTTTAAGTAGTGGGATGTATTAAAAATGAAGAAAATAAGTAAAAAAATTGAAAAAAAAACAACAACTGACTGGTCTTTATTGATTAAACGCACCTTTCTCCTTCGTTAATTATCAAGCTTCGTTAAAAATGAAATAATGGTCTAAATCAATAAATAAAATAAAGGTCTAAATAAGCTATTATGTATGATAAAATCAAAAAGAATGAAGTATGGATATTTGTAAGAATTGTTCGCAATTATCTTTAAATTTCTCTCCAAATTATAGCTGAGTGTTTTTTTTTCTTCAGACTTTTGTTGCACACTCGTGAAAAGGATTTCCGTTAAGAAATTTGTAAGCAATTGCGATTAAGCGTTCATGCTGATGAGTGATCACTCACTTGATATTTCAATTCTATGTTTCTTATACGAAAAACAAGTTTTATATCTTCTCTAATAATCTACATACATATACATGAGGGTTTATAATAATACAGTAGGTTAATGTCTAGAAACTTCATTCCATTAACTCTTCCTAGCCAGCAAAATATTGATGTTTCTTAAAATTTTACATATTTTACCGAATGATTACTGGCGTATAACGTATTCCTAATATTTTGCATTGCTTATTTCTTGTTGTCACCCTCTAGCATTATTTTTATTCGTTATATACTGTTTATGCTGTCCCTATTCTTTATCTCTTATTTTTTTGATATACCTATTACTTTAAACTAGTATTATTTTCATTCGATATTTACTGCTTCTACTGTCCCTATTGTTCACCTCATATTCTCACTATACATTCATTACCTTATACTACCATTATTTCTATTCTAGATACAATGTTTCTACAGTCTCTATTCCTTATTTCTATTTGTACGTGTGTTTTCCTTTTTCAATATCAAGTCTAATTTATATATTATTTTAAACGCATAGCTTTCTTCGAATTTTGCCAAAGACGCCCAAGACATCGGAATTAATCTGATCCACAATATTGAATTCAATAGTCTTTCAGAATTTAAACAAATATATAAATAAAATATTAGGCAAATCTAGCTAAAACAAGATTTTATTACAAATAAAATCTAAAATTTTCATACAAAAAAAAAATTTAAAATATATTTGGCAAAACGATTGCATTGCTCTAACTTTTAATCCGGACACTAAGCAAGATATTTTAATTTATCGCTTTACAAAATATATTTGAGTTAAAAATACGAAGAGAATTTCCGAATGCAGGATTTGAGCTTTGATCGTATTAGTAGATCCCAAGTATTTTATTATTTAAACTATAATATTGAGAGTAAAACAAGCTTTTAGAATAAAACAGCTTCTAAAATTCGTATATCTGTATTTATAAAACATTGGCATAAGGATTTGAATACGAATATCTTCGAGTATAACATCGATAGGAGTAAAAAGTGTTTTTGAAGCAGTATAATAAAAATGGTAAGAATTAAAATAACCAAAACATTAAATATTTTTTCGTAATAGTTTCTATGACAATAGCAGTTTTTTTTTCAAAAGAAAACTTGAAGTACTAATCCAGGATTCCCATTAGAAAACAAAAAGTATACATTCTTTAGCCTGTTTCATTTTACTAACTTTCTTGGAGTTTTTTTTTCTTTCCTTTTTTTAACAAGTTGTTTTTCAGTTCTAATGTTTTGATAATTTTTTTATAATTTTTTTTAGATCAAACAACACTTAACCGGTTCATTATTGATAAATAAAAGAAAAATACATATACATAGTAATTCTTAAATAGGCTTTATGAGTAGAGGGTTTCCTTTGTTTTATGAAAATTGAAACAGCTTAACAAATAGGTATTAAAAAATAATAAAATTGTAATGGCGTATAAAAAATTCCAAAAATAATTAAATATTTTTTTTAAGGTTTCTTCTATACAAGAGCAGCTTTTCACCAAAATATAACTGTAGAACATTTCATTTCTTTATTTGAGAATGTGATTTTTCTTAAATAAAAATTTAGAAAGATAGCATATTAATGTACTCTCGCAGAACATTTTAATGCGCGAAAATCCAGACATTTGATCAAAATGGATACGGTCATTCACCCGACATTCAGTTGTCCAACAAATCAAAAGCCCGACTCCATTAACCCAACAGTGAAGACATGTGAGAGATGCTATTTTCTGCAGAAGAAATAAAAATCAAACGCAAAAGAATAATGTTTGTACTTAAACTCTCGCTCTTTGATACGCATACTAAAAGTTATTAAAGTATTTTTCACTCAACTTTTTAATAAGTTTCATCTACATGAATATTTTTGATTCATCATTATAGTTTCTTTTTGCTATTTTAATTTACAGTTATTACAGTATTAAAGTTTTTAACAAAATAATATTAATTATTAATTTATATATATATATATATATATATATATATATATATATATATATATATATATATATATATATATATATATATATATATATATATATATATATATATATATATATATATATATATATATATATATATAAATAATAATATATATATATATATATATATATATATATATATATATATATATATATATATATATATATATATATATATATATATATATATATATATATATATATATATATATATATATATATATATATATATATATATTCCGTAAATGCTGGGTCACACAAACAATTTTATTAGCAAATTTTTCTCTCGGGTAAATGCACGAAACATATATCAAAACATACTTTTGGTGCACAGTTTTCTTTTAAATCATATTTTGTTTTCTATGAGTGTAAAAGGTACTGCTATCCCAAATCCTTTAATTACGAAATCAATTTATGTAAAAAAAAATAAATACCTAAAAGCCCGAATATAGCCGATAAATAAAAACGGAAGGAAATATTCAAATTACTGATGTCTGTTTAGGAGAAATTGTTTTGAGTTTTAATAAAAGTAATAAATTTTGTCAGCAGGTGACGCTAAGTAAGAAAAATCGTACAACAGTGCTTTTAAAGTATCTACTGTTTGCAATCTACTGTAGCGGCGGTTTAGTCTGTGAACTGACGTCCCTGATAACTGAATACAACAGAAAACGATGCATGATAATTTACATCCAGGAGGGCCATCTGCTGACAAAATGTGTTATTAATTTTTAAATTGTAAGAAAAAACTGGTTACCTAAACAGACTTTCTCAAAATGTTCATTTCTATCTCATTTTTCTTAAATTGATTTCTCAAATCATCGGCCATTTTCGTGAATTTCGGTGTAATATTAGAAAACATTCTTTTGATGATTCGAAATTAAAAGTAACAACATTGTATTGATAAATCGTGAATTATTATTAATTTTCTTCCAACGCTACAAACTGAAATACAAAAAAGAAAAGAAAAAAAAATGTATTCAAATGCAGAAAAAATATAACTCTCTGAACATTTTTTGGTCATTGTATAAGAGTTTTTAACTAGATTATTACCTATATATTATTCCCATTATTATTATGTATTATTATAATAATTGTTATATTAGTTCAGATACTTTTCACATCGCTGATCTTAAGTCCGCCACCGATATCTCTCTCAAAGCTATAATTGTACAATTGCAAAATAAATAATATTTTTAGCCTATTTTTTGACGAAATGCACACATTTAAAAACGTTACATATGACAGGGGGTCACATGATCCGACAAATTTCTAGGCTTGTCATGATTAAAATTGCATAAGGAGCTATGGTCGTAAATATTGTCATACCGCTCTAGGGGCACTTCCATTTTTCTAAACTATTTCTGTGTATGTTTTTGAACAGGTGATAATAGGGAAGCACCTCTAGTCGCAGACGACGATATTTTCAGGCATGGGTTTTTATAACAGGGGTCACATGATTCGACAAAATTCTAGGCTAGACAAGATTAAAATTGCATAAAAAGCCATGGTCGTAAATATCATCATACCTCGGAAGGGGCACTTCCATTTTTCAAAACTATTCCTCTGCATGCCTTTAAACAGGTGATAATAGGGAAGCACCTCTAGTCGCAGACGACGATATTTTCAGGCATGGGTTCTTATGCACTTTTAATCTTGATGAAGGTTTTCGTAACACTTACATGACCTTCTCTTATATCTAAAGTTTTTAAACCTGTACATTTCGACAAAAAAAATTAAAATGTCATTTTAAAAAATCTCAAACTTAGGATCGAAACTAATTTCAAATTTAAAATCCGAATACCCGAATTAGACAAGATCAAGTGTTTATACACATGCAACAATGAATTTGTTCCCCATTGCAATCAGCATAAAGCACAAAAGCTATATTGTATTTTTTAAGTTCACAAATCTCTGATTAATTTTGAAATTCGTTCTTTTTAATTCATAGGAAATAGAAGAGAAATAAATCTTTCATTCGTATTAAAATTAATTGAAGAATATTTAAATCCATGATAAAAAAAAATAAATCCCATTCTGTTACATCGCTCACGAAACTAGATTTCGGAATTTAGATAATAAGGTAAATATTGCAGGCTAATCAATTTACTTGAAATAGAATAATAAATTAATAACGCTTCGAAGAATATTTAAATAATTGAAAATAGTGAACAGAAAGTACTTACTTCACTTTAATTCTCAAGATGCGAGAGAATTCATAATAAAGTGTGAACAAGGAACTTTAATTAGCACTGTTTGCAGAGTAATATTGTTGCCGGTTAAGCCTGAATTGGCGGAGGTGTTACACTGGAGGAATGAAAAAAAAAAATACAAATCTAGCAGCGGAAAAATTATTCAGCGCAACGAAAAATTGGAAGAAAAAATTTTTGAATTGAAATATGTTGTGCCGTTGAAAAGGCTGTAATCCATTTTAGCAGAGCTTTTGCGACTAATGATATATTTTTTAATCATTGACCTTTACGTTATAAACAAGTATTCCCATGTGAAAAGAGGAATAATTTACGAACGTTAAATATTTTGCTGTGAGACAGTTAATTAGATTAAAAACGAAAACTAGAGACGTGTGACAACATTTTTTCTTCTCTTGTTTGCAAAGCGAAATTCGTTTGAATTGTTTTTAATTACTTCGCAAAATTAATTAGAAAAAGATTATGAAATGAATATTTAAATTAATTATTAATTATCAATTAAAAATGAATGCGCATTTTTGAAATGCAATCTCGAGAATTATTGTACGTGTTTAGAGCACCACATAAATATTAATAAAAATTAAGAAAATAAACTAATAGAAAAACTATTACAGAACGTGGGATGGCAAGTAAAAAACATTTGAAGTCGTAATCTGTGTAAATTTTTTTATGCTTATTGCCATTAGTTGTCATATTATTTTTCAATCCTAAAAATAAAAATTACCTTAAATATAAATATAATATGATAAATATGAATTCCATAATTATAATTATATAATTAAAAATAGGAGTTCTATATTTATAATTCTGAAATAATTCTATAATTATAGTATAACTAATTCTTCCATAAAGCATATGAAGATAAAATTTCGCTTCTTTTTTCTTCCAATACAGCGGGGTACATGCAACAACGTGTTTCAGTAGGTTTGCCAAAACTATGAGTCTTTGAGGCAGATTGAAAATACGTGTCACTTTTAGGTATTTTTTCTTAAGCTTTAATCATAAGCAAATATATATTTTGGTAGTTTTTAATTATGAAAAAACAATTGGTTAGTTACTAAAAAAATTTGTTAGGCTAACGGAATTATATTTGTACTAAAATATCAAATCGAAAAAAAGTAGTTCGAATTTTTTCAGTTCACATCTAAAAATTTATCTATAAAATTTTGGAAAGAAAATTAATTTCAATGATGAATAATTGTTTCTCGCAGTTCTAAATAATGACAGATTAAGAAAATATAGTTAGTGAGTGACAAGTGTCAGGAGCATTTTTCCTTTCATACAGAAAAAGGCACCAGTGTTTCATGCTGTATTTCATAACTATAAATCATTAAAATGCTAAATATAATTTTTTTTCCCATTTTGTCTTTAATTGATACAAAAAATTAAAATAAAAATATAAAAAATATGCTTCACAAAGTTTTGCTTCAAAGGGTTAATAAACCCTTAAAATTACGTTCAAGAAAAAAATTTAATATGTAAATAGTTTTTTTTTTTTTTTTTTTTGAAGAGAGAGAAATGGATTTGATTGTGAAAAATGCGAAGAAATCTATCTATCAATAACTTATTAATTATTGATCCTTAAAGGGTAGGATTACAGAATATAACAGCGGGTACTGTAATTTTGAATATCATGCCTAACATGTAAATTGTAATCATGGTGGGCTGCCACATATCTTACTTTCTTTTACCGTTTTTTTACCGTAGAAAACACTTTATTGCGCAGATGACACTTCATGCATGAATTTTGAAACAATCTTTGGTCACTTGTAAATATTACAAACTGCCTCAATTTCACTAGGCATAGCAGTAATAAAACATTTAATTTTTTTTTATCAATCATTATCAGTATATCTTTATTGCAGATTTATTTCTTTAGCTTATGTAACCCATGCGCTTTTAATACGACAGTTTTTTCGATCAATTTACTTCATAAAGCACTTGCGAAAGGATCATTTTCAAATTTATAGCATTTTTGAAACCGATATCGATTTAAAAACAAAATTTTAATGGATCATTAGTAACATTGATTTCACTATATGCCTTGTACGCGTATTTTAAGGGTTAGCATCAATATCGAATTAAAATTTAGATCTGCTGGGATCTTATAAATCATTATTGAACTAAATACTTTAGGTGATGGTCCTCGACAACTTCTTGCAATTGAGTTTTTATTATTATTATTATCTCGTGTACACTTTTTAAACTTAAGACATCATGGTTCAAATATGGTTCACACAGTTACTTCGTATTTCACAAATAGGTAATAAAACTTCCCTTATTAACATTAAAAATTTGGTGAAAACCAGGCTAAAGGAATGTTCACCTTATTTAAAATCCAAAATGTTCTTAAATAATCCTTAATTTCAAGATCATTTTTTGAAATCATAACGAACCATAAATTAAATGACCAGACATTTTCCTTGAACAACACAAAGCATTTGATATGAACCAGAATTTTTTTTTAAAAATTCAGAGATTTTCTTGATTTATTACGAAATAATTTTTTTTTTTAAAGTACAAAAATGTTTCGAATTTTTTGTACTTTTTAGGAAAAGTAAAGTATAAAAATTAAATGTGACTTTTTTTATTTGTACAGATTATTTTCTATGATTATTCTCCGTTTAAAACGCATTTAAAGTGAAGTGTTTTGTAACTTCTTTAATATTGATATACATAGAGACATAATATGAGAAATGTTAATCGTTGCTATTTTTTAGAAATCCCAAATATCTAAGCCAATATGCTAGTAAATTCCATAATGAAAGGTATTCTTTTGTCGTACATCAAAAAGACAATTCATAAATATCATGCCTTTCGATATGTGGGATTAAAATGCCTTTTCATAATAAATGTCACCAATTTTTAATAGCATTCCTAAAAGTGAAAAAGATAATTTAGTTTTTTACTATTATGATATGATCTGGTTTAGTTAATAAAGCCCTAAACTAAATAGGCTTTTTGCTTTTTTGCTTTGTGACAGTATATCTAGGTGCTCTGTGATTTCAAATGACTATTCAGTTATAAAAAACCATTTGGGAGGACAAAGCTATCGAAAAATATCATAAATAAAGACTTAATTACCTACTATCAGCAAAGCTAAAAGTTTGTACAATACGTAACTAACTGTACAATGGTAATTGCACACTAAACTATTTGTTTACAGACACTAATTTAAATCGTTTGCAACTATTAAGTCTTCAAATGCTGGATATTTATTTTCCAGTAAACTTTCTCGATTATTAAGGTAGACAAAAAACGTTGTTTTTACTGTAACATCAAATGACAATAGTTATATAAGTTGCATAACAATCAAATAAAGTAGCTATTTGCGTAATAGTTAATAGACTAATTTTAAATAAAGTTCTTCGAAGAATTAATGATCGAAACTAATATAAATGAGTCCTTGCTCCAACCATTCTATCTACAATCAACCAAGCTTCCAGTTTGTGGCATGCGTAATTAAATGCCCAAACGTACTTATAAAGATTAATCAGAAAGAGCTGGGAATTGTTGATAGAATACCAAATACAGCCAGTTGTTGCCTAGGGATTGTTAGGAATAGTTATTATGCCTCAAAACAAGTGGTTATGTCCATTTCGATGAAGTTCTCCCTTCATCTAACCATCATTCCTTTTGTTTGGTAGATTCTGAGAGAACTGAAACTTCTAATAGCTTCCAAGTATGACTAATTAGTACAAGTGTAATGTGCATTCCGCTGTGAAAACTGTGTGCGCATGCGTAACCAGGGGCACAAGTTTCCGTCTCTGCACTGAGTTATTAATTCCATTTTCTTAGTCCTTCTGAGAAATAAATTAATTAAATATCGTCCAACTAACATGTTTTCGGAAATTAATGCTCTCGCTTACGTGTACGAGGTGAGAATTCTGCAGAGACCCATTTGTTCGTGGACATGAAAGACATTTTATCTAGAATAGACTTTATCCTCCGAGATTTATAGACTAGCGAGATGTCGAAAATTGTATTTATCTTCTGCTCAATACAATGCTTATTTTGTGAATTAAAGAGCGGAGCTCAAAGCATATTTTGGAACTTAATTTGATTTATATTAATCAATTATCTTAAAAGTTTTCGAGTTGTTTCGCTTTATCAAAGAGGATATTATTAGGGTTGAGATGACTCGAAACATTTGCAAATGTATTAATTAAAATTTCTTTCAAGTTGATAATACACTATCTAAAGAGTCTAATTGCGTGAGATAGATTTTGAAAGCATGTTGTGTGATTGGAATGTTATTGATTATTAAATTTATCTGAGACAAAGGCGATATCTGAAAATACTTCTTTTAGCCTAGGATCCAAAAGTTCTTTAAAAACTTCAGAAATTGCGAAAGAACATACTTGTTAGAAATTCTGTAAAGATATACCGAATTCTATCATTGCACTGAAACAAACTTGTTGCCATTATAAAAAAATCTGTTTTTCAATTTATTTTTGGCCAGTGAATTATGCGTGTCCATTGCTTTCTGTCATATCATATACTAAAAATATTCATAAATCTATTCACATTGCTCCAATAAGCCAAGCTTGGTATGAACTGCTTGATTAAGCCAAGCGATCGTGAGTAATGTATGGAATAAAATTTTCTCTTTCTGAGCAGTGAGAATAAGGTAAAAAAAAAAAGGCCCAAGAACTTTTTTTGTTTAATCTCTCACCCAAAAGTTACACTCTGTAACAAAAAAATCGACGCACCAAGAAGGAGTTGTCCGATTAAAACGAAAATTGGTGGATAGGAAGAAAATGTACAGAATAGTAAATGATTAAAAATTTCAGAACAATTGAATAATTTATTGCAGAGTTACAGTAACAAGTTCAATAAGGTGTTGACCCGCCTCTAGCCTGGGTACAAGCTGCCACACGGCGTGGCATAGACCGATAAAGCTCCCGGATGGTCTCTTGCGGTATTTCCTGCCAAATTCGATCCAATTGTCGAACGAGGTCATCAACATTCAGTCCAGATGCAATCGCCTTCCCATCATATCCCAGACATGCTCGATAGGAGAGAGATCTGGTGATCTGGCAGGCCAAGGAAGAGTTTGAAAAGCTTGCAGACAGTTCATAGCAACACGTGCCGTATGTGGTCCTGCTGAAAAACCAGCCCAGAGCGCTGTAAAAGGAATGATAACAAAACAGGTCTTAGGATGTCGTTGACGTACAACTGTGCAGTAAGTGTACATCTAATGATGACCAAAGGGGTCCGGCTGTCAAAGGAAATGGCACCCCTGACCATAATGCCTTGTGGAGGGCCGGTGTGGCGTGCAATAGTGAAGGCAAGATCCCCCCTCTGCCCTGTGCGTCTCCAAACACGTCTTCGATGATCGTCAGGACACAGTTGGAAGTGGGATTCGTCGTTAAAGACTATACGTCCCCAGACGGCTTCATTCCAGCCTGATCGAGCGTCGATTTTGCGCGTCTGAGTGCGTTCTTGGTGCGTCGATTTTTTTGTAATAGAGAGTATTTTGAATTTTTGGGGAACGCTCAAAATTTTGACTAAGTCATTCACATTCAGCTGTTGAGGGATAAAGGCTCGCTGCTGTCTGATATATTATGGAAATCGTCTCTGACTTTCGTCATACCTCATTTTTTCTGTTACAAGGTGTGTATTTGGTGTCATAAAAATATATACTTCGTGGTGCAAATCTGAGACATAAATTTCTGAATTAATGCAAAGTAATGCTAAAGTAATGCTTCAAATGCAAAGTAAACTGTACCACTTAGACATACATTTTCAACTTTTTATTATTTTAAGTGACCACAATATATTTTTTAAACTATACACTTCTCCTTCATTTTTTACTGATACTAAACAATTTTCATTACTTAAATTCTTTAACTGTTGCAGTTTGTAGAGAAAATCAATTGTTTAGTTTTAAAATCGAATATTTCTAGCAGAGAACTAAAGTGACAAATTCTCATTTGTTACTCATTAATAGATTTCTGAAGTACTGAACTGCAAACGTATGCTTTATTTCGACAAATTTGATTCACATGCCAATTATTTTAATGACTTAAGACCCTTAAGAAAAAGTATTTTATTCTCATAATGCAAATCTGCATGGTCCAGATATTTTCATAATTTCCATAAATTATTCAGTCACTAATTGATGTTTTTGAAGAATTTTTACTACTTTTTCTACATTGTGTTCTATTCTTTAAAGTCTTAAAAAGTTAAAAGTTGAGAATAAATTTTTTCAGAGTTCAAGTTTTGAAACTATTTATAATCTTGAAATTTGAAAATCTTTAACTATGTTCAATAGAACAAATTTCAATGAATAAAATGAAGCAAAATCTTATCTGAAAACATTAATTAGGGACTGAATAAATAAATAAATTCGGGATGTTTAATTTTGCAAAGCTTCACATGGATGAAATAAAATTCTTTTTCACTCTGAAGAGGATCCTTAAACATGGAATGAAAAATCAAATTTAGTTTAATCGAATCTTAACTTTACGTGACGTACCCAAATTATTTCTTAAAAGTTATCAAGAGTATTTAAAACGGAAACTATTGTTCAATTTAGCTTACGTATATAGTTTTTGAAACTTATATTTTCTGCACGCAACCATTTTATTTTTTTAAATTTAATACTTGCAGGTTATCAAAATATAATTGATGTCCTTTTCAATTTATTTTTCTACATTTATAACTTAAAGTAACTGCTTATATAAATTGGATGATGCAGATTTTAACAATATGCAATATCGACTATGGATTTTGGTTCACTGTAGTACTTAGATAGCAAAATTAATTCCAGTATTGTTTTTTTTTAATATTTAGAAATATTACTGACGTTTTTCGAAAATGCATAAGAGATAAATGCTGTTTATTAAAAATTATCAAAATGCACTCAAACAACACGGTTATGTGGTAGCCAACCTTTTGTGACAGTTATCTAGCAAGCCAAAGTTTATATTGATGATATTTGAAATGTAGAATTCAAGAAAATTTTACGAAATAACTATCCGAATTAACGCTTTAACTAATAAAAATTGTTTAAAAGCTAATCTTTTTTTTACAACTTTAGCACCAAACTACACCCACCAGTATCATTACCCAGAGTTTCGGTAGCTGGCTTGATGTTCCAACTGTTCTACACACCACAGTTTATTTTGTTGACATTAAAAATTAAAATTTACAGAGTGAGCAAATGACGATTATATTTATATCTATCTATCTATCTATCTATATATCTATATATCTATATATATATATATATATATATATATATATATATATATATATATATATATATATATATATATATATATATATATATATATATATATATATATATATATATATATATATATATATATATATATATATATATATATATATATATATATATATATATATATATATATATATATATATATATATATATATATATATATATATATATATATATATATATATATATATATATATATATATATATATATATATATATATATATATATATATATATATATATATATATATATATATATATATATATATATATATATATATATATATATATAATATATATATATATATATATATATATATATATATATATATATATATATATATATATATATATATATATATATATATATATATATATATATATATATATATAATATATATATATATATATATATATATATATATATATATATATATATATATATATATATATATATATATATATATATATATATATATATATATATATATATATATATATATATATATATATATATATATATATATATATATATATATATATATATATATATAATATATATATATATATATATATATTTATATATATATATATATATATATATATATATATATATATATATATATATATATTATATATATATATATATATATATATATAATATATATATATATATATATATATATATATATATATATATATATATATATATATATATATATATATATATATATATATATATAATACAAAAATTATAAATACTTTTGTATTAATAAAACCATTGAAACTCTTTCGTTTTCATAAAATGTCTTTGGTAAAGAATAGGTGTAGAAATTCTATTTTAGGACTTCAAGGCTGAAAACTTACCATTGAATCATAATTAGATTTATATTTCAAAGGAGGAGTTATTTTTAGAATCTTGTCCCTCTTTCACTTCCATATTAGGAAGCATTAAATGATTTTCCATCATGCGTAGAGTTACAAAGGTATGTACGACTGGAACCTAATAACATCAATCTCTGTAAGTATTTAGTGCGAGACCGAAGGTTTTTGCATGTCTCTTGCTGATTAACGTGTTCCAATAAACATCTGCCGGAACCATCCGCAGTTTTGTCCACACCCCCTCCCTTGTGGAGTGGTTATGTGAACTGTTATAACCACCAGCATAACTTTAAATAAATCTTTTTATTACATATTATAGCTTTTGACTGCATTATATATATATACATATATATATATACATATATATATATATGTAATACAAAAATTAAATACTTTTGTATTAATAAAAGAATTAAAACTCTTTCCTTTTCATAAAATGTCTTTGTTAAAGAATAAGCGTAGAGAGATTTTATTTTGGGAATTCAAGAGTGAAAACACACCATTGAAATATAAATAGATTTATATTTCAAAGGAAGAGTTATTTTTAAAAATCTTGCCCTCTTTCACTTCCATATTAGGAAGCAGTAAATGATTTTCCTTAATGCGTAAGGTTACAAGGCATGTACGAAGTGTGCCTTTTTTCCTCAAATCTGTGTTGGTATAAAACGTAGGAACACTAATTTTCCGTGTCCTTTTCATCATGATGTGATCCTGCTAAGCTGTTCCGGAATTGTCAGAAGTCTTGTCCATCCCCCTCCCATAGGGAGTGTGGATGTGAACTGTTATCAATACCAGCCTACATTTAAATAAACCTGTTTAGAACGTCTGATGGCTTACGACTGCATTATTTCAAGCTAAATACAACACTGATAACAGGGATGTAGCCCTGTTATTACATATATATATATATATATATATATATATATATATATATATATATATATATATATATATATATATATATATATATATATATATATATATATATATATATATATATAATAAATAAATAAATACAAGAAAACACTAAGTTTAGAAAAACAATAAGTTTCATTTATTGCGCTTAAGCTGCAAGTAAACAGCACTCATTAGATAAGTTCAAAATGAAGAATAAAACAAAGAAAAATTATAGACATATGAAAAAAAGGGAGGTGGGAAATAATAAGTAAAAAATAACAAACAACAGTTTATTTAAAATAAAAATAAAAAAAAATAAAAAAAATAAAATGTTAATTAAAAAGCCGGAAAAAAAAGATATAATCTTTTCTTCAGCCCACACGATTATATCCACACGATTTTCTGATATTGTATCAATAGCACTCTGTTTTGCGGATATAATCGTGTGGGCTGAATATCTATATATATATATATATATATATATATATATATATATATATATATATATATATATATATATATATATATATATTAGAAGTCAGTCTGCTTATTTTCAGATTAATTCTGAATATCTAATTTAATTCCAATTGATATGGATAGAATGAATAATTCCAATATTTTGAAAGTTCATTCTCTGAAAAGTCCGAGAAAAAAGTGTCGTTTTTGTTAACACTTTTGCAAGCCAAGCTCGCCAACCCTTTGCCTTTTAAGAATGAAGTCAGGAAAGTGCTGCTTTTGTTTAACGAGAGAGGTGACAGCACCACTCATTAATGCGGTTATCTCCTCAATTTGGACATAGATCAGAAAGGGAAGAAACTTTTCTCCAGATTGCTGCTCAGCGACCGACTATAGGACTTTTGATTCCTCAGATTTGAGTCAAGAATCGAGCCCTAGCCCCTCCCAACCGGAATCCGGTTCATTAACCACTGACTACCATGTCCCCGGAATAAAAGATTGCACCCATTTCAAAGCTACATTAGTATGGTTATCTCGCTAGAGAGTCAATTAGTCAAATGCACAAAATGACTTGCTGGAGGGAAATGAAAGGAGAAGAATGTTTTTTAATTATTCCTAAAATCATAAAGCAATCATATTGCATTATACTAGATTGAAATATAACCCCATCCCCTCTTAATAATACCTTTTCTAACTAGGTCTATTAGGACCTTGAGACGACTAGAAATTTCGCTGTGACCCTTGAACTAAACAATTGGAAAACTCTTACTCTTTATAAAAAAATAATTTTAATATTTTGATTTTTATTATTACTATAGGAATGAAATTTTTTTGAACTACAGTTACGTCTTTGGTTGCCCACAAGAGATCTTCTAGGGACACCAATGTTGAATTTCGGATAAATTTTTAATTTTAAAAAAAATATAGTGTATTTTTTTTTCTCTAGCTGAACTTTACACTATTTTATTATTACTTCAGAAGTAATTGATTATTTCATCTAAAAAAATAATAATTTTGCTTTGTCTCTAAATTAATTTGTAACATAGAGGTCATTTTCAGATATTTTTAAAAACACAAAAATTAATTATTTATTTATAAAGCTTCAATCAGTTTTAAAATTTTAATGGTTGATATGGCAGATTTTTTAGAAATGCTTGTCAGTTTCTAGAGATAAGACAGAATAATTTTTCACGTAACATCACCTCAATATTTGCACCCTTTTACCCCCGAAACACGCAAAATAATGTTTTACAAATACAAATTTATATACATTAAATAATAGGATGTTGTAATATAAATTATTGTATTTACATTAGGGACACATATGGGCACCATACTAACCACTTCATTAGAACTCAAACGCATGATAGAACTCAGTACGTTAATTTTTAAGAGGAACATGGCATGACTATCACATTAACTCAAAAATTGTCAACAATTCACCTTAATGTAAGTTTCCGTTTGCGAAACGGGAATCATTTAATGGGTTTGTCTAAATATTCAATATTTATGTCTTGCTCATATTCAACTTATGCAAATTTAAATCCGTAAGTCACTAATTTCCTATCTTGCCAGACCCTCATACATTGTTACTCGATTGCAATTGATCTTTAGATTGCAAGCGGCACCGATATAATTATTTCACTTTCCTAATTTTGTCCCACATCCATCTGAAATATGAAGTGGAATTATTTAAATTCAGGAGGAGACAATTTTCGCTTACACTTATCAGTTGACAACATTTTCTTCCCTAATTATTATCATTTGAAAGATTGTTAATTTAATACTTACCTATGACGCAAGAGAGGACCGTGTTAGCTCATTTAAATTAGAGGGTTCAATTTCTAATGAGTTGAACCAGGTTCGAATCCCAGCTATGGCTGGTCGATATGAATTCTATACCCGTCTCGCCCGGATCTAGTCTCCCTGCCGTCAGGCTTACCATAGGAAGCTTCGCGGTTTTCCTCTCCGTGTAACGCAAATTCGGGTTAGTTCCATCAAAAAATCTCTATCGAAGGTAAAATTTCTCCCAACACTGTTTGCAGGAGTTCCCTTGTCTTCTGAATTGGGCTCAATATTACAAGGCTACGGAGTTGAACATGGGTAGTTGTAAACCCAAATCGGGTCTACTGTTCAACGACTGTTATAAAATAAAATAGTCATTGCCATGGCAATTTCCCCTTGCATAAGGAATTTATAACTTTAAGTATAGAAAAAATGAGTTCAGGTATACCTCGAGTAAGGAATGAAGTTTCATATATTGCAAAATACACTAATGGCCATTAAAATTGCTACACCAGGAAAGCGACACACCACGAGCGTGAAATTTACAGGACGGATAAAACATGTTGTGGTACGCAAATGATTAGCTTATCAGCGCATTCGTGCAAAGCAGGTGGAGGTAATGACACCTACAATGTGTATAAAAGACAGAAATTGAATCTCTTACAGAAATTTAATTTGAACGCTATTCTTGGGCAAAAAAGTTTTTGTTATACTATATGAAAGGAGGAGAAATGCCTACCAGCACGTGTATCAGTTTTTTCGAGGTTGAATTGTGGCCTACCGGGATTGCGGTTTATCATACCGAAGTATTGCTGCTTGCGTTGGTCGAGATGCCATGACTGTTAGCAGAATATGGAATCGATGGGTTCATGACGGTCATATGAAACTCCTTACAGGATCTCAGCGGTCCCCATTATTAACAGCCGAGACAACAGAGATATTATCTACATAGCCCTAAGGGATCGTAGAGCTACGTCACGAACCCTGAGTCAACAAATGGAGTCACTTGCAAGACAACAAGTGACTGCGCGAACAGTTCGACGACGTTTGCAGCAGCATGGACTGTCAGCACCGCGATCACGGCTTAGGCTACCCTTGACGCTGCATCACAGACAGGAGCACTTCCAATGGTGTGATCAACGGCAAACCTAGACGCAGGAATGGTATGACGTCGTCTTTTCAGACAAATCCAGGTTCTGTATACAGCATCATGTTGGTGTTGGCCGCATGCGTGTTTGGCGACATCGTGGAGAACGCCCATTGGCAACTTGCATTCGGCATCGTCATACTGGTCCATCACCTGGAGTAAAGATATGGGGTGCCACTTCTTGATTACCTCTTGTTCGGTACTTTGAACAGCAATTGTTGCATTTCTGATGCGTTAGAGCCAGTTGTTCAGCCTTATCTTCGAGGCCTCCATAACGCTACGTTTCAGCAGGACAATGCAGGACCGCATGTTGCTCGCACTGTCCTGACCTTCCTTGACACAGAACATGTTCGCCTGTTGCCCTGACCGGCACGTTCTCCTGATTTCTCACCAATATAAAACGTTTGGTCAATGGTTGCCGGATGACCGTCACGCCACCACACGTCAGTCACTACGATCGTTGAATTTGGCATAATGTTGAGGCTGCATGGAATGCTATACCCATCCATGCCATCGAATCTCTGTTCGACTCGATACCCAGGAGAATAACTGTTGTTACTGCTACCAGGGGAGGCTTCTCTGAGTACTGATGCTTCAGCATCCATACATCCAAATTTCCTGAAAATTTAATCTTGTTTTTTCAACTATAATTTATGTGCCAAATACATATCATTCTGTTATTTACATTCCCTCCTGGTGCAGAAATTTTAATGACCAGTTGTGAATATTCAAATTATCAAAATGTAAACTAATTATCACTAGATTATTTTGGAATTTGCTATATACAAGTTCTCTTCCTATAATTCATTTGCATCTTGTTATTTAAAAAAAAATCCCCATCATTTTATGTTGGTTTACCTAAACTGATGATAAAGTTTAAATTTCAATATACTAATGGAGATGAAACAGAATTTGCGAAGAAAAGTTTCTCCCTTAATATAGCTTCTTCTTAGTCTCCTCTGATTGTTTACTATGAACAGATTTAAATTTAAATCCTAAATAAATGTTTGCATTGAAAAATTATATATAATCATAGATTTTTTAAGAAAGTATTCGCTATTCAGAGTTTTTAATTATTTGTTTTGGTGCAAATATTAAAACTCGTTTGGAAATAAAAATAGTCATCTATAAATATGAAATAACTTTGAGAAATAATAACTAGATACTGAGTCAGAGACAGTATAAACCATATATTATTAAAATTATACTGAGTTAAAAAATATAAATAATGGACATATTTCTCTTTCAAGTTTCACAATATAGAAAATATTCAAAGTAATCAGAAAATTTTGCAATAAAATATTTTGTAAATTCATTATTTAGGTATTTCAAAAATATATATTTATTAAAATTTCATTTGAAATTAAAGGCAATATATAAAATTCACGATATTTATGTCTCACAAACTAAAGTTATTTAGTGAGCTTATGGATGCAACGTTTAATCCAAGCTCATATTCAGCTTATGCAAATTTTAGTCTGTTAGTCTCTCGTTTTCTCTGGTGCCAGATCAGCATACGCGATTGATCTATTGATATAAATTTTTAGCTTGCAAAACACACCGATTTAATTGTCTCAATTCAGTAGTGTCAACTGAACTTCCTCTTTACCAGAGATATCTAGTAAAATTACTTATATTTGAAAAGCATAACTTTGCATTTAAATTTACTATTTATCAATATCCGTCAAATAATTTCCATTCGAAATATTTTTTTTTATTCTAGTGTTATTTTATTACTTTTTACTGCATTATTGGAAACAAGCTTTGCATTTAAATCTTGAATAAATGTAATCATCGAAACTTATATGAATGTTCATAAGTATGTTAATAATATTGAAAAGCAAATATATATGCCTCGTTACAAATATTAAAACTCGTATAGAATTAAAAATAGACATTTATAAATATTCAGTAAATTTGCAAAGCAAAATAATCGAAAATAATTATTATTATTAATAATAATTATTAATAAAAATAGAAACAATTAATAAAACATACACTTTTAAAATTATAACGATTTAAAATATTTTTTTTCTTAGTTTTTACAATCTAAAGACACTTTAAGATAACCAGAAAATATACATTCTGCATCTTTTGTTACTTATGTATTTCAAAGGTATTCATTTATTAAATTCCATTTCCTTTAAAGGCAGCATATTAGTTTCAAGTAGTTTGCGATCCGGAAGACGAAGTCATTTAACAAGCTTATAGATTCAACGTTTATTCCAAGCTTATATTCAGCTTATGCAAATTTTAATCTGTAAATCTCTCATTTTCTCTGCTTCCAGAGCAACATATGCTGTTGCTCAATTGCTATCGATCTTTAGATTGCAAGCGGCACTGATTTAATTGTTTCAATTCACTAATTTTAGCAGAATGCCGCTTCCCTCTGAGGATTCGAGTGGAATTATTTATATTTTAAAGCAAAATTTTGCATTTAAATTATTTTTTATCAACCTTTATCTTAAAAATTAGTTTTCGATTGAAAAACTTTTATCTAACCGTGTTATTTTTTTACTATCAGAAGCAATCCTTAGTTTTAAATCCTACTGAATGTTAATATCGAAACTTAAGTGTATGGACAAAAATTTGGAAAAAATATTTTTTTTTTTAAATTCTGAAAAACAAATAACTCAATTTCGTTAAAAAATACTAAAACTCCTTTAAAAATAGAAATAGACATTTATAATATTCAGTAAATTTGAAAAACAAAAACTAGAAAAAATTAACCCTGGGACAGTGTAAAATAGAATCTTTTAAAATTATGCCAATTTAAAATATGCAAGACAATGTTATTTTAATTTTTACAATATAAATACATTTTAAGGGAATCTGAAATAATAGATTTTGCATCTGTTGCTACATTGTTTATGTTCAAAGATATTCATTTATTAAAATTTCATATTCCTTAAACTCAACATATTAATTTCAAGTAATTTACTTCTCGGAAAACGAAGTCATTTAATGAGCTTATAGATTCGATGTTTATTCCAGGCTTATATTCAGCTTATGCAAATTTTAATCTGTAAATCTTTCATTTTCTCTGCTTCCAGGCTAGCATACGCCGTTGCTCAATTGCAATCGGCCATTAGATTGCAAGCGGCACCTATTTAATTGTTTCAATTCACTAATTTTAGACGAACGCCTTTTCCATCTGAGACATCGAGTGGAATTATTTAAACTACGAAGTGGGAGGTTTGCATTTAAATTTTCTCTTTGACAGCATTTCGCTCAACAATTCGTTCGCATTTGAAAAATTTTTATTTCAATATCATACCTTAGAAACGAGCTTTGGATTTAAATCCTGAATAAACATTAATTTAGAGACATACATGAGTTCGTATAATTTTTAAATACGCATTTGCTTTTCATTATTTTTAAATGTTTTAGATTCACTATAAATATTAAACATCAATTTAGAATTTAAATATGCACATTCGCACATATTTCAGAGTTGTTCTAAACAGTATTGACAATGAATTAAAAGGAAGTATTACTGCGAAAAGATTTGAATTGTGAGTTTTTTTTTCCGAGACTGCTGCTTTAATGTGTTTAATAAATGCATATACTCCAGTTGAAATAGCTAACGTAAAAATTTTTAAAATGTTGAAATATATATTCTGGAATGTATGCTTTGTAAATAACCATCGAATCTTGTTACCAAATAGAACTCAAATCCTATTTTGAATGAGAGAGAAACTGATTTTCAAGAACAAATTTTATATTGGGAAAAAAACCTAAAATTAACTAGTTTAGTTAAGTATATTTACATGTATATTTACATACTTCAAAAATTTTGATACATTAAGCTAAGTTTTAATTTTTACATTTCAGAAAAGTATCAGTTAGATGTGTGACAATAATTTAATTTTACGGAACATTTTTAGTAGCAAATTTAAATGAATTTAATCAAACTATAAATTTCAAATTCCGTTATATATATGTTTAAACTTTTCTTATCAAATGCGAAGTTAAATTAAATAAATATTTAATATTCTGACAAATATTTGCTCCTTATCTATTTTTCAAATAAAAGAGACATAAGTGCTTTTAAATATAAATTCAAAATTTAAACATTTTTTAATTAAATTAAACTAATATATATATCCAATTTTAAATGCATAAATCATATTTTTGTCATACGATATTTTGATCATAAATTTTTCTTTTCAGTTTGCTTCTCTGTTGTATTTGATAATTTTGTAATCTGAGAGTTAAAATTAAAACATATTTCAGACAGCGAGTTATTTTCACTTAATATTTGCTTAATTAATTTCCTTTCATCTTTTCATCTTTAAAATGAGGTATAACATATTCTTATCAAAATTTTATACAGTACGACTAAAAAGGAACTTCTTTATGCTTTAATTTCAAGCAAGTAATTTTAAAAAAGAAAATATTCAAATAATTAAAAGGGCATTTCCTTATAAATCTAGATTTCATTCAATTTGAGATATTTTCTTTTAAAAAAAATCTTCATTTCATCTTTATTTTGAATGCTGTATGTAACAAATATAAAAAAAAAATTAAAAATTAGTTTATTTCAATTTCAGTATGTTTGTGGATATGCTCATCATAAATGCAGTTTTATATTTTAGGATATATTTTGGGAATTTTTCTTTTAGGACTCGTTTTATTTTTCTAAAATATTTAGTTCACTTTGTAAAAACGTTGGGTATTTATTTATTTTTTAAATTTTAGGGCATTTTTTAATTTTCAGAGCATTTTTTCAAGTACTAATTTATTCTCACAACTTCACTATTTTTATATATATATATATATATTCACCTAACTTAGTTTTGCTCACATATTTTTGCTTAGCATTGACGAAATACACTATTTGGAAGAAAGTGACGGGACACGACATTATAACGACATAAACCCGTATTTATTAAAATTAATAGGAGGTAGGGCCTCCTTTGGCTGCGATCACAGCTGCAACCCTTCTGGGCATGCTTTCCAATAAATTAGCCATAGTGGCAAGAGGAATTTCCTTCCAAATGTTTAACAGGAAGTTCCATAGTTCATGCTTGCTTTTGGGGAGTGAGGTGCAGGCCCTCAACCGACGGTCCAATTCGTCCCAGAAATGTTCAATTGGGTTAAGATTAGGGCTCTGCGCCGGCCACTCCATGCATTTCACGTTGTTGTTCACATACCAATCAAGAGTCCACCTTGCAACACGGGATCCTGCGTTGTCGTCCTGATACAAGCAATCATGTTGTCGATTTGTCTCATGATAGTCGAGAATATCACTGTATCCATCGGCATTCATCATACCATCAACCTTCACCAGTGAGCCAGCCCCATACCAGGAGAAACAGGCACATACCATCAATCCTCCTCCACCAAACTTAACAGTTGTCCCGTCGCTTTCTTCCAGATAGTGTATATGCTCAAGAGCTTAATTGCTATTTCAAAGTTGCTTGACAAATTGAAAGATCTCTTAAGACCCAATAGAATACAACACAATGAGGTACTTCTGCTTCATATATCTTTGATAGACTATAATGTTAATCAAAACTACATTTCAATTTCTCTTAATATGCACGTTTTAATGCAATTTTATTTTATATGAAGTTTGAGAAAACACGCGGTGTTTCAATTTAAAGCTCTGAATTAATTATGATTAAAATTGTAGTGTTTTTTTTTAGTTTTTTTAATTCCTTCCTCTTCTATTGGCATAATAGCTCCTTATGGGACAGATCCTTCCCTAGAACCTTCCCCCATTCAGCTCTTTTCTTTGTGATTGTTCTGCAGTTGGTAATTCTTAGGATTTTAAAATCCCCTTTCTTTCAGTCAAACCATCTGATCTTAGGCCTACCTCTAATATACTAGGCCTCCCTCTCTTCCCATTGGTTTATAATTGGAGATCTTAAATGTCAAGAAAAAAGGGTTCATTCGACAGATGTGACTTGCAAGCTTTAAGCTACATATTTCCATGTATTTGTTGATATCAACTTCCTTGAATAGCCTATATATTTCTAAATTATATCGTTGTCCCCATAAGCCATCCACATTTATGGCACCAAAAGTTTTTCTCAAGGTTTTTCTCTCAAAAACATCATGCGGCTCTGCTTGTGATGTAGTTATAAACCATGTTTCGGATCCATAAGTTAACACAAGTCTAATGATTATTTTATATAGCAATATTTTTGTTTGTCTTTTAATTAATTTTGATTTAAGAAATGTTCTTAAGTTTTAAAATTTTTAAGGACATATATTGGAAATTTTTAGGTCATTAAAATCAGGTCACTACATATCATCAATAATTTTATATTTAGTATCAATAAGTTTCATTTAAATGCAATTTCTGTTTTCTTAAATAAAGAAAATAACAGTAGACAGATCGAAAAATATAGGTTTTATTAAAAAAGCTTTGTTGCTTCTCTTTGAAACTGAAGAATGTGTAACGGGATTGGTCTAACTCGCTATGGATAGTTATAACTTAGGGATATCCCTGCTTGCAAAGTATGTCTACATGATTTTCTGCAATTACTGTAATACGATTACAGTAATTGAAAAAACTATAATTACACAGGCACAAACAGCACAAATTTTGTCCGTAACTAAAAATCATAATTACTTTCGAGTTTCTGTGTGAATAACGTGTAAAATAATTTGTATGTAAACAACGAGTAACTAGTTTCGTGTTATGTGTAAATTCCGAATTTTTAATTTACGTTTAAATAATGAGTTTTCCAATTTTTTTTCCTCAAAATTACGGGCATTGAAATCGCCAAGTGTAAAAATATCTTCGATCTAGCGTAAAAATATCAAAATGAGCGATTGAAATGATGAAGAAACACCTAATATACTTAATACACATTAAATATAAAAACTAGTTTTGCAAAGATCTATTTCTAAGAATAATTTCAATTCATAGAAGAATACAGTCATTGTAAATTAAATATATAAGCAATATAGATAAAATTTCATCATTCCTTTTTATGCAAAATCTGTAAGAGTAGATTTTTTTTACGAAGTGTTTGAACGGAAAAGTTCTTTTTTAAACATTTTCGTTCAAATTGGTTTTGAACTTTGAATGAATGCTTGGAAAACGATCCCACTTTAGGTTATGATACTTTTAGATATTTCGGAACACCTAGAACAACGTAGGGCTCAAATATGCAGCAAATATAATACAGAGCTAAGCTGGTGCACAATATCGTGAATATCAATCTTTTTGGAAATTATTTTAATATATTATTTTACAACTCGAACAAAAGTATGACTCCAGTTAGTTTTTAGTAAATTCTAGCCACTTTGTAGCGGCTACTTTTAAGTTCTTACAATCTTGTAAATATTTGCTTCAATAAATTCTTATTTATGTTAACAACACTGTAAAAAAATGGATGCAAATTTTACGAAGCTTTCCTCAGTTTTTGACGTAACAGTTTCTTGATATATGCAAAATATTGCCAAAGCAAAAATTTGCCAAAGTGACGAAATAACTATCGTCACTTTTTCGAGGAAGCAAATTTCGTCAATATTAAAGAAATATTTCGTCATTCTATTTATTTCCAAAAAAATTCTCATAACACCTAATGTATCGAACTTTTTTAATTATCGCTTTATCGCGGGCACCATATAGGGAGATTAATGTCACCCTAACAACTCACGAAGGACTAATAGAACAGAGATATTAATTACGACCATGTCAGAAAAGAGATTCGAACCCGAGATATTCCTGGTACGAGGTCAACTCTTAGACCACCTCACAGGCCGTTAGGCTCTTATCGTTACTTTATTTTCGATAGTCTAGTCTTCATTCTAGTTACCAATCTCCCAAAATACACAACCAAGACGTTCCATAATTGGAAAAACGTTTTCGTCATAAATTAGAGATCCCAAATCACGTGAATTCGTGACGAAAGTATTCTCAAAATAAACAAAATACAACTTTTAGATTGCTGAATCGTCAAAAGTGAGAGTTTTATTTCCAAGAGAATATCTTGAGACTTGTTTCACATTAAAAAACTGTCTAAACAAAAGATGTGTGTCTACTAATCACTTAAAGATATTCGGACATCATTTAACACAACACATAGCATATATATTCCTATTAAAACTGTTATTATCGAGAATAATTTACGGCAAACCAGTAAGCATTGTTCCAATAAAAGCAGTGGCTTTTACAAGTTATAAAATTTAATATTAGCTGGCCAATATGTAATGAAATTTTAGATTTTATTGATTCCAATATGACGTGGAATTCATGGTCTAATACACAAGTCGACGATATTTATGACTCCTAGAGCATTTTTACAAAGTAATAAAAGTTTGAGTTACGATTCTAGGTTGTAAAAACCCATCAATTCTTTCATGATAGTTTCGAGTTATCGTTCTTCCCAATGTCTTGAAATCCAACCTAGTGGAAACTTTAATGCCTGCTTACATGCTTTTTCAGGCAATACTTTGTATTCTTCAAATTTTTCCCTGAGTGCTTTAGATTCTAGAATACTATCAAATACAAAACGCTTTCGCTTCCTCTTTGAGTCTCTTTCTTTTATGTCGATAGACTTCATCTGTAGAATGACGGTTTCCATTTTACTGCCTTCCATCTGTGTCTTTATTTTGTCGTAATTCTTTTTTGTCATTCAGTTGCTTGAAGCACACTTAAAGTAATAACATCACTGCTGTTTTATTGTTTGGAAATAGGCCTAAGGTATTCGGGACTTAATACCACATAAGTCCATGATCCTTCTTAACGGAATGACTAACATAGAAAACGTATTTAACATTGTCATTAAAAAAGCATAATATTATTTTATGTCCAGTAAATGTACAATTTCAATGGAATTAGCTTAGACCTGTGCAATGGGAAATTTATTCTTTCTTTTGTGTTATAAATATATTCCACGGAGATTTTTTCTTGACAAAATAAATCATTTGATATACTGTAAAAAATGGATACTTAAATTTCACCTTCTTTATGACGAAACCGTTTTCTGGTATGTATTCTGAGCAAAACTTTTGTAATAGTAATGAAATAACTATCGTCACTTATTCGATCAAACAAATTTCGTCAAAAAATGAATATTTCATCATTTTTCCGAACAAACAAAACCTCGTAATATCTAGTACATATAAATTTTCCAATAATCACTTTTTGGTGGGTACCCTATAGGTGGATTGATGTCACTTAAACAGCTCAAGAAGGTCAGATAGAACAGAGAAATAAATTACACCCATGCCCGAAGCGGGATTCGAACCCGGGATCTTCTAGGAATGAGGTCACTCCTTGACCACCATACGAGCTGATCGGCTTGCTTCGCCATTTTATTTTCGACCGTTAAGTCTTTATTCTAGTTTAATCACTATAATTAATCTCCTGCAGTACATAATGATAAGGTTTCGAGTTGAGGAAAAATATTTGTCATACATTTGAGAGTTCATGCTTTGTCTCAAATCGCGTGATTTAATGACGAAATAATTCTCTAAATTAACGAAACACAACCTAAAGATTTCTGAATCGTCAGAAGGGGGAGTTTTATTTCTGGGAGGGTACATGAGTTAAAACCAAGCATGAGGTACTATGAACCATTATAGCTTAATTGAAGCAGCTAACTTAGCAATAAAATGTTATTTTTGTAATTCTGTTGAAAAATTGAAACGTAATGGTACGTTAATGAGTCTTTGAAGGGGTTTTTCAATTGTCCTTTTGTACTATTATTGACAATACAATTACACATAAACAAAGTATACATCACACTTTCATAAAAAACAGAACGTTTCAATTATTTTCATATTTATTGACAATGCATTGCATATCAGATTTCATATTTTCTACGGAATAAGTTTTCTCCCGTCTAGTTCATTTTCAATCTGATCAAATTCACTGCCGATTAGGGAAGATGCATATTTAAACTGTCCCGCAGTGGACTGAACGCTAAGACACGGTTCCCAACAGATCACCGAAGTCAAGCATCGCTGCCTGCGGTCAGTGTGCGGGTGGGTGACCACTTGGATCAGTCTGCGTAGGGACCGAGGGTGTGCGGTATTGGTCCTCGTTAAACTTTTCTACCGTAAAGGGCTCGACTTCGCGTGCAGGTCACCGGGCTACCGAAGCAGGGGTGACATCCCCTCTGCAGAGGATCAAAATTGTAAAGGCATGTCTTCGGATCATCCTCAGGGATGTTTCCCAGACCGTCGCCAATAGCCCATTGTGCAGCTCTAGTGCGACGTAAATCAATTCCAACAAAAATTACAACAACATATTTAAACTTTCCTTTTGCAGGGATTAAATCCTATTCGCAGTGTCAGTTGCTGCACCATACATGCTGAATTGCAAATTTGGAAGTTAAGACTTACATCAAGAAAATATTTAAGAACATCTCTCAACCTAAAGAAATTTACATATAGCTTTCTCGGCAGTATTTCTGACAAATGTCTGTTGATTCTGTAATTTTGCTATTTCTTGAAAACACCTATTTGTCTTGTGTAAATTTTAAACATTATTAAAACTGAAATACCACTAATTACTTCGCAGACTAGTTCAGATAACTGAAACAAAAATATCATGCACATTTGTATGCGTGTATAAACACTTCGCTTTGCACTTTTAGCTCCTGCCAATTTTTCAACCCAGTTTTTTTTGCCACCGAGAGGAAATAGGGTTTATCGATTATGTGTTCACATACTTGAACATTTTATGAAATATTGACTTTGCATAGGTTTTAATTAACCTGTCAAAAATAGCATAGAGTCACAAATAATAAATGTAGTTAATCATTCTTAGTTTAAATTGTCCAAAAATACATTTAATCAAAGCTTCAAATGCTTATATTTAATTTTTAAAAGTGCTTTTATAAGTAGAGACAGTATTTTTTTTCTAATTTAAAAAATGAACTCAGTGTTTATAATTTCGTATTGTTTTTACTTTCTTGATATTTATATTATATTTTATTTATTAATTTATTTGTCATTGTTTCATTCACTAACTCCTATTTTAAATCTTTTATTTCATATATGAATAAGTTCTGTATTAATAAAAATGTGAGGAAAATATGCGAAGAAAAAATGCAATCTTCTTCCTAATTTCTAAATTTAATTTGTAACGACTGGGTACTTTTGTTTTCACGACTATGCAATAAATATTATAAAACTCCAATTTAAAAATATTTTCTTCTGGCTAAAACCCGAAAATAAAGTTTTAAGAAAAGATACACTTTGTTTATTTTTATCCGTTTTGAAAACTTCTCTTTCTGTGAAACTAAGATAGCAATTTCTTTTTTCTCCCACAAAAGCTGAAAGAATAACCTTCCTTTGAAATCTTAGATCAATTTGGCTGTTTACGTATATAGAAGTTTTTTCTCTTTCTTCTTTTTTTTTAAAGAAAAAGTTTAAAAAAAGTATCTTTTAAGTAAAAATTGGGTACAGGACAATAGGTAAGTCCTGCTTTTTGAAAACAACCGCATTTCCTAGATTTCCTTTAACTTAAATAGTAACAAAATAATGGGAAAGGAATTAAATTCAAATTATGCGGAAAACTTGTTATGTGTTGTAAGATTTCAAAATATTAAATCATCGCTTTGAAATTAAAATTATATAAAAGAGCAAAATTTTTTCTACGCATTATATATGATGAGAAAATTGTTTTTAAGGGTGACTAGCTTTTATATACTGTTTTAATATAGTTTCATAACTTAAAATACATTTTTTTTTTGATTAATGAACAAAAGAAATAGATTTAAATGTGGCAAAATGTAACGTTTTTGATTACAGTAAAACATTGAAAATGCTACTTGATGTAGGAAATACCAGCACTCAGGTTACCTTTATTTTATAACGTGAACTTTATTCTTACTGGAACACGTTACGGAACAAAAACTTGATGCACTGTAATTTTTAAAGTATTATTAATCGTAAAATCACTGAATCACTTCTATTAATTAAATAGTTTTATAAAAATTCGGGTTTTCATAATGGTATCCATTCATCACGGTAAAAATGGATTTTGCGGTTGTTGCGGAAGTGTCACTACATTATGTCATAACTGGATCTAGAATTTTTATACAGTTTACAAAACTTAAATATCAGGCAAACAATAGCATATAAAAATATGAACTTTTGAAAAAAAATTAAATTCCTTAAAATATATGAAAGTGAGAAAATTATAGAAAAATAAACTATAATTACAGTTTATTTCTAGATTTTTTTTTGTTTAGTAATAAAACTTCCAGCTGAATAAAAATCGACAGTTTAATTAAACAAACATGCCCAGAATTTATATTTTCCTCTGAGGCACTTTGCCAAGTCAAATGTTATTAACATTAAAGGAACATGCATCACATTCATTATGCCAAGTTTACTAAACGAATTTAGTAACCCAAGTTCTTTTTCGAAAACTTATAAATTATATTAAATCTTAGATAAGGTTTCAATAAATTTTGTAAAAAAATATAATAAATAAACCAGTAGACAGTTCATAACAAACTATCCAGAAAACAAATTTTATTTACATCTGATCAATGGAATTATTTTATCAGTAACCTCACTATCCTTTATCAACATATATTAAAGTTATCAATAGATATTATTTAATTACCAATATATTTTAATTAGGAAAATTCCAAATTAATGCCACTTAATTGTTACACCAATATCACTCTGTTGCTTTGTTACACAATTTTTTTTTACAAAATACCCGAATATATTTAGTTAAGGTGATAAAATTTGGAATACTCTGTGTATGTATATTAATTTCTTAAATAATAATATCAAATATATAAGTTAATAAATTGCTTACTCTCTTTCAATATTTTCCTATTGAGCCACGTCTGGTCAAGGGGATGAGCGCTTGAATATCCATTGATTAAACCCAGGTTTGAATCCCAGTGATAGTTGGCCAAGCTAACACCGATCACAGTGCTGACAAAAAATATCGGTCGAGGGTGGATAGATCATGGGCCAGAATCCCTTTTCTGTCTGGTTAACCGTGATAAGTTCTGGTTTTTATCTTTGTGTAGCGCAAATACCAGTTAGTTCTATCGAAAAGCCTTCTAAAAAAGATCAATTTGTCCCAATTTTTTAAGAGTTCCCTTGTTCTTTGGGTTGGGTTTAAAATTACACCTCTTCTGATAGGATTTTGATAGCCGCATACCCAAATATAGGGTGGCTGTTCAGCACCAGTCATGAAATATAAATTAAAATAAAATAGTTTCATACTATTATTTATTTTTTGTATTCTCTTAAAATACTCACTTCCACTTCTTAAAAAATCTTTTAATTCACTTAACAAATGATTTTTTTTTTATTAATTATTTTTCTGAAACTTTCTTTAAAAATGTAAAAAAAGCTTCATTAGTTTTCAACAGCAATCTGTAAGCAGAATACAATGCTTAACAATACTTGTAATCATAAGAAATTTTTCTAAACAACTTTGCTTGTAGCTCCTTTTTTTCTTCTGCATTTAATTGATAATCACATATAATTATAATTCGTTAATCCAATTTTAGTTTATTAATTCTTTCTGCAAACATTCTTCATAAAGTAATCAGGAAGTTGTAATTGGCAGAGTTACTAATTAGATAAGTACTGCAAAGTTGGAAATACATTCTTTTAAATTATTCAACACATTCTTAGTTTTTACTTGGTTGCTTGGCAAAGGTGCATTATGCGATAAAAGATTATTAAGAGCTTTCACACGCGTTTCTAATTACTAAGTTAAAAGTCTTTAACGCTAGAAGAGAAGCTACAAATTTGAGAATTAAGGATTATTCATTAACAATTTCCTTATGTAAGGCAATGGTTTCTTTCTCAAAATGCATTTTGTTATATTTCCGATGCAGTCAAGTCATCTGTGTTATCTACCAGCTGCATCGGTGGCTAACTGCTCAAACACTTTTCATTGTTCAAAAAATTGTATGAGACATTTTACATGTTTCATCATTATTTAAAATCGTTGTAAAGTGAGCTAACTGGCATAGAAAGAAACATAACATAACCTAGCAGTTATGAATAACTATTGCGATCTCAAAACAGTTTAAAATATATATTATTCGCTTAAAAAGCCTTACTTTATACTGTGGAAGAACATTTAAACTTACCTACTGGTGAAATTTACTGCTGACTTGAAAAGTATTTTTCTGAGTCAGCTGCAAAAATGGGATGAAAGTTGCTTGATCTTAATCCAATCGTGAAATTGTTTTATGTGTTATATAAGCTAGTTTTTGTCCAAAATCATTCAACATAAATTCAAAAATATAATAGTAAACATAAAATCTCTAATAATAATAAAACTTAAATAAAGTGTGGTTTAGCATAAACTCATTAAGAAAATCATAAATCATTCTCATGAATCATACATTATTTTCATGAAGCATATCTTACGGATCATGCATCATATCTCATGAATCATGAATGATATCTCATGAATCAAATCATGCTCATGAATGCTCATCATCATATCAAACTCATCATTCATGTTTTGCATGAATCATCAAGCAAGGAACAGCCAAAATTATTTTTGAAAGTTAAAAGTCAATTTATAGTGAGTTCACTGAAATTGAAAAAATGCTTTATTTATATATTTTATCTAATTTGTTTCAGCTTTTTTCAAATTAAATGCAAATCTCGATCTTCACCGAAATTAATCAAATAAAAAGTTAATTTAATGCCATGGAGCAAATTTCTCAGGGGCAACCTAATAAATAATTACTTGAACATTGTTTGAGTTTAGCTTGGAGATTAACTAAACCTTTGTAAAATGATACAAATTGCGTAGCCGCTTATTATTCCACACCTATTACTTAAAGTTCCGAAACTTAAACACACAGCAACCAATGATTCCTCCACTTTCGCACTTTGCTTTGCAACAGGAAACTAAAATCAGTACTTCGCACAATTCAAACTGTGTAACTGCTAGTCCGAATACCTAATCATCACTCACAGCCGCTTATTAGTATTCTACGCAGATTCAGGAAAGATTTCGATTAAGAGCAAAGGTGGTACAAAATGTTTCACGCTGAAGAGAATTCACCTTAATTAGTCTCATTAGTTTTCCAGAAACGATTGGCAGGCATTTGAGACTAAACATGCCAACACTGGGAACAGTTGTGGATTGGAAGTCTCAAGTATGCGTGCCATTTCCCGCAAAGACTTCATTATCGACCTTTTTTTTTTCGCCAAGCAGAGGATTTATCCAGGTCAGGGGCGTTGGTCCCACATTGTTGATGAACGACCTGACTGTCAATTAGGGGGTTTCCTGGATGGAAGATAGTAAATCACTGCTGTCTCATTGACAGCAGAGACATTTCTTTAAATAAAAGCAATTTTCTCTATATAGAGAAGCATTTGTCCTTTATTAGAGATCAGTAGAATGTTACGATATGGCAATTCTTGGTAACGGCATATTTTTTGGAACTCGAATAATTTTACGGAATACTAAGACATACTTCATAATACGGTATAATATATATTTATACGGGAATACGGAACACTTTTTGGAGCGTTATATTTGGAGAAATAGAATAATTTATTTCTGAAGCAATGCTAATTGCGCTAAGATGTTTTAAAATCGGCTGTGGTGTTCCAGATGAACGCATATTTGCAAACTATATCTCGTGGGCATGAAAAACATACTAAAATTCAGGACAAATACTTGATGTCATGCGGAATCACATAGGTCAAATTTATGACATTGCAAATTGCAATATTTACGATTAAATCGTGCTTCTCTAGATTCAAGTCATTTTTTTTTCTGTGCGAACCTTGTTTATTTTAAGCAAACCATCTCAATCAAGTTCAAGACGCTTCAGTCTTTTTATAGAGAGCACATTATATTGTTTAAATTATTTAGATTTAGATATAGATTCTATAGATTCTTAGGTTTTAATGGGATCTGGGGATAAATTAAAATATATGAAAACTGATTTGCTCACTAAATTAGTTAATTCAATTTCTTCTCTAGATATAGATTTTTTGAAATTTATAGATTTTAATAAGGTCTGGGATGAATAAAATATACCTAGTTACATGGAACTTGACTTGGTCACTAAATAAGTTGTAAGTTTGATCTTCTTAATGTTTCCTTATTCACTTTACTTTTTATTTACTATCTAATAATTTAATTTACTTTTTGAATTTTAAACATATATTTGACTCTATATGACAAATCAAAACCAGATTTATAGATTTTAATGGGATCTGGGATGAATAAAATGTATGGAACTAAATTTGCTACGTATAATTTAAAGTCGGAAATTTCATCTTTAGGTACATATTTATAGAGAGTTATAGATTTTAATAAGGTCTGAGATGAATAGGTTTATGGAACTTAACTTGCTCACTAAATTGGCCGAAAGTTTGAACTTTTTGATGTTTCCTAATTCCTTTTACTTCTTACTTACTATCTCATAATTTATTTTACTTTTTAAATTTTAACCATATATTAGACACTATATGACAAATCAAAACGAGATTCGTGTATTTTAATGGTATCTGGGATGAATAAAATATATGGAACTAAATATACTCACTAAATAAGTCGAAAATTTGATCTCTAGAGATACAGATTTATAGATTTTAATAAGGTCTGAGATGAGTAAAATATACCTAGGTTTATGGAAATTAACTTGTTCACTAAATAAGCCAAAAGTTTGAACTTCTTGATGTTTACTAATTCCTCTTACTTTTTACTTACTATCCCTTAATTTATTTAACTTTTTAAATTTTAATCATATATTTAGCGCTATAGGACGAATTAACAAAATTTACACATTTTTAAAAGCTTAATTTACCCATTAACTACTTTATTAAAATTATTTTCAGTCATTATTTATAATTTAATAATGATTGAACACATTTTGTAACAAGTTTGACAAAAAATGTTACTTTAAGTATATATTATTAACTGTATTATATATGATTTTTTCTTAGATTATTACTAAATGCAATATAAATTTAAATACAACACCTAAAAAAGTAGATTTAAATGCGAAAAAGAGAATCAGACTAAGAATTACGGTTTTAAAAATGGGACTGTTTTGAATTTTTATATCTCAGAAACTATATTTAACTTAATCATTAACAATTTTCATATGAGTAACGCATATCTTTGAAGATATTCACAGTTACTTTTAGAAACAACCTAAAACATCTTTTACCTCTTAAACCTGTTTGGGAAACATATAATTTTAATTATTTTAAAGTCCATCCTGGAATTCAACGTTTCCATTAAATCAAAAAATGTTTGAGAAGTATGAATTTTGTTCTGAAAAATACAATATTAAAACAATTTTCATTGATAACGAATAAGTAGTTATAATATTAATACTATTCACATCTGTTTAGTTATGATATTATTATAATATTGCGTAGAATTAAGTAATCACTACTTAATTTTGATTAACTTTTGACTCATACCATGATCAAAATATCAATACATTTTTTTCGGGTGTATTAATTTGCTTAAATTTTTGTAAATTTTAAATAGTGTGTAATGTCTAACTGATTTTTTTTAATTAAAATTTAAGAGCTCCCTTCTCTGTGTGTTGGAAAGAAAAGTTGAAAAAAAAGTTTATTTTTACTAAGTAATTTTACAATTTGCTAAATTTTCTAATTTTTTTTATTAAAAGTAAATATTAATTTCGAGTTTAGGAATGATATTCATATAATTTTTTCTATGCCAGAAAAAAAGGACTTATGCAAGCACGAAACGAAAAATTAAATGAAAAAAAAAATCATAAAATTTGCATAAAATTACAGGGAAGAATTTCTTTTCCATTTCAACTAAAAACAAAATACCTTCAATTAAACTATTTTTAGAGCAGCTTTCTTTTTTATAAACTTCCATCTGCAGTATTCCCCAGACACATTAATAATTTATAAATACGTGGTAGTTATTTTTTAATTCATTAGTTGAGATTAAATTTTGTTTATGAATAGTTGAAAAAAGTTTTTTCTTTAAAATACTTGCTCTTAATATTAAACACCTTTACCAGTTTACAAATAATGTCAAATTAGAATAGATAAAAATGCATGAGAATTAAGTGCTAGCTACATACTACCTTTTCTTAAATCCTATAAATATATATTCATCGAACCACTTTAAACACATTGACAAGGAGTAAGGCATTTAAGTAATTTCTACTGGGTGAAAATTAATTCTTAAAATGAATAATTCTATTTTTTCTTCCTAGTATTTGAGTATATTTTCTCCTTTTTACAAAAGGTGTTTTTTTTTGAAAATGTATAAAAACGAACAAAAACGAAATTATAACTGTCCAACGATTTTTCTTTTAACGTGTTAAATGTTTATACCATTAATTAGTAAGCCTTTACTTGATTAAGAACTTCATTTACTTAAAAATGCAAATTGGAAATAGCAGTCGACTGGCATTTCCAATTTGTATTTTTTTGTAGCGGATGAAGTTATTAATTAGACTTAAGAAACACGAAAGCTATATCCATTATCAAGAAAACGAGAAATCATCAATTGCAGCACATGGTTGGAATCTTGGACGGTATTCAATTTCAGATTTGTCAAAATTATATCTTCCTTAGTCCCATCCGCTCATTTTGTTTTATTTGCATGGATGCTGATTCCCTTGTTAACAACGTAAGTTCCTCATTACGTCTTAATAGCTCGCGCATTCATCCTGATTTGCCCCTCTCGCTCGGCTACTGCGGTATTTTCAGTCTTGTATCTCGTCCTTGTTTTATATATATATATATATATAAAGAAATAATGTATTTATAAAGATAAAGTATGCCTTAAGAATTAACCTTTTGTATATTTATCTCACTTGTTACACTTTTCATCAAGAATCACATCTATTGTAAGGCTTTGAAATTCGATATGTTTTGCGATGAACAATTTTAAAATGTTTATCTCGATGAAAATTTCATTAAAAACAATTGCTTTGGACTTCATGGTTTTTTATATAGATGACTAACTAAATATCTTCTCAACATTATTTTATTTATTTTAAACTAAAACAATTTTGAAGAAAATAAGTCTTTCATATAAGATATCCGCTGTAATAATCAATTATTAGTAACTAATATTGTATTTTTCCGATTGTGCAAAAATACTAATATGTTTTTTTTCTTTACAGGTAAGAATGATTCGTTTTTATTAACGATATTCATGTAACAGGTAAAGGTTTTGATATAAAAGTAAAATAATAAGTTTGTATGTAAGAATTACAAGTAAAATACATGAGAATAACATGTGCATACGATATAAAATTGCCTGGTATTCTTTATTTCCTTATATATGCATCGCAAGAAAATGTTGAATAAGTGACACCAACGTTGTGACACAATTTACTAAATCTTTAAAATACAAATATATCATCCAATCCTGTAAAATTCAGCCAAGCATGTTTTGTTTAATTTGATTTATTCACATATTCAGTTATTTATTTATTAATTAAATTAACTACACACTACTCCAGTTAAGGATAAGTTAATTTCTGCTCATTTTAAAAGTTGCGAATCTCTTAATTTGGAAATGTTTCCCCAGTTCTTTTTTTCTTTTTTCTTTTTAATTCTAACTTGGTCGTGTGGTAATGAACCATACATTCCTGTCTTATGGTACTTTTATCATTTATAGAAACAAATTCTGATCGGAAACATTTACGTTTTTTTTTTATTTAGTTGCTCATCACAACTAACAAATAAATTTAATTTCGTCTAAGATATACTGTACAACTATCCAAATGTAATAACTTATTTACTCAATTCAATTAAAGATTGACACCTAGCAGTGTCAGGTTATTATGAATTAACTGTTTAATTTATAAATTTCTAGTGACTTAAACGCAAACCAATAAATCCGTTATCCATTTATTGATTTTACTTCTAACTATAACACCTACGATTACAAAGCGCAATTTAAGTATTATATTTAATATAAGTATTATATTTCTAAAACTCTTGTGTTATATTATCAGAATGCAAATATAATATCACTTTTATAATTATGTCTCTACTTTTCATGAGAGCTCTTCATTTGTTGAAAGCTGAAAATTAAAGCTTTTTTTTTTTAAATATCTGTCTCTATATATTTTTTTCCAATGCCCACCTGAAGTATGACCTAGGTCATACAGACATCTGAAAGGCAGATATGTTGACCACTCTTTCAGGGGCACCATATTAGGTGGGCCAACGTTGCTCCCACAGTAAGGACAGATAGTGCAGAGAAGGAAAGAACATCCATGCCTTGTCTGGGATGCAAACCCAGAACCTTTCTGATCCAAGTGCATTTCCCCTACTCCTAAACAGGCCGGTCAGCTAAATATCTATATATAATCATTAGTTTATCTTACGAAGAAGCTATAGATTAAATCGAAGAAGTCTTCACTAACTTTATGTTAAAGCTATCAACATCATAACGACAAGCGCACATTTGTTTTGAACAATTTATACATGCATCATGCTTTGTAAAAAAAAAACTATATGGTTTTTTTATACTGAATATGACGATCGAATATGACAGATTAAAACAATTTAAATATACGAAATCGATAATAGATAAAACAGTAATTATCTCTTCATTTTTTTTATCTATAGGCCACTGAAATTAATTAAATGTTTTGAGAAACATCTCCATTTTCATTACGATTTATTCCCTTGAATTATGATTTATTCTTATATGAATATAACAAAATGATGTTTTATGATTCTTTGCATGATTCACGTTTATCAAAATAAAAGTTCCTCCTTGAAATTTGAAGGGAAAAAAAATAAATAACTATACAAAAGTAGCATTTTTTTTCTGAACAGTACATTACACGAAAATTTTTTAAATAAACATACATCAAGATCTGCCAAAGGAAAGTTTCAGTTCTCTATCGTTTTATTCAAACTTTTTATAAACAAAACATTCTTTTTAATGGGTTTTGAGAAAGAAAAATATTTACCAATATCGAGCAACATCTTCCCGAAATCTCAAAACATGGAGAAAGTGATTCATAAACTACACTTTACATGCTTATATGTTTACATTTATCTGCAATCTTATTTTATCGGAAGGAAATTGAAAGGGAAGAAATAATTTTCTCTTATTCAATATTGATAGAGATTTGTATTCTTTATTTCTCTCAGGGAATCTATCAGGGTATTCTAGAAATTCATGAGAATTGTTCTCGGGTTGAGCCACGATATTACTTTCGCAAAAATGTAATTGTTTGCTCCCACAATGTGAAACACCCATTCTTTCACTTCCCTTCGTGGTTCAGGTGGAACAAGGAGTTTGTGTCAATAGGGAGGTTCGCCGAATAGGTGAACAGAGAGAAGAAAAGAGGAAGATTATTATCTTTCTAGAATGGTAGTTAATGAAGAAAATTCTTGCTGATTTATAGGACACCCCTAATCATTCTGAAAAATCAGGGCGCGGCTGCAAACTGAAGGTTTAATTATTTTTGATCATTTTCTTTCGCAGATATTTCTAGTTTTCATTTTCTTTTAAATACTGATTCATAAGTAAAGATACTCAGTTATGATATATAATTTTTTTTTCTGAATATGCTTATAATAAAATAAGTTTATAATAAATTACGTTTATAATAATATGTTTACAATAAATTCCAAAAAATCAGGATGCGGCTGCAAACTAAGGGTTTAATTTTTTTTTTTTTTTTTTGATCGTTTTCTTTCGCAGGTATTTCTAGTTTTCATTTTCTTTTAAATACTGATTCATAAGTAAAGATACTCAGTTATCATATATATATATATTTTTGTTTCGGAATATGCTTATGATAAAATACGTTTATAATAAATTCTGAAAAATCAGGGTGCGGCTGCAAACTGGGGGTTTAATTTTTTTTTTTTTTTTTTTTGATCGTTTTCTTTCGCAGATATTTCTAGTTTTCGTTTTCCTTTAAATACTGATTCATAAGTAAAGATACTCAGTTATCATATATATTTATTTTTTGTTTCTGAATATACTTATAATAAAATACGTTTATAATAATAGGATTATAATAAATTCTGAAAAATCAGGGCGTGGCTGCAAACTGAGGGTTTAATTATTTTTGATGGGGTTTTTTGCAGATATTTGTAGTTTTCGTTTTCTTTTAAATACTGATTCATAAGTAAAGATACTCAGTTGTCATATATATATTTTTTTTTGTTTCTGAATATGCTTATAATAAAATACGTTTATAATAATTTGTTTATAATAAATTCTGAAAAATCAGGGCACGGCTGCAAACTGAGGGCTTAATTTTTTTTGATCGTTTTCCTTCGCAGATGTTTCTAGTTTTCGTTTTCTTTTAAATACTGATTCATAAGTACTGATACTCAGTTATCATATATATATATTGTTTTTGTTTCTGAATATGCTTATAATAAAATGCGTTTATAATAATATGCTTATAATAAATTCTGAAAAATCAGGAAGCTGCTGCAAACTGAGGGTTTAATTATTTTTGATCGTTTTCTTTCGCGGATATTTCTAGTTTTCGTTTTCTTTTAAATGCTGATTCATAAGAAAAGATACTCAGTTATCATGTATATAATTTTTTTTTGTTTCTGAACATGCTTATAATAAAATACGTTTATAATAATATGCTTATTATAAATTCTGAAAAATCAGGACGTGGCTGCAAACTAAGGGTTTAATTATTTTTGATCGTTTTCTTTCGCAGATATTTCTAGTTTTCGTTTTCTCTTAAATACTGATTCATAAGTAAAGATACTCAGTGATTATATATATTTTTTTTCTGAATATATTTATAATAAAATACTATAAATATAAATTCAGTGTATAAAAACTCATATTCCGAGCCTGAAATCTTTTAAGAACTAATGTGAGAATTCTTGAGTATTTTGAGAAACTGGTATTTCTCACGTAGGTATACCACTGGTAAAACTCGCGTAGTATCTTTTGTTCATGTATCCACACGCATTTGTAAATTTCTCATTATTAATAAAAATATTTGCTTTTCTGGCTGTTTTTAAAAACACATTAAACAACTGTTGAATATTTAGAAAAACTTATTTTCCATTTCCTGGATATTGAGCAGGACTCAACACGTTGTATATTTTCCCACCCAGTTGCTTCTCTATTTTAAAAGGAAAAAACAGATATTTTATTATAACCTAAAAGTCAAATATAGTTACCATGTAGCAAAAATGTTATCAGTAATCTTTAAAATGGGTATATGTGTCAATATTTTTGAAAGTCGCAAAGTATCATGCAGTTTATTTGTAACTTGTAAACTTATAAATATAGACAAAGCTAGTAGTTTTACCCGCCGTTGTTGAAGTAAAACGGGGATATTATTGACTAAGTATTCAATATGGACTATACGTATTATCTGTAAATCCGTATTTGTGATATTACTCTTTCATAACTAGTTTTATAAACAAAACAATACATTATTGTAGATGCTCCTTTTGACCGACGCTATTATAAATGCTCCTTTCGATCGGACGAATTGGCATTTAATACAATTGATACTTCCATGTTTTTTTTTTATCAGTTGTAAATTGTAGTAGTCAAGATTTGCTACAATCATAATTGTAAATCTCAAAAACAGTTATTAATGACAATAATATATTCGTAACTATATTAGGAAAATTAGAACTACGTTACTATGCATATATTTTTAGCCCTGCTACTAAATGTGCATTCTGAATTGACATTCAGTTTACAATTTCTATTTCTTATTTATTTTTTTTATTTTTTTATCATTTCCACTGGCTTTACAATTTTTTTAGTTTTCTAAAATAAAAAAAATTAAATTTCCATGTTATGTTACAAAACTAAATAATTGAATAAATAATTTTTTTTAGACGTATGCTTATGCATATAGTAAAAATATAGTTATTTTTTAAGTTATTCTGCGTTCAGATTGGTGTTTAATGATGATACTTCCGTTTCGGGCGGGGGCGAGTTCCATAAAGTCAATATTCCCTTACTCCATCTGGGAATCGAAACACGTTTTAGTATCCTATACCCTCACCTTTCTCAATAATAACTTTTCAGATTTCTATAGATATTTTGTTTTTCGCCACGAAAATATTAGTTTGTAGCCTCTAACATACAAAAACTTTGATTTCACTGACAAGAACTCTAAAATTACATATTAAGGGCTGTCATTACGAAATATCCTGCATAAATTTTACTGTTTGCTGAATCAATCGAAATGTAGTCACATGCATAAACATCTTCATGTGTAGAGTACTGATTATACGAACGTCGATTTGCCGGATTGTCCAATATCCAGATCGTTCATGAGCATTTGTTTTTCCCAACTTCTTCAAAACAAAGGGCATTGCTTTTTTTTTCAGAACATCTGATACGGAGCAAAAAATGGTTTATTTTATCCATCCATGATATTAAAAAAGAAAACCTCACGTTCTTTCCACCTAGTTTTAATGTGAGTGAAAAGCTAGAGAGTAGTTTCTAACAATGTTATAGGCTTATAATAAAATCTTAAATAATTACAACATTTAAACACGTCATTTGTAATATGCTATAATAGGCACAACTACAATTGTCGATTCTAAGCCTGGAAAAAGTGTGAAAGTATGTTACTTAAAAACATTTCCATATCCATTTTTTTTAAATTCGTCAAATTTTCCGGATTTTTTGTTGCCCGAATCGGCTTTGGTCCGGATAACCAGTGATCTGTTTATTACATGAATAAATATACACCTCTTCTTAATTGGTGTTATGAATTAAAATAAAACCCATATAGTTTTCTATCAAGCATTGCCTCCGAAAATACTTCATTTTGCTAATGACAGCTGAAGGCAGTAATAAATATCTTTAACATCATGTATTGTCTTCGCGGTATCTTAATAAATCTTCGCTAATAACAGGCCCTCAATACTTATAGGATCCTATGTTATTCAGAAATGTCTCTAAATGCTACTAAAGAACAGCTTTTACTGATTTCTGAAGAACAATGTGATGCCCACCGAATAAAGGTGAAAGGGACAAAAAAGAACAAATCTGGAACGGCAAACAAGCAGGGACAATGGTCAGCGTATGATTGGTGTCAGGCACAAGAAAACGCTAGAAGCCAGAAAAAAATAATGTTTTTCTCGCCTCTATTGAAAAGGTTCTTTGTGAAGAGCAATAATACCAATCAGTTCGTTGACGAAAGAATTATTTTCCGAAAATCAGCTGAGAGCTTCAAAAAGATTTTTTTTTATTCCTTATTTCTGAGGGGAAGACTTAAAATCTCTTTCTAGAATTGTTTTGATATTTTCTGTAGGAGAAGGAATGAGATAACGAGTCAAGACGGACACCAAATTGGCTGACCTTTTTTTTATTTTATTCCTTTTTTGATGAAAATGTAAAAAGTTTTTTTCTACTATTTTGAAACGCAGGTTTAAAACAACTATGTCGTATGATTGTGCTTGTCAAGCAGAAAATCGTATTATTGTATAGTGATTTGCAGTTTAAAAATATAAAAAAACAGTTTTCAGAGAAAATTTCGTATTTTATTTCATAAATAGTTACACAAGCGTGAAATATTAAATTCCTTTTTAGAGTAAGATTCCTTATTGGTTGGAAAGATTCCACTTCTTCCCTCTTAGAACTGATTATCTTAATAATATTTTATATAGAAATTTAAAAATCATGCTACTTCCAAGAAGAAGAAAAAGAATTTTCCAGTGACTCCGGTACGGAATGAAAGTAACTCTTTACCTAAGTATGAGCTAGCTAAGGGTTATTAAGGTAAGAAAATAAACTATAAGCTGAGAAATATTTATAGGTACTATCTAATATTCTTGTTATATCATTTATAAACAATTAAAATTAATACCATTTGTGTTTGAACTCCAACAATGAACAAAATTCTCTTACAATTCCGCATTCTATTATCTTTTACAATGCGTCAGAGTATCAGATTCTATATTTAAGAAATATAATAATAATATATTCTATATTTAATGGAGAGAAAAAATCTAAAAAGCTGGTAAAGAATTTTTTTTTTTGCATGGATGCAAAAACTTCTATTACCCATCATGATAAAGATAAAATTACTTGTTCTGTATTTAATAAATATCTAACGAATTAAGTATTTAATAAACTGAGTTCCGATTGCAGAAAGCATTATCTCTAAAACATAAAATGAAAGTTAATTTTTTTTCTAAAAAAAATATTAAAACGAACGAGATTTAAGAAAACAACCTCCAAAAACATACATTTAACAATATAAAAATTAATTTTTCCATAAGATGACAAAATTTCAATTATCTTATACCATAAAGTCAAAATGACAAGTGCTTTTCTATAAATATATAAATAATGCCTACTAAACTCATAAATTATTTTGTGTAAAACGAAAAATGCAGTAATGTGGTGATAACTTTCATTTTCGTAACAATGATAGTAATAAACTGGGCTTTGAAATCAATGCTAGTTTTTTTTCTTAAAAAAATATGTATACTTATAAGAATATTTCTTTCCAAATAATAAAATAAATTATTTTTCCTTGGAAGCCTAAAATACCATATTCTTTTTTTTTAAATAAATTAATGAGGAATTGACTTCCAAATGTATAAATCATTGTCTGTGAAGCGTGAAATATGGCCATATGTCGACAATTTCCTTTTTCGAAAATATGATAATAATGTACCGAAGCAAGGAAAACAATATTAGTACTTCGAATAAAAACCTTTCTTTTCGCATTGTTTTTTTTATCTGGTGTGAACTATGCTAGTGAAGAAAAAAAAACTCTGTTGTTTAGTTTCTTTCCATGTTTGCCAAATGACTTGCCAACGCCTGTTCCCAAAGCGCAAGTGAAATGTTACGTTGGCGACTAATCTTTCTGGATTGCTGCCAGTTCTCTTCAGGCATTCTGCCAGTGAAGGTATTTCGATTGTACTAGGAGTAATTTTTCTCAATCCTGTATAACAAAGCCCAGCCACGATAAGATCTTTCGAATTTTGGGCTCCATGCATCAAACTAATGCACTGCAGTTTTCCTTTTAAATTCCAATTGGGAATATTCAAAACTTCCTGGTGCAATTTGTTAAAAGAAATAGTTTTCGAACTGGGTGTACGGATTTGTAATTTGAGGTTGGACGTCAGTTTGTCATGATTCAGTTAACTATAAATTAATTAGAATGACACATTTTCAAAGAACAGAATATACGAAACAACAGAACATTTTTTTGACATTATCTACATTTGGACTAAAACGATTAAACAATTTATTTTTAAAAAAATTGCTCCTTGTATGGATAGTAAAAACTTTTAAAAATGGCATATTATAGTCTTGAACCTTACTGATCAGTTAGTGCACGTGCTGTAAGCTGAATAGAGAATCAAAATATTTGAAAGCAGCTGTTGGCATTTGTAAGGCTTATTACAGTGAACTTTGTAAACATATCGGAAAATGACGTTATTGGTTTGCGAACATCCTTGGCTTTTAAGTAGTCCCAGAATATATGCAATCACAGAACATCTGATTAAGCGTAAATAATTCAAATAAGTTATTTTTTAAACAAATAATGATGGAACAATATTTCTTGTATTATACATTAATGTGATTACACACAACATTATGGAACAATACATAATGGAATAATATTCTTGTATTATTACATTAATGTAATCTCATAATTAAAATTCGGTAGCAAGTTGAATTTTTTAATGTCACACGTTTTGTAATATAAAGTAAAGTGCTCCTACAGCAGCTCGTTAGAGACCAAGGGCGTCACGGCAGTAAAGGCTTAACAGTGACCAACGGCATAATTTGTGAGAATGTGGTCAGCACTGAGCACAGACTGCCTTTACTTCGAGTCTAGCTGGTATTCATTAATCTGAATCTGGGTGTACTGCAAAGCACCACTTAGGAGCTACGCCAGTTCTTCACAAGAGAAACATTTAAACTCCAGATCATAATTTGAGTTTTGGACACAAAACATTACTTTCACTTGTTTAACTTCACATTCACTCAGGATGTTTAAATAATCATGACAGCACCCTTCAGAATTATAAGTCATTTAAAAAAAACATTTAATTCCGGTTTCAATATGTCAGTCGAAAAGAGAGAAGAATTGATAAAAAAAAATCCTGTTTCGGCTGAATTACGGATAATATTTTATTAAAAATGAAACTGCATCGTAATAGTTACAGAAGACACAAATAAAATTGTACAGGAGATCCCAGGATTATTAGGACAAATTTTAAGGTGTGGTAGGGAACATTACAAAGGTTCAGTATTTCATAGCAACCAATAATCGGATATGACAGGGGAAAGTAGTAGGACAGGTACAAGAAGCAAATAGACAGGAGACTGAGATCATCTAAAACATTTACTAGCCAAATATATTACGCGTACCATGGTAAATAATATGTGAAAATGTCATTAGAGCTATTCAAAGTTTCCACCATTGTCAGCGATAGCCCCACGGTGTCAGGCTATGGATTGGCAGACTCGTTCAAATACAACAGGATTTTTTATGGATATCAGCAGCAGCACAGACGATTCTTGCAAGCAGATCCATTTCGATAATTAAAGTCGTTCTGGACCTGGCACTTTTCAGTGCACCATGAGGAAAGAAATCCATGCTGTCTGAATTAGAAGAACGTGGTGGTCAGTTCTCTTTCCTTTAATGCTCTTTCAAACAACGCCTAGAGCTAAACGAAGACGCTTCAGACCATGGGTATTTATGCAAATCGTAGTCCTTGCGATCTCCCCTACCTCCCCTTAAAGTTTGTCCCAATAATCCTGGGACACACTGTATTATAGTCATACATCACTTTCTCAACTTAAGTAACCGTTCAGTAATACACCCGGTATGCAATATTCACTCTATTTTGTCTTATAAAATGAATAGAATATCTATAAAAATGAGTATTAGTTAAACTGACATCAGCTTTACCCTATTCCTTTACCCTATTATATATATATATATATATATATATATATATATATATATATATATATATATATATATATATATATATATATATATATATATATATATATATATATATATATATATGCATCAAGGTTATTCAAGCAAGATTTTGATTTTTGGCTAACAATTTAAATTCAAATTTATCGTCACCTATGTCACACCCAAGAATCACAGATGAAAGAGACGTCACCATTCGACAGTTTTTTATTTCGCCAGTTTCGGAAATGAAAGAAAACCCCTTATAGAAGCAATTAAGTGAAGTTTAATATTCATAAAAAAGCTTCCCATTGATTCCAAGCTTCCCACTAAATAAAGAACCACATTCTTTGTCCCATTCAGGTTAGAATCGGGATGCGCGATGTTTGTTTACAAACAGTTAATGCTTTTAAAATAATTGTTGAAACTGTTTTTTCAGTTTGTGTTAAATGCGCAACAGAAAACGACAAATTTTGTATTATAATACCAAAATCCTAATATATTTTTTTCTGAGAAACAATATTTATTACACGGAAATCCAAATTGATTTTCAATTACATTTCGCAAAAGGAAGAAATTCATTTGCCAAATGAGAAATATTTTTCTCGACAAAAAACAACAAGAAAATTTCAAATACAAAGCAGAAATCAAAAATAATTTTTTGAGAATATAAATGGAATTAAATGTATTCAATTAGTTAATATTATAGATTTTATTTTTATTAGAATCTTCAAAACATAAAGCTCCAAAAATTAATGAGAAAGAAACGATCTAAATCCCCACCGAATATTTCCCACAGCTTAAAAACATTGAACCTGGCAGTTTAGAATTCTCGCCCCACCCATTCACTATTTCCATTGAAAAGTATTCTTATCCATCTAAAACACAATAATTTCGAGCAAGATTAAAAATGAAAATAAGACAAAAAATTAAGGAAAGAATGCCCTAAGGAGGTAATGACATAGTTATTATCGTTTTATCGAAAGCGTTGCTCTTAACGAGGCCTGATAATTTCAAATATTTTTTAACCCTTAGGAATCGTCTTTCGTTTACCAATAAAATTCCCTATGGACATTAAATGAGGGTAAAGAGATTACCTTTCAAAAATTGCCCCATACCTTATCCGCTTAAATTTTATTGCTAAGTGGATTGGGAATTCATTTTATTAAATCAATATTAATATTTTTTGTTTCTAAGAAATTAATTTTTCATTACTTGCATCTAATTAGCATCAAGTAAAATTTGCTTCAACTCCATCCAACTAATGATAATTCTGAGCAGTACAATTTGGTTTGCGAACGGTACTTATTTTTCACCCTAATTTGCTAAAATAAAAAGCCATAGCTTTTAAAATTTTGAAAAAGGAAATTTTTAAACATTGATGATAGAAAGAACAGATTTGAAACAAAATATTGTTATGTATTTACTTAACATATATTTATACACTATAACATAGTTTTATCAACTATGGATATTGTCTTTGAGTTAGATATAGATATCAGCTGTAACTATGCATTTGCAATTTCGTTTGAAAGAAAACAACAGGTAATTCTTAGGCTGTTGAATAGATGGACCGCTAGTAAAAGCCTGCACTTTCTTGCTTGTCTTTCTAACTACAACTAGTTGTATTGAATTTATTATAAGTGCTAGAATGCTTCACTGCCCTTAAAGCATAAATCGCATGGTATTCTCTGTTGTCATTCTGGATCTCAATCTCTAAAACATCCCATTCCCATTTATTTTTAAACCAGAACGAAACTTTCGAACTTTTCACTCATTATTTTCATCATTAAAAAATATACCTATGGTGAATGTAATGCAGGATTTTGAAATAGGAAACAAATGATTGCAAGAAAGATCACTCTGTAATAATATTAGACTGATAAATAAGAACATATAAGTCCATGCCACCATCAAACTGGTTCTCTTTATGAGAATCGTAACCATTTCTCCCGTGCTTAACATCATACAGTAAAGAATAACTAAGATTAATTAAGAACCAGATTTCGGTGCATTCACATTATAGTGATACATGTCTTTTTCATCTTTTTGCGCATCAGAGAAAGCTGTACGATTAAAAATAGTTATACAGCAAGTTATATCACAAATACACTTTGTAATAGCAATACCGCTTTCTGCGAATTGCTCTAATGCAAAGTATTTACTTTAATGCGTCATATAATATAGTGAGGTATTACTAAAATTGCCGACGAACTTTTATTGTTTACTCAAGCATATCCTAGTCAGGTCCTGGATTCGAGCTACTCAGTAACACGATTAATCTTTCAGTAACCAGCATTGAAAATAAAGTAGTCATTATTTTTTGAATGCATGAAATGTATTTACTGTTAAGGATAAAACAAAAAGTTTTTTTTTTCAGATTCTAAGACGGAAACCTGTTGTTAAGTAGAATAGTTGCAGTTCACGAAATCACTCATCTCTAGATACAAAAATATGTTAGTCAGAATATTGATTAGAATGTTTGCTAGAATAGCTGAATGTAATCAGATTCAGTTAACGAAATCTGCAATCCCCAGGCATTAGTTATGTTTGTTTGAATAGCTTGGCAAGTAACGACTACGGAATAATAGTTCAGATATCATATCCCATTCACATTTTCAAACTACAAGCTGTATTCGAAAGAGCAGTTTGTTTTGCATCACTTTTTACTGTTCTTTTTTTTCAATGTCCATTGCATCAAACTATTTTCGTAACAGAACCCTAAAAGTATCCCAAAGATTTAATTATTTGCTTAACTTAATGAAATAGACAAATGCATTAGTTATCAATCTTATTTTTTTATTTTATTTTATCTAATCTATTCTTTATTAAGTCCTGTTGCAAGCTGCGCAGCAAAGATTTTTTCCCCATGAACAGGAAATTTGGAGTTCAAAATGTCGAAATTACTTATTAATTAAATTTTCTGTTGCCATAAATGAAATAAACAATCATTGTCTACGCCATAATAAGAAAGCGCATATTCTAAGCTGATCATGTCCGACCTACGAAATCAGGAACCTCTAAATGCGGAACATGTTTATTAGAATAGCAAAGCAACTAATAAGCGTCACACAATACGTCAGATCACATATGCCATTCGATTCGGTAAACAACAAGCTGCCTTCGTAACAGCATCCAAATAGCCCGACATCATCGACAGGTTTTGAAACCATTAGAGTGGCTTTCAATTCTCGCTGAGCCGTTGGCTGTCGCAAAGGCGATCATAAATTGGAATTCGGGAAAAGGGGGGTAGTTCGCAAAACTATTTGTTCCATTCTGCCTCGAAGACAAGGGTTGACATGTCTGTCAAGCTTCGTAATTATATGGGATTCCTTGCATGCAGGACTAAAAGACGACGGCAGAATTCGGGATGGGTTCGAGAAATGAACTGGAAGTTAATTTGTTACGCCACTCTGAACGTTTCTGAACCGTAAGATGTCTGTTGATCTCAGACTTAATGAACATACAGAGCTTTCAATAAGTTTAATAAATAAAGTTAAATTTGAACATTTCATTCCTTAATTAAACATTCAAAGGCGTGTGACAGCTTTCAAAAAGTATCTTCATTGTCTTTGGAAATTTGAAAATAAAAATGTTAAAAAAAATTAAGAAAATATTAATTTGCTTGCATTGCTGAAAATAATATTAGGTTAATACCTTTTTAAAACAATATCTTGCTTTGCGGTTAGGGATTGATCTTTTAAAAACCTCTAATAGTGAAATATCATTTATTTTATTATGTTTATTTATTAATTTTTGCTAAAAAAATTCATTTAAGATATAATTTTATTAAAAATATTCACTTTTAAAATTAAGTTTCTGTCCTGACACAACTTATTTTGTTTCATATAATATACCATTTAGCTTTATGCTTTACTCTTATACCTTACATTTAATGATTTTCCATCATTTATTTAAGCCACAGAGAGAAGAGATGAAGTAATTTTCCCCATTTAGACTTAAAAAAAATAAAAATACTGACGGCCAAGTAAAAATGGTTAAGTCGGAACTAGGGCTTTGTCGAGACATTATTTGATTTTCTCTATAGACACCATTTTATTACCATTTAGATTTAAATATTCCTTATGCCTTAAATTTAATGATTTTTTATCACCGGTTTAACCCAAAGAATGAAAGCATAAAGTAATTTTAACAATTTAGGCTACAGATCGAAATTGCACTGTCCATGGAAAAGGAGGGTTGCCAGAGCCTCGAAAGGTTAGACTTCTACCTGTTGGTCCGCGGAAGGTATTTTATTTCCCTTCTACCACCCACTGAATGTACCACTGGGTATGGTGTCACTGGCTTCAGAACTTCGTGAGATCCTTTACAGTAATGATGTATTGGAGCTTGCGGATCCTGTTTTGAAGGCACACGAGGCCATTTAATTGTCCATGGACACGATAAAAAAATTTTAAAAAAAACAAACAATTTAGGCTAAATAATATTAAAAATGGTTAAAGTCAAGTAAAAAGGATCAAATCGTTAAATCGGAACCTGTGGTTTTGTCAAGACAATACTTATTGCCTAAAAATAACATACCATAAAGATATAAATACCCTTTATTCTTTAATCACCTATTTAAGCTTAAGAAGGAAAAGATAAAGTGAGTTTTCTCATTCTAACTCATCCAGAATAAACTGGCCAAAAATATAGGGTGCTATCCATAATCATCGTACTTTTGGTGTTGTTTTTCTAATGGGCACACAGAGGTATAATTATCCGGGGGTTCTGAAAATTTAGGCAAGAAAAAAAACTCAATAGAAAGCTTATAAATCACTGTTGTGAAATCAAGATGTAAAGAAACTTAAAAAACTTTTTTATTCAGGAGGGAACAGATAAATGTTGAAAAAAGAATAACTGGATGCGCCATCAAATTTCAAACGTAAACAAAACACGTTTGATGTCTTGTTCCCTTGATTTCTCCTAATATACTTGTGTGTCTCCTTTTTTATTAGCTTAAATATTTATTTGTGACATTGATTCCAAATAATATTTTTAAAAAAATTGCTCAGGGAGTATTTTACGTTATGTATTTGAGATCCTAAAACAGCTGACGCAAAATTAATCTGAAAATAAATAATTATTAATCTACTTGAATCTTCATTAGCTTCGTTTATTACGATGTAGTACTAAATGCAGCAACGAGGACAGATGCTAGCTCTACTTCAAGGGAAATTGAAAAAAAAAGGTATGAAATCCAGTCGTTAGTAAACTATAAGTTGGATGTTGATAAACGGAACTAACTAATCACGTAAACTTTTTCATCGATGTAAAAACGTAAACTTTTTCATCGATGTAAAAACGTGAACTTTTTCATCGATGTAAAAACGTAAACTTTTTTCATTTCTGTATAGTTCTTAGCTTGATCGCAAATGCATGCATGCCAATTCAATAATTTTAATATCAAATTGGTGACAACAATTTCAGACATTTTTACAATGCTAAAGCTAAGTTTTAAAGAAAATGTTTGACAGTTTCTTCAAAAGCGTCAATCCTCATACATTTTGATGATTAAAAAAACATAATGTTTACTTTAGACATCGAAACATGTTTTTAACACGTTAAGCGAGCCACTTCTAAAATTATATCTTTTATTTCTTTCCCCTTTTCAATAAATATTATATTCCATTGATACTTTGTATTTTACAGACTCTTTGTACCTTACAAACAGTGTCTTATAGACTTCGTTATTTCTTTCTATTGTATAAAAAATTTTCCACTGAACAATAAAACGTTTTTTTTTGCATTAAGAATCAAAATTTAATTTTCTCCCTTTATTTACAGACTGCTTGTTTTATTTTACTGCAAAAAGGATTAAAATATAAGTTGTGTTATTTTAGACAGTTTTTGTTTGAGATTATATTTTGTACAAACAACCTTTTTCAGAGTGATTTATTTTTCATAATTTAAAATTGAATAAAAAATTAATATTCGAAAATTAACTGAGAAAATTTAATATCACCTTCACATTTAAATACGTAAAAAGTTAATTTTTATAAAATTGCATTCCCTAGTAGAAGAGAATATTTTATAAAAGATATTGTTTAATAAAAGATCGTAATATTTTCATTTAAATAGTTATTGTTTTAAAAATGTGAATTCCAACTAAGAAAAGATAGATTATTCTAATTAATTCTAATAAGGCAAAGGTAGACTTCATTGACAGTGAATATATTGCTTATAAACAGTTATTACTATAAAAATTCACAAAATAATTTTTCGTACGATAACAGAAAACATTTTTATATAGTTAACTTCTTTTTAGTTCTTTTCTAGTCTTCTTTAGTTCTTTTCTAGTTACAAGAAGATAATAATAATGTTTATGTTACAATACAAAGTAATAATATGGAGTTTCTTAATTAATAGAATCTACAAACAACTAAATAGTGTTTTTATATATCATATTGATAATATTGTTTCTCATTTTTATACATATTAGTTTGCAAATTAATCTCGCTTTATTTGGTTTCTTCATAACATCGTATCGTCTACTGTATTAAAAATAAAATATTATTTAATTAATCAGAAATGCAAAAACTCTTATTTTTTTGTTTAAAGGAGAGAAAAAACAATATCCAAGCAGAAAAATCATGTCGCCAATTTATACGTTTAATAATAATGAATAATCATCCAAATAAATTAAACTAAGTTATAATATGTAGCAATGAAGTTATTCTAATATAGTGTTAATAAATAAAATTTTAACTTATTTATATTATAACATTAGTTTTATAATATACCTGCTAATCTGTCTGTTAATTATAACAAAACAGAGTTTGTTTGTGAAATAAGTTATCTTTAATTAAGTTATTAAGTGTAGTTTTTTTACAATGCTTGTTGAACTTATTTATAAAATTTGAATAAAATAACGTTCATTACTGCGTTTGCTGTGTTGTAACTTTTTTTAATAGTTTGCTACTATGTTCCATAAGGAAATAAATTAATGATAAAAATGAGTAAAAAATATATGGCTGAATTGTTTTATTTAAATGCTAATTCGAATTTGAAATATTTTTTATGATGGAAAACAAATGTTTACGTAGACATGCAGTTTATGCTTCAATTTAAATGTCAAATATGGATTGTACTTTCATAAAATCTTCTCATCTTACAGTTAGCCAATAAAAATTCTATATTTAATAATATGATTCCCAAGAAAATAATGAAGTTCTGCAAAGCAGTTTTTGAGAAACAATTTTGAGAAATATTCAGATTTGCTTTTTTATAAAATAAATAAGGCCTTGTTAAAAATTATAACAATTGAGAAAACCGTATTTTTTTAGAACGAAATTTATTACTGGGAGAAGATTTATTGAAATCAAATCCATTTTAAGCAAAATGAAATATAAAGCTGCAGAAGTACTTTGTATATGTTTTATTCATTATGCATTACATGCTTATTGGATTACTAAATGTCTTACTTTTTTAAGTTTAATTTTTTCCTTTTAGAAATAATAAATTATACTTTTATATATAGCCAACGCACAACTAATTTTTCACTACCAATGTGCATTTTAATTCCACAAATGTGTTTAGAATTTAAATATTCTCATTATATGGCTTTAACGATTTATAATATTTAAAACCAATTGTTTGTACAATGTATAAAAATTTTATTTGCGATAAGGATTTATTTAAAATTAAATCATTATTTTAATATTTTTATGACTTCGTTATCACTTTTCATAATTTTTTATCATTATTGTATTATATCTCTTTTTACAATTGTTCATCTTTGAAATTTAAAAAAAAATATTTATCTAATATTTTACAGAATAAATAATAAATAATTACATTTGTCATGAGCAATTAGTACTAAAGATAGTCAAAAATACAAATCAAAAGAAATTATTTTAAAAAGAAGTACAATTCTGTATCAATTTATATGACAAGTTCTGTAGTGGAGAAAAAAGAAAAACAAGGTACACGACCGGAATAGATTATCGACGTGTCCCCCATGGGGTGGTTAGGAAGCGTTGAAAATATGTGAAATGTGACTCCCTTTTTCAGTTTCAGAATCGAATAGCGAACCTCTCTTGAGACAGATGAGAGGAAATTCTCATTTCCTCTTCGATTACAGACATTTCCTCCACCCCATATCCGGAAAAGATGAATGTCTCTTTTCGGTTCAACGGTATCACTTTGATCGAAAACGTATTTCCAACGTTAACGTTTTATTTCTGTATGCCTTGCTTGTATGCGAATGGGAATAGTATTAAGGAAATATAATTTTGAGAACTTGTATGTTTAATGAATTCTCTTGAAGTGCGTAGAAGAAGGTAACTAGAGTAGGAACATTTATTATGGACAGTTGCTTTTGGCATCAGATTTGGCGATCATAGATTTGTACGCTTTAATATATTATTTCCTCCCGTACTACATATAACTGGGAATCAGCTTTTTTACAGTAAAATGTAAAGAAAATATTAGAAATTTAAAACAAGCCAACACCCTGTGAAGGAAACCAGTCATTTTCATTGAGCCAAGGAATTTCGATAAGAAATTAGGTAGCTGTTTTATTTTTTGATGCCTACAGCGACCAGCTACTGTATTTTGATGTGAGAATAGGCCTCCATAAATACACTTGGGCATCTCTCTTTTGTTAAATAATTTTTTTCTCCACCATTTAACCAGCTGCATTAATTTATTCAAATTGCATAGCATTTAAGAGAAGAAGTGTTTGAATTAGGAATAGATGCAGAATAAGGTCATATACAATTAAAAAGAATTTTGAGAAAACAACTTTTCTATGAATCTACATGAAAAATAATAATTAAAATATAGCAAACAATAAAAATAGAGTTTATATAATCTCTGGTAATTTTTCAGTTCGTTGCTTATAAAATTTATTTTAAAATGTGTTTCAAGAATTTCCTTTAAAATTATTAAAGAATGTAGATGACAACTATCTGGTTTATTTAGTTTCGTTATTGTTATTCGAAAACCACAGACTTTTCATCTGATTTTTATTTTATTTTTTAATTTCTATCAAAGTTTTATTCCTTACGTTTCTGGGCAGGCCCATAGATAAGTTTTTTTTTTTAATTTGTTAATTATTTTATTTCTTATTTTTTTGTTCTATTTTTGATTAAGTCTTTGAAAAACAGATAGATACGTGACATTTTAATTAAACATTAACGTAAGCGGAAAGTGTACAAATCTTATTATTTTATGTCAACAAAAATAAGTCAAAAGGAAACTCTACCGTGAGATAGAAAAATTAATATAAGCTACAAATAAATCAAAATTAATATTTTAATAAATTTGGAATTCTTTTAGGATAAACTATGTACTGCAAAAAATAAAAAATAAACTTTGTTTTATCAATTTTTTATATCTAATTTAAGGTTTCATAACATTAACAATAGAAAGGAAAAAAAATTTAAAGCAAAATCTATTGCGACGCACTTACATGGCAGAATAGCTTACTGTCAAAACACCACCTATCAAGAAGTTTGGAAATAAAACACTTAAATTAACATTATAGTACAATATGTATTATCCATACTTTAAAATAGCTTTAAGCATTTTAAAAATTCAAATTTATAACGATTAGATAGATTCAAATTCCTAACCTCTAAACCATAAAATTTATTCATTCAATTGTTTTCAAAAACCAATTTCATACATATATAAAAATACTGATAAAATGAAATTTATAAATAAAAACTCCTTCTAACAAAAAAAGTGCTAAATATAAGTGATGGATGGATGCTCAATGCATAAATCAATAATTTCAAAAGAAACTGAACATTCCATTTATAACTTTTTTCTCATCATCTGCGCTCCTTTTCAGATCCAGAAAAATTTGTTTAAAAATGGGAAGGTAAAAAGATGAGTTTATGTGGCTGGGAGTGCAAATTCTAAAACTTATGCATTTGAGATCAGTAAAATCAGCATAATAGTAGCATTTTAAAAAATCCCAAATAAGACATTTTTTTATTAAAAAATACTTTTCAGTATGTTTTTTTATTAAACATACAATAAAAGTATTTAAAAATTTTACTAACACCAAAAAATCTCATATATTATCTTTTCGAATAAAACATAGCATTAAATTTCTTTGAAAAAATATTTTTGATTGAAACATTTTTGACTCATTCCTCCAAAACTGTTTCTGAAATATTAACTTGTATAAATACAACAATTATGCTAAACAATACTGCAATCTGAAACCAATTTTATTCAATTAAAATTATGGATTTTTGAAATTAGTTTTTTGCTTATCTACAAGATTGCGGCTTCTAATTTTAAGGATTTTCGTCGTGATTTTAATTATTTGAAGTTTCAACCATTGATGTAGTTTCTATTGTATACACAATATTTCCTTACATGCGTACTGTAAAGATCAAAGCATATTACATTAACTTCATTAATTCAGTCCATTTTCGATTTTCGGTTATTATATTATTGTTTTGTATTTTATTTTTGTTATTAAATTATTTATTATTAATTTATTACTGTTTCAATTATTATAAATTTAAAAATGAACAAAATTTTCAAGCTAAAGCTTTTAATATTTTTTGCTAAAAAAACTAAATTTAGGTAAAAAAAAAAAACTTACCTCAATAACAAATTTATACACATTTCATTCTACTAAAAATATGGATTTTTGAAATTGGTTTTCTGTTTATCTACAAGATTGCGACTATTAATTTTAAGGATTTTCAGCGTAATTTTAATTATTTGAAGTTTTAACCGTTGATGCAGTTTCTAATGTATAAACAATATTTCATTACATGCGTGCTGTAAAGTTAAAGCATATTACATTAGCTTCATTAATTCAGTACATTTTCAATTTTTGGTTATTATATTACTGTTTCGCATTTAATTTCTGTTATTAAATTATAAATTATTAATTTATTATTGTTTCAATTATTATAAATTTAAAAATAAAAGAAATTTTTAAGAATAAAGCTTTTAATATTTTTTGTTAAAAAAATTACATTTAGGTAAGAAAAAAAAACTAAGCTAAATTACAAATTTATACGCACGAATGCTCAAAAATTGCTTACAAATAATACATGTGAATATCGAACATTAATACTTAGTATAGTACATTTGGATTAAATATTATTAATATTTTAACAATGATGAATGAAATTTAATAACAATTGTAACACTATTTTTCTTCTGCAAAAATTTGAAACATTTTTTTAATATAAATTTTAAATAAAAAATCTCCGGATAAATTAAATATTTCTCCTTCTTGTGTCCCTTTTGATTATTCCTAAGTTTACACTTTTTTTTAAATTATCGATAGTTGATTATTTATAAAAGCGATATATAATCGTTAATTTTGTTTCGAGTAACATTGAATTATATTAATAATAATTTTATTAAAAAATTTATCTTTGTTTCTCTTTTTTAAAAGATTTCGAGATTTAGGAAATAAATGATGAATAAGAAGCAATTACAGCCTAGTAACTGTAAAAATAACTAATTGCGGTAAACAATATTACGTTTCAGAATCATAAATATTATGTTTAAACATTAATATATCGTTCAAAAAATTAACTACTTCTACGTTTTGAAATAAAATATGCTAACTTATATGATTATTTTTATTGTCTGTGGTACCTTATTAGTAAAACGCCAGTTATATATGATCGATTTCCTTCAATTTCTAATCAAAAACTGGAAAATACAATGAAATTATGTTCAATATTCCTACAAATCCCTTGAACATATAAATTTTAATGAGACAATTTGTATTTTAGAAGTAAGCATTTCAAGAATTTGAAATTAAATATAAGCACTGATGTGATGATTTGCAATGTTTATTGTAAATTATCTGTAAAATATAAGATAAATATGAGCCATTTCCTTCAATTTCAAAACAAAAAGTGAAAAATACAATAAAATTATGTTCATTATTTTTTAAATCCCTTGAATATATAAATTGTATTAAAAACAAATTTGTGTTTTAGAAACGTTAAATTTCATTGTTTCGAATTTTTATTGAAAATATAAAGGACTATGACAGAACCAAGAGCCATGATTTTTAAAATTAAGATGTTTCAATGAATAGATTTCATCAATTTAAGCAATGAACGGCTCATATGTAAATTTTTAAGTCTAAAAGTATTAATTTTCTGTGAGAAGACTTGATATCTATTATTTTACTTAACAATAACTATACAAGCCATTAAAATATTAAAGTATCATTAAAATTTCATGCATGTTTTGAAGACGATTTTACTTACTTGAATATCAGTTATTTCAACAATTTGAATATTTTACTCATATCTCAAAGCTTAAATAAATGAATCTTTAACATATTTCACAAATTGTCATATGGGAATCATTTAAAATTTTAGTCTATATTTTATTCACTTCTGCAAAAATGCTGCATTTAAGCAAAGTCGAATCGTTAAAATTTAAATATTTTCCTTTACTTCACAATAAATTATTCATTTTCATGAAACATATAAATCTGCTTTGAGCTCTTTTAAAATGTAATTTCCTTGCACTTTAAACTTATTCTTATCCCCTTAAGAAAAGTTTTGCTTTTAAAGTCAAAAATTCAATAAAATATATTCTTAGAGAATTTACATATTAAATATACGATTTCTCGAAATTTTTAACAAACAAAATAGCAAATAAAATACATCACCTGTTGTAAACTGTTTAACATTTGCATGTTGTAAACTGTTAACTGTAAGCTGTAAGACATTTATGCAAAGCATTGTATACAAGAAGTTAATATTTATGATTTTTCACAATGTTAAGGGTTACTTCGAATAAAAATTATTTTTTTGCAAGCACAACATCTATTTTGAAGTCAGAAATCTAATAAATTATGCAAAAATATCATGAAAACTCATTATTAATAAATGCATGTCTTATAATCCTAAAAAAAACGTTATTCATTAATTAATATCATGTTGATATTAAAAGAAGTTATAACATGCATTGATACCAAATTTCAATATTTAAAAAATGATCAACTGTACTTGAAAAAATAGAGTTTAAGAATACAGTGTATGGGACACAAAAAAAGGAGAGAAAAATATCACTATTTGACTTGATTTGTATCACTTTAACAGATCAAATATGAAAAAGTTTTTACATATCTTCAATTAATTTTTGATCCATTAATTGATAAAATGTTTGTATCTGGCATTATCTAATATATATCTTTGTTTGTTATTTCCGATGCCAACTTAAGTCTAAACTTAAAAAACAAAGACCTAGAGAGATACTAATCAATTTTCTACAACAATAGTTAAGTCGTTATTGTTTATAACAAGATAATTAAAATGAGCACATATATTTTCAGTAAATTTTGAACTGAATAAATTTAAAATTGAGTTCAAATTTTTAAAAAAATAGTGTTAAGTTTGTAAATAAATATGTCTCTTTCAGCACTCTGTGGGCAGCAGAATAGCCCACATAATCATTTTTACAAAATGTTGATAAATTTCCAAATAAGTATCGAATATAAATATTTATGTAATATTTAAAACCATCGTATAATATTTAATTTAATGGCATCTTTAATATTTAAATATTTAGTACTATGGTACTCCTGCACATTTTTTCGTTTTTTTTTTCATTTTTTCTCGTATTTTTTTTTTTCGCTTCAAAAAAATTTAACTTATCAATTTATATTTATTGGGTATTATAATATAATACTTATATTTATTTTCCCAATTTGTTTATTGGGAAAATGCGGTGGCTCTAACGATTTTTAATCAAAATTAAGAGGTATTACAACAATAAAAATATCCTTCAAATTGTTAACACAGAACTACATCTATTCTTGTGTATTTTACAGCTTAATCAGTTTTAGTTCTATTATCTATTCTCTGAATAATCGTTAACTAATGTCAATCTGACTCAAACTTATTTTTTGAAACTATTTTAATTAGTCTACTGAATAGACCTGTTCATTTGCACAAAATTAAAAAAACTTCCATTCGTAAATTTATCTATTACAATAATTTACTATGGTGTAATATTTAGACTTAGTTTACATTGTTTGCATTAATTTACACAGTTTAAAAATGCTTAAATTATCTAAAACCCATATAAATTAAGAGTTCGAAATTGTTTCTTCTCTTAAGAAAATATTATGGCCTGTTTTGTTTGTTAAAGACATTACTTTGATGTGTATTGCAAAAACAAATTACTATTTTCTTTAGTCATGTTTTTGAACTGTTATCATAAATTTATTTAACAAAAATATTTTATTTACTTTGAATTGCTTAGAAACTTTCTAATAATCCCTATAAATACAGAATTTAAAATTGTGTCGTTTAAAATTTAAAATTTTTGAACTAAAAATCAAGGTTCATTTCGTTTACAATTAGGTATTTTAATTTGATTGTGTGAAAAACATTGTCGCGCAATGCATTCAAAATTAGAGAATTATTACATACATTTATAATGACGACTAACATAACTTTATAACAAGGAATATAATCTTTAGAGGCATCTCTCTACATAAATTTTAGATAATATGAAATATAAAGTCTGTGTTACTCTACAGATGCTTCTATATATGTTTAAGACGAACCTGGTCAACGAATTTATAAATAAATCAAAACTAAATGTTTTTCCAAAATTTGTTATCAGTTTGCGAGTTGGTGAAACATTTTCGGTCCTTAATCATATCCTTTTTCAGCAAAAACTTGAACACTCATTTTTTTCTTAATTTTGAACTGATATGTCTGCGAATATTTAATAACACACATTATACTGACGAAAAATGAATCCAAATTAGACCTGAAAGTCATTAATCGAAAAAAAGCTAAACCTAAAACCATGTTTAAGTTGGGGTTTTTTTCCTGATTTACAAATTATGAACTTATTAAAAAATACTGTTTCATATTTCGTATTTTAACCAGTAGAAACAACTAATAGGCCGGGATGGGCTGGTTGGAAGGGCGTTGGACCCATGTCCAATAGGTCGTGAGTTCGATCCCGCCTACTAAAGACTCCATATGTCACTCTCTATGACTGGTGCACGCTAAGTTTGTCGAATTAAGAAATCCTCTATGTATCCAACCAATAAAACCTCTGGGGGTACTGAATTGGATATTGAACGTTCTCTGGCTTAGGTCAAAATTTAGATTTGCGAATAAATGAATGAAAGCATGAATGGGTCCACTCTATAAACTAGTTGTGACGTACGTGTGGCTGAAGTTGTATTCTTGCCCATAAACGGTGCCACAGAAAAACAGGAAATGCATCTTCTACCTTAAATACGTTGGTTTCACCAAGCAGCTTTGCTGGATTGGTAAGTGGTAATAAAAGCAACAACGTAATTAACAAATAATGAAGCTACACGTTTATAACAATAAATTTGGGGTTTTTTAACCATGACAAGTGAACTAACTCCTGATCATTTAGAGCTGATTACTAACTACTAACTATACATACATTATTTCCTGATTAAAAACTTCTTTCGCTTCAAAAATATGTAAATAGGAAATAATAGTTGGCGTGTTTCAAGCGTTAAAAACAGGTACCCATTTTCAATAGCGTGTGAAAATACATTTTCCCCTGATTTTTCCCTCTCGGCCACTGTAGATTTTTTTTTTCTGTTTTTCATCTCTTTTTCCTCTCGGCTCTTGTGGTTTTTCTTGTTTTGTTTTTTACCCTTATTTTGAAAATTATTCGTTGGAAATTTTTCGTTTTATATTTCAAATCCCTTTTTAATTTCTCATTCACGTCTAGCAAAACTTGAAAACGTGCGCCAGATTTGGAGTGCTTGAAATATGTTGATTGTTATTTCTTCTTGATTTATTTTTAAAGCGAATGAGGGCTTTTTTTATCAGATATTATCTTACAGTTTCGGTTTCTTGGGGTAATTTATTTAATACACATGCATTATTTCTTTCAAAAATTATTTACGGCAACTTTATAAGTACTAATACACATAACTAATAAGTAAGTATAACTAAGTTTATGGCTTATTTTTTAACGCTTCGTTAAATATTACATTGTCAATTAATAGTTTGAAATTCGTATTTCTTTTTATAAAAATATTACTTAAATAGATTTCACTACAGCTTCAGTAGTACGAAATAAATAAAGAAACTGCGTAGAATTTCGAATACAAAAAACATAACTTCAATTACTTACATTGAAGTATTTTCAATCTGAAGTAAAACCACTGTTTCTCACATTTCCGCAATAGTTCCCTTTGGCGACATTGGCATAGAAGTCACGTCTTACCGAGGTCTTTGCTAAAACAAAACGAATAAAAGTTGAGGTCTACGTAGTTATTTAAATATAAGCGAGCTCTCTGGTAACGCACTTTAGAAAGGGAGTGAAAATTCAGGCTGCATTCTTTTCTCATTTTCGTTTGGAGCCCTATCAAAATGATGTCAAAGTTCCTACGTGACTTTGACGAATATATGCACACCCTTAAATTTTTTGTAAAAAATATATGAGGAAAAATATTATTTTGTTTTATAGCAGCATTCCTTTTGCAGAAATATTAAGCCAGAAATTCAAAGTAGCAATCATTTGTTTTAATTTGGAACCGATAGTTTTCTTTTTCTTTTAAAAACCGAGTATTTATACAATACATAAAATACGTGCAACATTTTTATTTAAAAAAAAACACTTAAGTCAGACATCTGTGATCAATTTCAATTTAGTTTTCATATTGTCTCGGAAACAGTACTACAATAATATAATGCAATCATCACTAATTGAGTCTTTCTTTTTAATCAGCATCAGATTAAGTTAACTAATTCAACTATTGCTTACTTATAGAACATATTTAATCCCTAATTTAAAGGAATTTACTCTGGATATTAATTATTATTCCAAGCTCAAAGCTTAAGTAAGGCTTAAATATCAGTGGTTTTACATTAACTAGTGAATAATTTATATAAATATTTATTACAATTTTTCTGTAAAATTAAATCGAGTAAGCATATATGAAACATATGTATAGGAACATATGCACATATATGCAGCACATATGCACATATATACAACATATATGCATTTAAAACAATGCTAAAAAAGATATTAGGATGTGTCTCCATGCGAAAAATCACAATTTTTTGACACCACTTGCGTTTACGTGACGAATAGAAAAAATAGAAAATATGATCCGATGTAATGCATCTTAAACCTTAAAAAAAAACGAGGGAATATTGCAAAAATGCATATGCATACTATCTAATAATGGGTTGCTACTTATGAAATAACATTGCTCATTCTGGTGACTTATTTGCCGATACTCCAAGGGGTACCTTAATTATAGTCAAATCACAAGGATAAATACAAAATTGTGAAACATTAGTAGAAATTGACATTCCTTTTTACTTAATAATCTCTCTTCGAAATAGTTATTTATAACAACCGAAAATTAAATAGAATGATAAAAAGCTAAATTGTAGATTAAGTTGCAATTGTTACCGGGCTGAAAAATTTTATGACAAAAAGCTTTAATTATGGATGTCTCCTTATTAAATAATTATTAATGAGAAAAATAATCTATGCTCGCACATTGATCTTAACAAAATATTAAGTGAAATGTTTGAAAGTGGGAAGCATGAGCTTTTAATACTTTTTTTTTTGTTAAAAAAACTAAATTTAGGTAAGAAAAAAAAATGAACTCAATTACAAATCTATACGCACATATTGAATGGATTATACGAACATCCTAGGAAGGCTCAAAAATTGTTTACATATAAAACATGTGAATATCGACATTTCACTTAGCAAAATATTAAGTGAAATGTTTGAATGTGGGAAGCATGATCAAACAGAATTTAATGTAAGGTTATAATATATAAGATCCCATTATAAGGACTGAGCCACATCGGCTCAGCGTTTAAGCACCAAACTGCGAAAAAACAAGCGAAAAAGCCCATTCTGAAGAACTGGGGTTCGATCCCTATTGGTGGCTTGGAGCCCATCCAGCTTTTGATCTGTGGGTACCAGCTTGCTTGGGAAGTAAAAGTGGCTTGTTTACAGTGCTGAACCTATTGTCACAATCATGCCATTAGTCACAAAATTATGGTTTCTTAATTTTTTTTAGCTTAATTTTTCCACGATCCCCCTGGACTACAACGGGCTGTTACAGGAAAACGTTGTTGTTGTTGTCGTATGCCATTAAAGCAAAGAGGTGAGCTTCTTTCTTTTCTAGAGGCGCTACTCATGGCCAAAAATTCAACTTCTGCCACACATATTTGTCTCGACCCATTTATAGGGCCTACCCATTTATGCATCCATTCATTTTTCCACATATCGTAATTTTGACTTGAACCGAAGAACGATCAATCCTCAATTCAGTTCCTCCAGAGATATGATTGGTTATGGAAACATGGAGAACTTTGTGACTCGGCAGATATGAAGTGCACCAGTCACAATTTACTACAAAGGGAGCCGGTGGGGGCGGGGATCGAAATCAAGATCCCTTGGACATGGGCCCAACGCCCTACCAATCAGGCTATCCCGGAGTCCAGGAATGTTTTGCTTAATAATAAAGACTGATGAGTGACAGCGGACAGGAGACTCTACTCCCCAGTGCACGAAAACAAATAAGAAAGTGAATGAAATTTACTATACTTTAAACATTCTGGAAACATGATTGAAGTAATATATAAATTTGCAGTCCTATAAGACTTGTATTTAAATGAAACTGTTTAAAAATCTTTAATTTCGTAATGTAAGGATATGGAATAGGCAGAGACTTGATTTTCAAAAAAAGGACGATTTTCAATACTCTATCCCCAACTGTGCATAGTACACTTTGCTGCAGTCATTATATCATCTCGTTCTGTTGACTGTGAGAAAATGTATAACGTTTGTTATGAACACTATAAACAAAACAAAACAGAAAATCAAGTTTCGGAAAATAAAAACTGTCGGTTTCATCTGTATGTGTAAACTGGTCCTTTAGGGATTTGTACATTTTAAAATAAACATTTAAAATGTGTGCTTTAGAAAAAGTCCAATGTGAGAGAACACTCATACAAGTACAATATATTTATTCTTGTTTAAACTAAATATTTTCGTTTTTTGTTCTATAGTTAAGTACTTTAGTCTTAATTTATACGTATGCTGATGCTCTTTTAAAAATGAAAACCTAAGAAATAGGATGGGGAGCATATACATCTTGTAAAATATTTGATTTACGAGCATTTAGATCAATTGTAAATTTTGTGATTTAAAAATATTTAGAGGAGCAACTTATACGATATTCTTCCATGTACGCATAACGCTTTTATTGTTATTAACTCGCAAAATATATAAAACCCAAAGGAAAAGAATATGAAAAAAGCCAACTTCCACTGTCGAAAAGTATTTCTCTCCCTGTGGTAGTTATGAAACATCATAGATATTAAATTTTAACTCCATAGTATTGAAAAATTTTACTAAGAAATTAGACTTAAATCTATTTAAAGTAAATATCATATTGAATTAAGTGTAATCATATTCTATTTATATAAGTGTAAGTGTCATATAAGTGTAATCATATTCTCATGTATTTTAATAAAATTGTAACTCCAAAAACTATGAAGCATAATTAAAAAATCGAACCTATTGTTTGTTTTTGGAAAGTGTCCTCAGGTAACCTTGAATTTCTTTTTAACTTATAACCTAGTTTATTTAAGCTTTTCTTTGCACGTGAGAAAAAACGCTTCATTCAGGAATTCGTAAACATATACGTTATATAGCACACACGTTTATGACTGCCCAATTGCTTAATTGTTAATTTTTTTTATTTCCAAAGCAAAAATAAGAATGGCATTTTTAGGCGTGTACGAAGAATATGTAATAGACTTCTAAATCAAAAAGTAAAGCATTAAATTTGAAGACGCATATGTTACTCAAATACCTGTTAGATAAGTATGCCCCATACTCATGTAAAATGGCTGTTTCATCTTAAAAAGTATAATCAGTAAAAAGAGAAAGCAAATATAGCATTAATGGACACCTTTTCAAATTACATATCACTCAATGACATGAAAACTGAATGAGATTCATTTGTCGGAGAAAGCAAAAAATGGAATAAGTTTTTTTTGGCATTTTAATTACTTGTGCCGCAAGCAGATTGTAATTAGTAAAAAATCAAGAATGTAGTTCATGAAACATGAATATTTTTTTTTCCAAAGTAAAGAATTTCTTAATTAACTTCATGAAGCATAATTGCTTTTTCACATTATACTAAGGTCGAATGAAACGTACGAATGTGATTAAAATTATATGAACTCTTGTTCAAAATTTATTTTCGATAAATATAATGAATATAAGACACTCTTAAAATCTATCAGATAAGATAAATTAGATTCAATTGAATTTCTATATCTGTCTTAGATAGATCACTTAATTTCAAAATTATTATTTTTTAAATTTATTGATATTTATTATAAATAACATATCATTCTTGAGGTTTTAAACCAGAAATGACATGAAATGTTTGTTAAAGGAAATGGATAATAGAAAAATCTCGGAATTCTCAAGTCGTATTTCTAAATAACAAAGTAATTTTTAAAAATCTAAATTTGTAAATCGTAAATTTTATGACTCATTATTATAAATTAATAAGAGCAATAATAACCTTTCAAAAAAATCTCATGACATATAAAGTCTTTTTTTAAAAAAAAATAATAAATAAAAAAATAAAAAAAGGTCAATTTTTTAAGCAAATTTGAAATTAAGTAAAATTAACCTCATCTATTATGCTACGAATTTACTAGGATTCTAAAGTTTATTCTTCAGAAAAAGAACGATTTTCATAAGGAGAGTTTTATAAATGGCCACTGTTTATTGCCATGGCAAATTCTATGGTAATATTAGGTGCACTTCTCTTTAGATGAAGCTGTGTATAATTAAAAATGCCGAATAGAAGGTGCTTCACCTCCTCATGTGCTAAACAAAAACTACTGTATTTTTGTTGCGTGATTGCACGGTGTGGATTTACTGATTTTATCCTAGTACTATTTTTCTTAGGAATCCTTACTCCTCAAGATTCTGAAACATGCATGGTGCGAAGTACTCCTTCGACCGTAGGTTATTCCTGTTTTATAGAAAAGGAACTGTCTCAGACCACTGTCTTCATGTAAGATGGAGAAACTCCTTATATTGGTCGCTAAGGCAAAGAATTGCTTAGTGCTAACTTTGGAGAAGATCACTCAATATCCAGAGCTTTTCCAGATAAATGCCCTCCTCCCTCACTTAGAATCCCTGTTATCTGTGGTTCTAGGATTCCTAATAGACCATGTTTGAGGGAAAGGAATCAGGACTACACTTGAGTTGAAAGCCAGCATTACATGTCATGCTTCTGAAATCATGCGAAAGTTTTTTTCAAGATGCCATATTGAACGCGCTATAATGCACTTAAAGCATGCTGTCATGTCAATAGAAAACACCCAGAGCACATTGTGTATTTGAATAATTTTTAATTTTGATACTAAAAAGTTTTTTGTCCTTGTTCAGGCACCGCAATTCACCCTGGTAGACAAAATTTTAAGTTTTTTTTTTCCTTTTTTTTTACAAATCGTTTCTCATTGTCCATATAGCGTATACATCGAGTTTAATTAAAATTCGATACATACAACGGATTCTGAATAAGTTAGTTTGAATTATAAAACGAAGGAAAAAGTTTTCACATGACGAAATTAACTGAAACTACATATTTTTATTTCATGCATATAAGTATTTTTATAAAAGAAATACACAATATTGACGAATTCCATTTGAGACACATCCCTTGCCGTACAATGCAAACTATTTAAAACAATCTCATATTCATCAGGTATTGCGAACCTTAAAACTTAAACAATAAATCCCATTACAAAATTCCTAATCCCTTTTCACATCGCTCACATTATTCTTCAAAAGCAGGCATTTTTAAATAGAATGATATGGAAGTAAATCCACTTATTTTATTCCATCCAATGAGAAGCAGTCCTTTAAAATAGTTTTTCATTGCAATACTTCAAATTGGCTTACGTGCTTTGAAAGAAATTAAACTGAGTCTAAAGTCTACTGAATAGTAAAAAGATCAAAGAAAGATATTTTAAAGAGAAAAATCAAAAGACAATACTGTATTAGTTTCTATTTATAGAAATTTTTGTATGCATAATTAATTACCTTTAAAATAAAGTAATTTACAATGGAGTTCAAGAAAGATTTATGTTTGGATAAAATCTGAATCTTTAGGGTATACAAGTGTATATTGTTTTTAAATCCCAACAGTACTTATTTTTTCAAACTCATTTTTCAAAATATATGAACTTTTTTTACTTAAATAATGAACAAACAATGTAAAAAATAGGCTTTTATGCATCAATTTTGTACAGTTATTTTTCTGATAGTCTAACATTATTTTCGAACTATTAATTAATCATTTTTCTTTTGAAATTAAGACTGTAGAATAATATGGGCGTGTATAAAACCGGTAACTGGTTAAAATATAGATCATAGAATCTGTTATCACTTTTTTTTAAATTGAAAAAATTGAATTATTATTTTGAAAATCTTTTAAAACATTATCGAAGAAATATTCTTCACACACGGTTTTACCGAGCTATTTCATTGAAAGTTCCGAAAACAAATGTTATAATCGTAGCCTAAATTCGCAGCTACCGTTCTTGTTTGTTTCTTTACTTACACAAATTATCACAAATAACAAATTTAGTTCATAATTCAATGTTAACAAAATACGACTAATAAATTTTGCCAAAAAAATAAACATAGTTAGCTATGAAATACATTTTAGAACATTCAAGAATAGTAATTATGTTTGATAAAATACTTATTACTTATTACGATAATAATTCTATAAAAAGCAATTAATTTCTTGTGTTTCTTTGTTAAAATACATTTTGCTAATTACAATTCCATATTTATAACGCACAATCAATTTATTATGTTTATGTCATAAAAACGAATTGCTTGAACATATCAATATTTAAGAAAATGAATGTTAATTTAAACTTAATTCATTTTTGCAATGCTCACTAGTTTAATTAGAAGTAGGTGAAACTACTTTCCAAATTGGAAAAAAATCACTTTAATTGCAAAAGTGACTAAAACGTACTTGAGAAAGAGATTTCTAGAACTGTTATGACCTTTCCATTATTTACTTTAGCTTTTAACAGTCTTGGTAACATTTAGGTTGTTATTGTAGCTCTTTACATTTCCTTTAAGAAAACTAATGATTATATATTTTTTAAAAAAATCATATTCATTTCAAACTGAAACTCATCATTAAATAACTCTTGAAACAGAAAGATAAGAGTAATAAATGCGGCTTTTAAGCTTCAAGATTATTTAGAAAACGATACAGCCAATTTCTTCTTCCTTTTTTGGACCTTATCAGTTAATGGGAAAACTGCTATTTTGTTAAAAGTTTTCCATCGTTAATGCCTAATAGAATGAATTTAGAGAGGAAAGGCGTTCCACTCTGAACGAATGATTCGAAATTGTACAGACTTCAAGAAAAGTTCGAGTTACAAGGGTGGTAAGCATTCGAAATGGCTTCGTGATGTTGATGAAGTTATCTAAATCTGCAGCGACCTGGTGCTGTGGATGAAAATAAAATCAGTTAACTACTTTTCCGAGCAGCGGTGTAACAGTTATTACAAAATTTCACTCTGTGATTTATTTTATGAGGACGCATATTACCCTCGTCGTTAAAGTAATCGGAAATTTAAGCTAGTAGAAATTGAGTTGTTTGGTTTCAGGAAACCGTAACCATCAAATTTTACGTAGACAGTGATTCATGGTTTTGTGTTTATTTACACCAAAATAACTAATCGAAGTTGAATTTGGTAGATGCAGAGCATTTTTCAGATAAAAATTGCATAAAATGATAATAGTCGCAGAATAAAAACAATGCATACATTATTGTTATTATTATTGTAATTATTATTATTATTACTGTTATTATTATTATTATTTTATGATTATTTAATTTATATATAATATATATAATAATATATATTATTTATAATTTATATATATATATATATACATTATATATATTATATATAATTTATATATAGTATATATATAATACGTATGTATATTATATTAGATTATATTACATTACATTACATTACATTATATTATATTATATTATATTATATTATATTATATTATATTATATTATATTATATTATATTATATTATATTATATTATATTCTTTATGGCGTATGGACGTTTTAAGAAAAAACCAAAATGAAAAGATGATTACTACACAAAGTTCAGAATTTAGCTTTTTTCATCATTAACATAAATTAATTAAAGATATTGAAATTGAACCTTGTTACTTTCTTAATCAAATACAATATCTTCTACATTTTTTTTTTTTTTTACTTTGCTGTTTTTTCTAATGCTCCATTAAGTCTTAATCTCCTTTTTTTGGTGGTTTTTGCATTGAAAACATTGAAAGAAAAAAATCTATTTATTTTATGCTGAATTTCAATTTCCTTATTTTAAATTTAAGGTGTGTATAAAATGATTTAGCCAAGTTTAATTTCAAAGTATTTATCAAAAGGATTTTATTCATAATAATATCTATTAAATATTTTCATTTGTAAAATCAATATAAATATTATTTTTCTAGTTCATTCATTATTTACAAAATACATGAAAATAAATTAATAAAACCACGTGACTAGCAAAAACATTAATTGCATTTATTATTATTTAAACAAAAATAAATAAATACCGGAATGCTCAAATTTAAAAAAAATTACGGTTAAATAAGTTATCTCGTATTTAAATACTGAATTTATATCATAGCTCTTGTACATGCTCTGAAACTATATTTCATGCGAAATTTTTTAAAGAAAACTATGAATTTTAATACTTTTTGTGTTTATGTAACTGTTTTAAATATAACTTAACCTTTGCATGCATGCGTAGAAAATATTCATCAAAATGTCACAAAAATTATTAAAATAAAAATTTCTATAAAAATCACTACTTTATTTGTTTCGTTTTTTTTTCTTTCCTGAGTTTTCCGAAAAATTTTGCTTATCTCACGCGCCAGCGTTTTAATCTTTTCGTTGGTACATAATTTTATTTTTCTTTCTCTTCTTACATCGTTATCTTCCGAAACTTTCGCGTCACGTTCATCGCCAAGAACAATGAATGGGAGCCACGTACGCCAAGACAAACAGTGTGCTATGCATCAAAGCGAAACTAACATCAATGAGCAGACCTTCGACCTCAGTTTTTGCTGAAGACAATTTAGTTTCCCTTGCGTATACTTCTTCAGAGATTGAAGATCACGCGAGATCTGAATAACATTTCAGATTAGGAGGGGAAAATATGCCGAAACTTTAAACACAGCAAAACTTTTTATTGAATCTTAACAAAACCGTAAAGGTATATTTCAATCAGCATGGTCAAAAGGAACGTAAAATAATATAAAAAGTTAAGGAAATCTGCTAATTTGTAGGGGAGAGTGGGGTCAATTGTAACATTTTTTACTTAACTATTTTTAACTAACAGAATATCCAATATATTATTAGTATTAATTGACAGACGAGTAAAGTAGACTATCCTCTACTAGAAAAAAAATACCTTATTTTCAATGTTATTATATTAGTTATTAACAATTTTTGACAGTCGTGCACTTGTTATAATTTTTCCTACTTACGGGGTCAATAGTAACAGTTCATAAATTCAACTAAAACATAGTTAATTATACATATTATCTTAGTTGTGATATATTTTTTTTATTGATCAAAATAATAATGATATTTCAGGAATAAAAATAATAATGAGCAGAGACCTAAAGGGTTAAACTTTTAACTTTAAGGGGTTAAAAATTTTAATTTATGCTGTGAAAGGTGACAAATAAAATAATGCACATGCAACATAATATAAATGATATAGGAAACTATTGGTGATTCTTAAAGAGTTAAGTAATAGTTTGTAAACATAAGATTATTTATTTTCAGCTGTTGCAATCGTCCCTTTACTTATTGTTGCAATCGTCCCCAAGACGCCATTTCAGCTTTATTTGTTAAAAGCAATGCTAGTTAATTAACAAAACTAATCTTCTTCTTTTAAATGTTAATTAAGGTGTCCACTTACATATTCGCTTAATAATTTTTATTTGTTTAAACAAAATTATTTTGTTACAATATAATATTCTAATACCAAAAAAAGTACTTACGTAGCGTGAAAATATCTTTTGTGGTGTAACTCTTTCAAAAGTACATTAAAATGGTTGCCAGTAGGGGTGTACACGTAGATTTATTAAATACACCTTGTGCGCCACCTAGGAACCAAATCTAGAACCCGACACTCAAAATTTTTGCTCTGTTACAATCGTACCCTGTTACAATTGACCCCACTCTCCCCTACTATCTACGAATAGATGATTTTTATTTCATTTTTTTTCTTATATGATATTTATTAAAGCTGAAATAATTTAATGATGTGATTAAATATTATACGCAAATTAAAAAAAAGCTACAAAGAATATCGTTTTCTAATTTATTTTTTATATATGTTGCGGTAAATGTAATTGATTATGTATTGCAATTAAAGTAACAGGTGGTTATAAGTGATCTATAAGTAATAAGTATATATTTCTGTTATCTGGCACTATAAAATCGGAAATTTCTCAGTTTTGGCAACACAATAGTTATTATTAATTTTTTTTTAAATTATCTTAAGTATTAATTTAAGTAGTGTTGAATATTTAGTTATACGTAAAATATTTATTTGGAATAATTTCGCATTTTTATCGAAATTAGAATTAAGAAACGAAGTTGTTATTTAGATTTATTTTTGTTCCTTTCTAAAATGGCTGTAAAAATTTTAAACATAAATGGTAATATTGTGCCATATACTGTCATACCAAATATTGGTGCAAAAGCTTTTTTCGAACAGAGCACATATATATTAATCATAATACATTTTTATTTATAACATTCGAAAATTTACAATTTCATAGAATTAAGTTGAACAAGAAAAAAACATTAATGGAAAAACATGGACTGTTAAAAGCAAGAAACAAATATAGATTTGTATTGCTAAAGAGCATCCTCATACATGCTGTATACAATTTATACCTTAACATTAAAAAAAAAAAAATTTTGAAGGTATAATATCATAAAAAATTTAGTTGTGATAAGGTGATGAGTTTCACAAAAAATTATAATGCGCTAGAAAGTATAACTAAGGAATTTTTCTATGTCAGAAATTAAAAAATAATTGCTTTTAATATTTTTTCGAATTTCGAATAGAGGCTGTGCTATTTTATTATTAGAGCTGATTTTTGTATAATTTAGGTCCTAAATATGAAAAGTTTTTATGCAGAATTTCTTTATGAGCAAAAAGAATGATACAGGTTATTCCAAGGTGCAGTCAAAATAAGTTTTTAAAATAGGCCGTTCTAAGACTGCAATATTTCCTAATTAATGAAATGAAAATTAATGAAAATTTATGAAAAAAATAGATGTCTCAATTGAAAAATGTTTAAACTTCGATAATTTTGAGCTGAGATTGAAAAATTGCTGCATAAAACATTTTAATAAATTTGTTTTGGATTTAATTAAGCATTTAATGTTATTGTAATGATTCCCAACTTATATTATGATATCCTTAGTTAAGTATTGATTTTGCCCACGCGTAATCTATGTCTTATTTTTTATAAAATTTGGACAAATAATTTTCTTCAACTGATAAAATTTGGTTTAAGAAAATCTTATATTAATGGTCAAAGAAATTTAAGGTATTTCAATTTGAAATTGTTATTCAAGTGCATTTGCTAATAATTTCTTACATTTTTATGAACATAAATTTTTACAACATAATTTATTTATTGAGTTTAGATTTATTGATGATTTGATTATTTTTGATTCCAATGATATTGATTTAATTATATATATTTATTCTAAAGAATTTATATATATATATATATATATGCTACTGCAAAAATGCTACTGTAAAAATTACGATATACCAGATTCTTTATTCCATAAAATGTTACAGTAAAAATGGATTTTAAGATAAAAAGTGCCGGTATTTTTAAACTGTTTTGATTAATTGTGTTACGAATAATCTGTTACTTGATTAATTGTGTTACGAATAATCTGTTTGAGACCAGATGATTTTGATGAATTCCTTTCACCACACAGTTGAAGAAAATTATTACACTTTGATGAAATTCAAGCTCAAAACATTTCCCAGGAAGCACTTTATTCAAAAATAACAGAAATATTCGAGAAATATGAGTAACAATTTTTGCGGTGCATCCGCTCAAGTATAACTGTAATATCAAGGGAAAAAGCTTGAATGGATACTTTTTCCTATACTATAATTCTTACAATTATATAATTTAAATTGACACTTAAACAAGTTTATACAGTTAAGTGATAATTTAATTATCCGCTCTCAATTCCAAATAGTATGAAATAATAGATGATACAAACTATAATTCAGAAAACAAACAAAACTGCCCCTAATTTATTCTTAAATTGCGCAGTATGTAAGTTTTAAAACATGTTTTACCCTACCTCTATAAATTGAAATTTTATTTTGCTTTTGTTAAGTATTTAAAATTAGCAGTCATTAGTTTTAAATCATCCGTTCTTATCTAATTTGAAGTATTTCTAAATTAGTACTTATAAAGCTTATCTAAAAATCGTTAATAAGTAGAAATTTAAAAAAAAACAGTTCTTTCCTGAAAATATTTGCAATTCGAGTAAATTTAAATTAACGCATAGTTGAGGGATAATTTTCAAAATCACTAATAAAGAGCAATATTCACGTTGACGTTAATTGTTTAAGACATGAAAAAAAAAACCTAAAGTATGTGGAAAGTAGTGACGAGTCTCTGATATAACAACTAAGAGAAAAAGAAAATTACTGCCAGAAGAAAGTTTTAATTTAGAATTAATGAAATTATCCATTACTGGATAAATAAATGTGATACTTCAACTAGACATCACTGGCATAGTAATTAAGGTGTAATTAAGGCTAAACATTCTTTGTTTTACTTTCAAAAATATTTACAGTTCAAAAATTCCTAACTTCTGTTTATTCTTGGTTAATTGACATTTTTCTTAAACTTTGACTTGAGAACTTTGATTATAGATCTTGAATTTAATTAGTTTTATGAAATATATAATTTTAAAGAAATGTAAATATTTAAATTAGTATTTCAGAATAATGAAAGCCATCTTACTAACTCAATTAAATACCATTAAATATATAATTGATGTAAAGCAGATTTGTTTACTGAGTTAAATGTGATGAAAAGTCTAGAACTGTTTTAAATTATTGTTTTATGATTATTAGCTTAACCTTTCAAAATTCGTAATTAATGAATGCTGCATTAATTAGTCATAAACATTTCTATGGTAAATTAATTTTTAAAATCTAGAATAGTAGTCGTTGATTGAAAAGCATTTTATTAATCCTTTATTCGAAAAAAGATGCAATGTTTGAAAAAGCTTTAAAAATAATTATGTAAATACTCATAAATATTATTTGCGTAATTAATCTGTTTAGTTGGAAAAAGAATTTTTGACTGAGAAGTACTTAGTTATTGTTTAAAATACTTGAGAGGTGACGAAATTTTCGAAAATGTTTTTAATTCCTTAGAATAAAGTTAATATTCCTTAGATTCCAATACAATCCAACGAAATATTACATGAAAATAACTATTGCAACATCAAAAGTATTAAAGTGTGAAGATCAGACTTAAGAATTATTTGGATAGAATTATTTGTAGCAGAAAACTTACTTAACTTTGACAGTGCATCTTTAATTTTTGTTTACCAAATCACAAAGAAGCGAAACGAAAAGTTTGATTCCGTCTCTTTTGACCAACTGATTCCATCCCTTTTCAAATGTTATATAAACCAACGAAATATTTAATGAAAAAAACTATTGCAACATTAAAAGCATTTAATTATGTAGATCAGACTTAAGACATAGATGTAGTGGTTGTTGTATCAGAAATCTTACTTATACCTTCAACAGTGCATCCTTAATTGTTTGTTTAAAAATTCACTTAGAAGCGAAACAAGAACTTTGAAAGAGTAAGTACACAAGTTGGGGCAGTACAAGCCATTCCGCCTCCTCTGTCTTTTTTAATAAAATCAAACAAAATTTGAATGAAAATGACTAATGCAATATCAAAGGTTTTAAATTGCATATATCAGATATTTTAAAGAAAATATATATTTAACGTTTGTTGTATCAGTAACTTTTCTTAACTTTTCCGGAGCATCTTTATTTTATTTTTGATTAAAAGTCATATGAAAGCAAACAGGAATTTTTTGAATGCAACTTGAGTAGTTTGGCACAGTACAGATGGTTTCGCCTCTCGTGCCATTAAACTCTTTATTCAATAAAATCCAACGTTATGTTTAATGGACATAAATATTGTATTATCAGGTAAAATGAATCTTAATCAACAGGCTAAAGACACATTTTATAATTTATAACCGTCGTTGAAGAGCCGACCCAACTTTGAGTTTACGACTACCATTGTTCAACAATGTAGCCTTGTAATTCTGAACCCAATCCAGAAGACAAGGGAACTCCTGCATTATATGTTGAGACACATTTACCTTTGTGGTAAAATAAAACGTAATATTGATTGGAAACAAAGATAGAAAAACCACAGTAGCCGGGAGAGAAAAAGTTTGAAAAACCGAACAAGAAAAACCACTGTGACCGAGAGGGGAAAATCAATGCAAAATGCATTTCCACATGCTATAGCTATAATCATTACTAAACATTTAAGATACACTTTTATTTAATGCTTCGTTAAAAGTCACATATAAACGAAACCGGAAATTTTATGGACTAACTTGAACAATTTGGCACCGTACAATCAGTTTCGTCTCATGTATCGGCTAGCTTTATATTCAAACCATTCCAATGAACTATTTAATTAATATAAATAGTAAAATATCAAATAGTTGAATATTAAAAGGCAACCGGAGAAATAATAGCTGTGGTTGATATATCAGAGCCTTTACTCATCTTTCACAATGGTCTTTTATATTCATTTCCTAAAAAGTAATACTACAGGAAAAGACGAACACTAGATTAAGCTGAAGAGTAACTTGATAAAGGCTGGCTGAATGAGGCAAAGTTCCTATTAATCCATTCTAAGTGACTTCTGATTAGTTTCTGATCCTTTAATATTCCGCCTTCTCAAATGAATATATGTCAGTTACAAAGAGTGACTACACATCAATATTAATCACTGGATATCAAATTAGCAGTATATATATATCTTTCACTATGTTCAAATTACTTGCAGCGATGGATTTAGAGACTTATCAATTTTAGAATTAGTTAATTTCCTGCATTAAATCAGATAATGGATAGTAAAATTATTATGCTCATCATTATCAGAAAGTTATTATGGGGTAAAATCAATACATTGAGTTATCAAATTTTACATTATGCGCGATAAGTTTCTGATTGCTATTTAAAATTACGTGATAAAGTTGAAATATTATATTTAGATATACTATTAAATCAATCAAAAAGTTGTTTTAATTTTTTTGTCAATAGAAACAGTGTTTTACAACTTTTGAGTTTAACTTAAAATAGATTAATTAACTCTGAGATATAATCATTAAAGATTTTTATATGGACTCAATCCCTGTTAAGAAAATTTAAATGAACAAAACTTTTGAAAAATGTGTGCAATTATATAGTCATACTTATATATATATATATATATATATATATATATATATATAATATATATATATATATATATATATATATATAGACGAGGGAACTCCTGAATCGAGTATTGGGAGAAATTTTGCCCACGTGAAATTTTTGATGGAACAAAATCACATTTGCGTTACGTGGAGAAGAAAACCACGAAAACCTTCTATGGTTAGTCTGACGGCAAGAGAACTCTAACCCATGATCCATCTACCACTGAGTATATTTAATTTTAGCACTGTGGTGGGTGAGAGACAAAATTCACGTCATTGGAAGGTGAATCTCTATCCCCTGAGCTACAGCTGCTCTTCTTTTAGTATTGTAGAATTTATAAATTAAAAGAAATTGGTCATTACATCTTAAACCTTTAAAAGAGAAAATTTATAACTTTAAATGAATTTTTACGCATTATAAGTACAAACCCTTTTTTTTCATTTATAAATCGAAATATGAAAGTTTGATTAATTCTTTACTTACCCCTAAATTGACATTTGTGTTATTTTCGGTTTTAATTTCATATAAATATTTTAGTTTATTTGTTTATTTAGCCTTAGCCGACGAGCCTGTGTAGGGGTTAGGGAACTTCCCCTGTATCTGAAAGGTTCTGGGTTCGAATCCCGGGCAAGACATGGATGTTCTTTCCTTCTCTGTACTATATGCCCTTACTGTGGGAGCAACATTGGTGCCCCTGAAAGAGTGAACAACAAATCTGCCCTTCACATACCTGTATGACCTAGGTCATCCTCCAGGTGGGCATTGGAAGGAAACAAAATCTTTAGCATTAAAAATTTGCCATCGGTTAGCCATTAAAAATAACATAGGATATACATTTAGAATTTTGCTCAATAAACATAAGAAAAACCCCAACAGCAAAAGTTTTCTAAAAACCTATGCCATAAAAATGGGACAAAATTTTGCCATATGATTATTGCAAATTTTAATCAAATGCGTACGACAAATTTTTAGCATACGCATATTTCAAAACGCATGGTAAAATTTTGCAATAGGTAAAACCACATAAAGATATTGTATAGTACTTTCGTTATAAATTCATATGTTTGGCATAAACTATGGTGAACTATAGCGGATGATGAAATTTTTATCCAGGCTGTGAAAGAAAGGTATTTTATGACACATCTGTTCATACAACTATTCCTACAGTATTTTATTACGCAACTATACATACACATTTAATCAAAGTTGGAGCATAGAGCCTCTATCATAGCTTTCCCTTTATTTGTTGCCAGATATTTTACCTCTCTCCATATCTTTCCTATAAGTTTCAATTCGCTTACCAATATCCTGCACCAAGTTTATTTGGATCCTCCTCGTTTTCTTATCGCCCTAAAGATTCCAATCAAAAACTTGTTTACTTTAAATTTTTCGGGGTTACGTAGAACATGACTGATTCATTATTCAATTCCCAGTCCAATTGGTTTCTGTTTTGCTTTTTTTAAGCTCTTCTGGGTTACAGATTTTAAAAAATGAATGAATAAAAAATAACAAAAATAAAATTTAATGCTACTATACAAATTAAAATTTACGCATAGAAAATAGTAAACAAAGTTTGTGAATTACAGTAATATTCACGAGTTCTTTCATAAGAATGATTATAATGAAGAGAAATTAAGGTAAAAGAATAAGTAATTAAACTTATGAGAGAGGCAATTATGTTTCCATTAATCATGTATTTATTCGATTTGAAGCATTCTATTGAATGATCAGCTTTAAATAGTTTAATAATAAGGTTTACTTTAATTCCATATTAAAATTTCACCACATCTAAATGATATTTAAACAAATATAAAGGATTCTAATAGTTTGAAGTTAATTTGTGATATAATGTCCTTGCGAGATTATTTCTTTCTATATAAAGATATTATTAGCTAAAATGCAAATGTATTATACTATAAGTTTTGATTATTCTTATAATCTTTATCCTGCAATGTATTTTTATACAATACTGAGTACAAACTTTGTTATTCCTTCAAAGCAATCTAAATAAATTTGCAATTTAAATAATTTCCATGTTTATTTTGAACTATCTCTAGAAAACTGATAAAAGTACTTTCTCAAATATGTTTAACTTTCGAGTTTTAAAGAATACTTATATGCATTCCTCAATGAATGAAAATATTCAAAATACAAAAGTAATTCTCAAAAGAAAAGTTTATTTTGTCTCGCTCTGCTCTGGAAGATGAAGAGCTAATCCATAAATATTTTCCGAAAGTCAGCTTTTTCTTAACTTTTTTTTCGAAAGGGCACAAGGTGGAAGGGGACAAAAATAATCGATATAAAAAAATCCCAAGGGTATCGATTTTCATCTCGTAACATTTTCTGAGCAAGAATCATATAAGGTATGAAAGACATACAGAGATGAAAAAAGAAAAGAAAGCAAAACGGAAAGGAATTTCCTCTTCCCTCTGGAAGTAAAGTTTTTTTCGTTATTTTCGTTAAAATGTATGAATATGTGTGAGGGAAAAACGCGTTCGTAAAATAACGATGTCGTTCCCTTCGACATAAAACACTATCATTTCACTCAAGGCAACCGCAAATTCCGAGTTTACCGTTGTAATAGAAAATAATAACGAGTCTTTTTTTATCTTTATTTCCAAACAGTAAATATCCAATGAAGTAAAAAGGAAATAGAAAACTTTTTTATGGATAAAACAAAACAACTGAAACTTTAAAAGCATCTGACATTGAATTTTAGAAGCTGAGAAATGTATAAATTCTATCAACACAGCAAATATCTTTGCTTGGAATGCCTTGAAAGCTCTTTAAATAGCCAAAAGAAGGAAAAACGAGCATAAAAAAAGCCGAGTTCTTTAAAAAGATGCCAAAATCATTAATATCTTTAAACTTCGTAAGCATATCCGATATAAAACAAAATTAGAAGAAAAAAAACATATTAAAAATATATGGATTTTTTTAAAATTTTAAATTCATAATGAGGATTCATTTTTTCATACTTTTTTTAATTAAGTAGTTTTACTTTCAAATAAAATCAATTTCCTGTTTTTTTTTCTCCATAAAAAAAACTGAAAGCCAAACCAAAGAAAAAAATCCGGAATATTTTTTAAAAAAATAATAAGACGTGCCTTCTGCTCATGTCTGCAAACAAGCACTGAATAGCAAACTTTCCTCATTCAATTACAAAACCATAACAAGCTATGGAGAAAATCAATTAACAGTTTCAAGTTCAAAAAAATGTTTAATCAAAATATTTAAAGTAAGGGTTTAATAACTAAGAAAATTGGAGGATATATTTTTTTGATTAATATAAGCATGAGTGAAATACATTGAATAATACATAATAACATAATAAAGACATGACACGAATAAAATAAAATAAAACATGAACATAAATATAATGTAAATTAGCATAAATATAATTTAAATATAACTAAGCATAAATAAAATATATTGAATACCACTCATACCTCAAATTTTATATTTTGAATAATGTATTTCCGTCAATGTATTTCCGTAATGTATTTCCGTATGTTGTATGAGAGCATTTTTTTTTTAAATATAGTGTTTTTATAAATTGACTTTTTATGTGTGTTCAATGAAAATGATATTTTTCTTCAGGTTAAATTCGAATTTCTGTTACGTTTACATTTGTTATATTATTGATGGAATTTATAATTAGTCTTAGTTATAATTTATAATAAATCTTTGAAATTTATGATAAGTCTTAAGAAAAATCAAAAAGATTGCATATTCATTCTCAATCAAGTCTTGCATCTTGAACCAAACTGATTCTTTACAGAAAATCTACAAACGTGTTAATCAATCCATAGAGGATATTGATAGGGTATTGATTCAAAGAGATTGGTGGATGAAAGATAATTAATTATTCTAAACAGACTATTATTTTTACTCAAATAGCTGATTAAAAGTTAAAATAATAAGTTTTGTATTATGTTTGTTAAAACATTCTTCCCACATTTTCTAAATATACATCTCTGGGCCGGAACAGCCTGGTTGGTAGGACACTGGGCCCATGTCCAAGAGGTCGTGGGTCTGATCCTCGCCGGCCGAAGACTCCTGTGTAGTGAATGGTGACTGATGCACGTTAAATCTATCGAGTCTCAAATTTCTCCATGTTCCCATAAAAAATCATACCTCTGAACGTACTGATCCAGGAGTTTCCTTGTCTTCTGGATTGGTTCAAAATTACAAGGCTACGGAGTTGAACATTAGTAGTCGTAAATCCAAAATAGGGTCGGCTGTTCAACGACGGTTATAAAATAAAAAATAAAATAAAATATTCATCTCTAGATTAAATAAATTATTAATGAATTTCAAAAATTCGATTTGCTGACAGACAAAAAAATGAATTTATCACTTAAAATATGGTTACTTTTTTAATATAAAATTATTATACCTGCTAACCAAATGAACTTTGATAATGCTTTAATTGCTTAATGAGAAAAAAAAATAGAAAACTAAAATTCATTATAATGGAAAAATAGTTCCAAAATGGCTGATGAAAAAAAAAGTAAAGTCTTCAAAGCTTCTTCGTTATCATGCATAATCCTTCGTTGATATAAAGTTGAAAGCCGTTCGCTCATGACAAACTACCAACCAAATTTCCGAATAATTAAGTGTAGTTGGAGCTGTATTTTTAAGCTCTTTAACGCTCAAAATAGCAATCGATAGCCATTTGCAATAGTGACGCGAAGTGAATACGAAACTAAGCCACCAAAGTATTTCAGCTCAAACTAAAATGGCCCCATTAGGAGTCCCATAATTCCACACGCGTCATGGAACTCGGCAACTTCGTTAAAGGACACCAACTTCTATCATAAGCCTTGTTTGACTAAATATCTTAACGGACTTCTGTGGAAGGATTGATATGCATTTACAAACCCCATCCATGCATAATGGATTGTATACATGCTTTGTCTCTATTTAATTTGGTAATGATAATAAATCATAGTTTTGAAATGTATTATATTTTGTTTAGGGGATAAAAAAATACTGTTAACATTCTTAATCTCGCTTTCAGTATTCATTTGTAGGCAACATGCCAGGTTTAAGGTTTTGAAATATGATTATAGATAGTTTGTATCTACTTAACATATATTTTAATGATCAGAGAAAAATAAATATAAAGTAACTTTATAAATATTACGAACAATTTGAAAATCCAGTGTCAAATAATAGTTGCATTTAATTTTTTTTTTTGAATATCTCAAACTGCATAACATCAATGTTAATTTCTATTGTCTGGAATTTTGTTTATATTGTCAGATCAGAAAAGTTTTATAAAGCCATGTAAATTTTGAAAAAAGTAAAAGAAAGCAAAAGTTTTAAGCGGCATACATTTTTACTTTTTTTTCAAAATAAAAATTGCAGAAAATTTGTTTTATAAATTTTATTTCAAAACAGTCATGCAACCATATTGTACATTTTTTTTCATTTTATTACGTTTAAACATTCGCTTCTGACGTAGTTAACATTCAAATAAATGTTCACCCTATGTGGCTTATTTACTCTACATTCAATTCAGAAAAGCTCCACATTCAATTTTTCCTCTAAAACTGAGCTAAAATAGCAATGGGCCCATAACCCCTGATTACTTTAGTTCAGATATGTAATCAGCTCCAATCAGGTAGCATACACGTCAAATATTCGAATACAAGTATGTCACCTCTAGATAGAACATAATCGCAGTTCGAAATTTGATTTAAATTCAAATTTAAGTATAAAGTAATATAGAAAACTTATGTTGCACGTGATTTTTATTTTCAAATCGATTTCTTTTTCTCTTTTTTATAAAATCTTTTATCGTAGATGCTTATTTTTTTTAAAATTATTTTTAAATGGTACTTTTTTAAAGTGTATAAATTGTTTAAAAAACTACAACGTACATAATATTTTGAGAAAAGAATTTTTGCAACAAAAACGCAACGAAGTATTTTTATAGAGTTTAAAAAATTCTTTTACTTTTATCAAGCTTTGTGTGTTGTTTGTTTTATCTACTCCTTATTTCTTCAAGGATTTAAATCAAATCCGATACATTCGCTAAAGGAAAGTTTCGAAAAGCCACATGCATGCCCATTTTTATAACTTATTTCAGCTTATAAGAATCTGTAAACATCTACAAAATTTGATTTCCTCTATTTTCTAAAACGCATTTCTTTCTTATAATAAATTTATAGGTAATAAAAGGTCGAATTTTAAATACGAAATATTTATTCGATAATATTATAGAAATTTATAGCATTTATTATATAAGATAAATTACTTAGTAAAATACTGGAGAAGGATGTTTACTAGTTATAAAATTCCATACTATTTAGAATAAAGTGCGGGTCAACAATTTAACTCAATGATTCTGTATAGAATTTAATTACATTCATTGGATTGAATGGATAAAATTTGCTGAATCAAATTTTAAAAAAGTTTGTCTATTTATGTAAACAGATAAATATCACTACAAATTCTTTTCATTCTATTTATTTGATAAAAATGTTATTTAAATAAATATTTATAGAAACATTTGAATTCCGAACAATTAGTTTATTTATATTAAACTTAAAGTCATTACTTTTATTCCTTTAATCATTTTATTCCTGTATTCCTTTTGTTTTCTTTTGTCAACAATGCAAATATATTCTAAAAATACCTTTTTATTGGTGGAATTAATCATAGTATTAACATATCTGGAATTATCCAATTCATGAAAAATATCTGATAAATATATATACATATATATATCTTAATATAATTTTCAATGCTATTTAATTACAGAATTAGTTATTTTTAATTAGCTTTTCTGTAAGAATATGTTTCGTTAAAACAGTTTTAATTTTTTTCATAATCTTGATAAGGATATTTTTTATATTATTAAAGTATTGTACTTGAAATATTTTGGCAATATGCTAAAACATACATTTTTATATAGTATTGCATATGTGGCAGAAAATAAAATAAAATCTTTAAAAGTCTTTAAAAATCTTTAAAAATCTTTAAAAGTATTCAATTTTTTTCTAATAACCCGATGAAAAATAGGTTGTTCAAATTAATAATTTTTACTTTCTAAGAATAGACAATTCTGTTTACTATAGGAAGGCAAGTGTATCCATTTTTCTTAAACTTGTTCAGATATCGTTTTATTTTCGTCCCTGTAAGAAATAGTTTGGTATTATTTTATATGAATGGAATTGCATGTGAATACAAAAATAAATAAAACTGATACTTTCCAAATTATAATAAGCGGCAAAAATCAATTCAAAAAGAGAAATGATTTAATTTTAAACAGCAGAGGCCGATAATTTAAAAACTGAAGGGTTGGGAATGTGTAAAACTAAACTATTCCAACAAAATCGAAATTTTTGTGCTAGTAGAATATCAAATATTTACTAGAAAGATGGCGTTTACTTAGAAAAGGCTTTGCATAAAACATGAAATGCAAAGCAGTAAAGGTTTTCATATTTTATGAAGAGAAGCATAAAAAGAACATTTAAGATTGAACAAATAATTCTATCATCTTTTTACCTAAATTAAAGAAAAATCGGAACTTCTTTCCTTCGTTCTCTTATTAAGACTAAATGCAGCAGAGATAATTCAAATGTGTGTGCTATTTTCTCAATATTAAAATACAAATAAAGTATTTCTCATAGTTTATTTCAAAAAAAGTTAATTCTGACAACAACCACAAAAAATCTAACACATATTTTCTTGATTTTTTTTCTATACTTAAAAACTCAGCTTTATAGTAGTATTTTAAAAAGAAATATTTATAAAAATAGTTAGATGAACTATCAAAACATATATTTATGAAACTTTATTAAAACAATCATTAAAACTTAGAAATTGTCATTTGCAGTTGGAGCTTTTGAAAACATAGTTTAAAAAAATTTATAAACTATTCTAATGCTTATACTATTTTACAATTCACTCTTATTTTAAAATACTAAGAAAAATCTTTTTAGAAACAACAACACATAATTTAGTTGGCTAGCTAACCTAATTTAGAAATTTTTTTTGTTAGAAGTAAAAGTTCTTGGACGGAAAATCGAAAGTAATTTCATTAGTTTTGATCATTTTACACCACTCTCTCCCTGTCTACTAAAATGGTAATAATGTTTCTTTAAAGTAAAAATAGCACCTAATGCAAAGCCGCTAATGATTAAATGTATTATTTCAAAATTATTCCTGAAAAAAACATGAAATAAGTAGTAAAATTCTAGCTAATATTTTTTTTTGCTTTTACAATGATTTTCTTGTAAAATATTCAATTTATCATTTTAGACCATATTTATATATCATATGTATAAATGCTGTAATGTAAAAAAATACCCTGTAAAATTAATGGTTTTAAACCAACAACTGTGTTAGTTGGGCCAAACCGTAAATTTTAGGAAGTAAATCCGTAACCAAAATGGTTTTTTACCATACAAGAACAAATTTTTCCGTACCAATTACGGAGAAATCCATTATCAGATTTATTTTTGTCACAAAAAACAAGTTTTTGGAGCAAAAAAATATGTTACCTAAACAGACATTTCCCACATGGGAACAAGTTTTCGCTAGTAAGAGTTACGAAGTAAATTTGCATCAACGAGACATCAATGAGCCGAGCTTGAGTCACTTTATTGCGTTGTTCAAGCTCTGTCATCTGAGCCACTGTGGTTCGAGTATTTTATTATGAAGAAATTCTGATTGTGATAATTTCGCTTCAATACTGTATCAATACGACGAAAAAGTCGAATCGTAATTTTATTTATACTACAATGTTCAAAACCATGAAGTAATTGCTAAAAAAAAAAAGAGCAAGTGTAGAAATTGAGTGCAAAATCATTGGGAAAACGGTAAAGTAATATTACGGAACATAAAACTGCTTGGTAAAAACTAGAATTTCAACTGACGGTTTTAACCTGTTAATGATGAAAAATGGAGAAATATTTGATTTGTCAATAAAACGGTTTATTCTGTTAAATATACAGAGGAATTCCTTAAAAAATGAAACAAGGAATAATGAAACATAAGAAGGAAAAACAAAAAAAAATGATATATAAAAAATTAAACAATTTTTCGCGCGAAATTCAAAAAAGGAAAATTCCTTCTTTTAAATGAGCCAAAGTCCTTTACGAAATTTTAATAGACAATCCTATGAAAATAAAACTGCTAGTTTTCCACCATTACTTAAGTTAAAACAAAAAGATGTATAATAATATGAGAGCCTTTTCTATATAAATGCATTATTTTCTACAGTTGCAAACGTTTTGAAAACTAAACACAGAATTATTAGAATAGTTTGATGAATAAATTTCAAAACTGCAGAATTTTTCGCATTCGTCCGGATTTTTCCGAAGAAATCGAAAAAAAAATATTAAACTACCATACATAAATGAAAAAGAAATATTATTTAAGTCAAAACAAGTGATATATAAAATTATGGAAGCTTTTTCAATATGAAAGCATCATTTTCTCTAGTTGCAAACATTTTGAAAAACTTTAAATACAAAACCATTATTTTAAAAAATCAAAGTCAAAAATGCAACAATATCATCAAAAATGTATTAAAACAATCGAAATAAAGCTGTTGTTTGTAAATAAGTTTAGTTTGGAATCATTTTGACACATTTTGCAAGTACAAACTTTCCAAAAGTATTAACATGATATTGTTCAACAATAACTTTTTTCTGTAAGGTAAGAAAAGAAGACCCGAAGCAAAGAAACCCAATGTTTTCACTACTCAATGTTGTATATCATTGTAACGTTATTTCAACGTATTCCAACCGTATTTAAACAACACCTCCTAGAATAAGGAAGGCCTCAGCACGGATCAAATTAGTAGTCCGATGTGACGAAGTTAACTGCGCAGTTGATGAAAAATAAGAAAGATGTCATTACGTTCGGGGTACTAAGCTGCGCAGTGGTTGAAAATACGAAATAAGTCATTACGTTTGGACTACTAAAGGATATTTATGGTAACCCGTGCAGAGGCCTACTCTTTTCTATTAGGTGTTGATTTAAAGCCCACGCTTAGCACTCACTAGCTGACCAAATGCGATAAAATCGTAAATCTGGAGACTAAAATTGTGTTTTGGCGAAAGTATTGGTGAATGTTTTTTTCCACAGGAAAGAAAAAATTTATATTTAACTCGATCCTCAAAATTACATCAGAAGAGATTTTTCTAAGCAAATCAGTATTTTTTATTTCATTAATGTAATTTACTAGTTAATAATTTAAAATCTTTAGCATAGGCCCTAGTATTGCAACGTTACAAGTTCGACTAAGAAGAATTTCTAATGCATCGATTGACTAGAAATTGAAACCAATGCATCTCATTCGCCTGTTGATAAACTTCATGCCTCTTGCGATGCATTATTGCATGAAAACAGCTGAAAGAACAAAGAAAAAATAAATAACGAAACTGATAGAATTTTTAATGATGATATGAATAATATCTCTATACTTACCCATCTTTGCTTCGAATGGTTTCTTCTGAAAAAAAGTGCATATTATCCAAACACTTTGCAACACTACAAATAATGTATACTGCAGAGAATATTGAAAATAAATTAGATAATTGGCAAGCAATGTGACCATTGTTTCATGTGTGCAAATTTGTGAAACGTAATACGCACTCGGAACAGAAAATTTCAGAATCTGTTGCGAAAAGTTAGCACAAGTGTAAATATCCTTGTTTACTTGGCAGGCAACTATTTTTACTTAACGAGATATCTCACACATTTATGATGAGTTATCTCACGCATTTATGATGAGTTATCTCACAGATTTATGGTGAGTTACCTTAGACATTTATGATGAGTTATCTCACACATTTATGATGAGTTATCTTACACATTTATGATGAGTTATCTCACACATTTATGATGAGTTATCTCACACATTTATGATGAGTTATCTCAACCATTTATGATAAGAATTATGTCAGGATAACACACTGGCCAGAATTGTGATAATTACACTAGACATTTTTTTAGCATGAGATTTTTAATAGATCTTAGGTATTTTTGTATCACTTATTTTAAATCTTTGTTTCTCTAAGTTCATCTTTTTCAAATGTCACTTTCAACTAATTTTTCGACGACAAGTACAAGTTTAAAAACGTTATATATAACAGGTGGTTGCGTAAATGCTGCCAAAAACTTCGTGGGGAGTTTATTCACATTATAAGGATAAATATTGCTTTCTGTATTATGACGCATGCCGGACTCGCATGCCGTACTCAAGTTAGGCAAGCTTAGTTACTTGTATAAATGCTACAAAATGTTTGTTACCTAGTGAAATCCTTGACGCCAAGCTTATGAGTTAATCATTGAAAGTAGTATTCAGTTTCAAGTGAATAATAACTGAAAATAGCTTCATTCTACTACAACAATATGTTAAATAAGTGTTATCTTCTTATTTCAGGGCAGTGTATAAATAGCATTCAAAATTGACTTTGGATGTCATAAAATGTAATAAAAGCGCTTATTAATATTATTTTCTTTTCGATAGATATGTGAAATCTCATTGTTGAATAGTTATTAAAATATTCTGATAGATTTTTTTTTACTCTAATAGCTGTTAATAAATAATTAAATGCAATTAAGATAAATTTTAAAAATATATAAGAAAAAAAAACTTAGAAACTTTTTATTAAAATCAAATGAAACGAAACAATGTATTTTAAAATTTTAATAGAAACTAAAACATTAGTTACGTTTGAAATCTTTATCATTATCTAAAAAACAAAAACTATGTAATTTGCATGTTCTCATTAACTTTAACAAGTAATTACCAAACTTCGAGCCCATACCTAACTACATTTTTCCGAACTAAATATTTATTTCATTAACTTAAATATCTTCTTAATTAAAGAAGATAGATATTTTGAATTAAAAAAACAAAAATTAATAACTAATAACAAGAGATAAATTCAATAAAACACTAGATACAAGTAATAATAACTTTTATTCCCAGATAATAAAAACTAAAAGCGTATTCATAGGAATATTTGATTAATCAATTAATGACTTGTTTGATAAACATATGCAATAAAAATATTTATTAGTCCATATAATCATTCGCTGGATCCAAATCAATATATTTTAATTAAATTGCTTCCGGCTTATCAAAAATAGTTATTTTGTATAAATTTAATTTTATCTAACTGTTATTTAAACAAATTTGGAGATTAAAAGAAGAAAACTAATTACTAAGGCTAATTAAACCTTACTAAAAATTCTCGACATCTTGCATAATTAAGAAAAATAAATATATTATTAATACTGACGTTGAATAGCTGGTTTGAAAGTCGAAACATTAGCAATTCATTTAAAGTAAAATCAATAAGATAAAAAGACAGGAGAAAGAAAATTCACACTCTATTTTGAAATAGAAAAGCGCAGTCATTAGGCATAGTGATCATTTCTTCAAACCAAAATAAAAAATAAAAAAGATTTTAAGGAAAAATAAATCCTTTTTTTTTCTTCCTCTTTTTCAGAATAAATCTAGAACACTGACATTATATGAACTTAAAAAAAGAGTCCTGTTTTACTCGATTATATTTTCTATTAGCTAAATGTGTAGGTGTGTTTCTTTTTTTTTTTACTACTTATTGAGGTGATCGATTTTGTTACACTATATATGAGGAAAAAACGAGATACTAGTTTCTTTAAATATTGATTGCTTTGAAAAAAAGAAATAATCTTTTTTTTTTTTTTATTTAACTAAGATTTTTGAGTTTCTTTCGAGCAAAATTTAAACAAATACTGAAGATCTTCGATCATACTCTACTAATTGCATAAGACCGTATGTTCGATTACTCAGAGTAAATATTTCACAGTATCTAAAATTTAAAATAAAATAAAAGTAAGTAGATGCGTATAGATACGTATATATTTATGGATTTTTTTTTTTTTTTTTTTTTTTTTTTGGATAAACACATTTTACTAGAATTTGACATTTCATCTTACGTGACGTACTGTTGGATAAATAATACGCAAAAATGTATTAGTTTTCACCCAGTAAAAAGTGTTTGATTAAATATTCGTAAAATAAACGAATATATTTACATATATTTTTAAATAATTCTTCCGTTTTTTGGAGAAAAAAATTTTTGCTATAATTCGACGTAACTCAACTTACGTAAATTTTTACATATACACTTTATAACAAAAAAATCGACGCACCAAGAAGCAATCATCTTATTGCTTTGAAATTTCGTATGTATGTATGTTTTGAACAGATATGGCTGGAATGATGCCGACTGGGGACGTATAGTCTTTAGCGACGAATCCCGCTTCTAACTGTGTCCTGACGATCATCGAAGACGTGTTTGGAGATGCACAAGGCAGAGGGGGGATCCTGCCTTCACTATTGCACGCCACACCGGCCCTCTACAAGACATTATGGTCAGGGGTGCCATTTCCTTTGACAGCCGGACCCCTTTGGTCGTCATTAGAGGTACACTTACTGCACAGCGGTACGTCGACGACATCCTAAGAACTGTTTTGCTACCGTTTCTTTTGCAGCACCCTGGGCTGGTTTTTCAGCCGGACAATGCCAGACTGCATACTGCACTTGTTGCTATGAACTGTCTGCAAGCTTGTCAAACACTTCCTTGGCCTGCCAGATCACCAGATCTCTCTCCCATCGAGCATGTCTGGGATATGATGGGAAGGCGATTGCATCTGGCACGGAATGCTGATGACCTCGTTCGACAATTGGATCGAATTTGGCAGGAAATACCGCAAGAGACCATCCGGGAGCTTTATCAGTCTATGCCACGCCGTGTGGCAGCTTGTATCCAGGCTAGAGGCTGGTCAACACCTTATTGAACCTGTTACTGTAACTCTGCAATAAATTATTCAATTGTTCTGAAATTTTAATCATTTACTATTCTGTACATTTTCTTCCTACCCACCAATTTTTGTTATAGAGTGTAGTTGGTATAAGTAATATGCAAAAATAGCGTATTTGTTCTTATCAAGTAAAAAGTCACTATCAAAAAAATGGTGTTACCTTAAACAATATTATCAGCATCTTGAACCCTTATATCACTCAACGCCGATAGAATGTTAAATTAAACCATGTTTTTGATAAAAGGGAACCATAAATTCAAGAAAAAATATTTTCTGCAGATAATGGTTAAACTCAGCCTTGTATTAAAGTTGCGACAAATGTAATCAATATTACGGTTCAAAGCGTTCAAAAAGTTTTTACCGAGCCATTTTTCAGTAAAGAATTTAAACTTGGTACAAAAGTAATCATATAAATTAAAATCAATATTTTAAAAAGACTAGTTAAATTTTTTATAAGAGCTTTTGCGTACTGTATTTAAAAAGGGTTTTACCTTCTGTGCATTGTAAAAAAAAGGATACTCATACATCGCGAAATTTTCTTCGTTTTTGATGAAACCGTTTTCTTGTATATGCTTCGAGTAAAAATTACGTCAAAGTAGCGAAATTTGTAACTCTAGTCACTTCTTCGAAGAAACGAAGTTCGTCAAAATTAAAGAAATGTATGGTCATTCAATTTTTTTCAAAAAAAAAATATATATATATATATTCGAATGCCTAATGTATCGAATTTTCCTGATAGTCTTTGTATCGGGTGCACCATATAGGTGGACCAATGTCGTCCCAACAACATACGAAACACAGATGGAACTGTGAGATAATTTGCAACGATCAACTCTTTGACCACCATACAACCTTTCAGCTTATTTCGTTTTTAATCGTCTTGTCTTCCTTCTAGTTAAAAATCTCCTACAATGCACCACGGTGAGATTTTAAATTCAGGAAACAATTTCGTCACATATTTGAGAATTCTCCTTTCGTCACAAATCACATGATTTCTGACGAATTGTTTCTCAAAATTACGAAATTCACCTTCAATTGTCAAAAGTGATTTCTTTATTTTTAAGAGTGTGAATAGATCTGTGAAGTCAAAGGTGCTCCAGTGATCTTGCAATTTACATTTGTCCATTGTTTTATTTATTTTCTTCCTTACACTTTTTGCTGTTTTATTATACACAATTTGTAACATGGCTTTAGCTTGTTAGTTTAAGTACATGATGATATTTAGGATCGGTGGAGTATCGATGGTTCTTGTGCATTATTTGAGGTATTTAAGAATTCTACAGAAAATGTTACATAAGCTTACAAGTAGGAAATAAATGTTTTCCATAAAGCCTACATCATAATTTACAGTAACAGAATTGGACTAATATGCTTCATTAAATGAAAATATTAATTACCTTATTCTATATATTTTTACGCTTGTGAAATAAAAGAAAAATGTGTACTTGCATTATAAGAATAACTATTCCTAACGAATTTCAAAGTTTTCTACCGATTTTTTCTTGTTATTTTAATTTTTAAAACAGAGTAAGCATATAAAATAATTTAATTTAATCTTCTTTTAATTACAGAATAAAAAATAAAAATTTATCCTCGAATTCAACAAACAATATTTTCTAATGTGTACGTATTTTTTTTAATGTATTTTAAAAGCATTTAAACGTATTTGATAGCATTTGAAAGCTGCAATAAACATCAAAAAATATTTATTCAGATTAGCGTTTTAGTTTAATACAATATATAAAAACTTATTACATTTTAAGAAAAGTATTAGAAAGAATTTTTTTATTTATAACCGACGTTTTCAAGCTGTTTTGCATTATTTAAATCGCAATCGATGTACTTTTGAAACCTTTATTGATAAAAGAATTATTTCCTCTAAAAAATACTATGCATTATTAAACTAACCAGTTAACAACATCAACAAGGATTTAATAATTTAAGTACCGTGAGGACAAACTAAATTTTAATTAAAATCTGGTAAATATAAGCTTAATTAATTCCGAAACTAAATAGCATAATACCCTTGAAATTAATGGGGCTTTTCTTTTAACTAAATTGTTTCAATTTTTAGAAACATAATCCATTTTTTTTTAATTTTCTCAAAGGAATGTATAATTTTTAGCTTCGGGGTATTTCACTTATAATTGCTTTTCTGAGAGATTTACTACCTTTATTATTCTTATTTTTATTACTCTCGTTCAGGATTTAATTTTTAGATAAGTAATTATAATCCTTTATAAATTTATTTTATTATTTTTTACACAATGAAATAATATTTTACATTATAATGGATTGTTATCTCTTGTAATTTCTAAGTTTTTTTTTTGAGTCTTTAAAGTTGATAGAGTAAACCATCATAGAGAAGCAGTTAAGAAATTATTATAGTCTTTCAAAACATATTACACACATTTGTCGTTCAAATTTAGCTGTTCATAGTAATGTTTTTTTTCCAAGATAATAGGGATTCAAAATAATATTGAGATTAAAATACATATATATATATATATATATATATATATATATATATATATATATATATATATATATATATATATATATATATATATATATATATATATATATATATATATATATATATATATATATATATATATATATATATATATATATATATATATATATATATATATATATATATATATATATATATACATATAAGTATATATATATATATATACACATATAAGTTATATATATACATATAAGAATATATATATATACATATAAGTTCAAAATGAAGAATAAATTTTATTATATATATATATATATATATGTCACGGCGAAAGACCGAAGTCGGTGGTTGTTGACTTTCACCGGTGAATGTCCGAAATATTTATTACATTCGATTTGATATGAATTTATACGTGGATATAATTACATTTATTCGATATTTTAACCCTACACTGATGTTTTTTCAAGGTTAAGTGCCACTGCCCGGTATACATTTGCCCGGTATACCCTACACTGATGTTTTTTTAAGGTTAAGTGCCACTGCCCGATATACATTTGCCCGATATACCCTACACTGATGTTTTTTTTAAGGTTAAGTGCCACTGCCCGGTATAACCTACACTGATGTTTTTTTAAGGTCAAGTGCCATTGCCCGGTATATATTTGCCCGATACTCCAAACACTGATGTTTCTTCTAATGTATCGTCAGTAAGTATTAAAATATAGAATAAATATAAATATATCAAATAAATATAATAATATTAACGAATAAATCAATATAAAATTGGATATAACAAATATTTCGGACATTCACCAAAGCGACTATGTGATTGTTGACATTCACCGGTGAGAGTCAGAAATAAGGGTATTTAGCAAATATTTCGGACATACACCAAGCAACTACGTGAATGTCGACATTCTCCAGATTTCGGTGTTTCACCGTAACACACACACACACACATATATATATATATATATATATATATATATATATATATATATTCGGGCAAATCCGTGGATAAAATTGTTTGCTAAAAATTTCTTTGTTAATTTATACAATTTTCCATGTGCAAATCCATTTCGGGCAAATCCGTTTTTAAAATTATCGGCAAAAATTTTTTCTTGTTAATTTTTCCATGTGCAAATCCATTTCGGGCAAATCCGTGTTAAAATTATCTATTAAAATTTTTTCTTTGATAATTTAAACAATTTTTCTATGTGCTAATCCATATCGTGCAAATCCGCTGCTAAAATTATTTGCAAAGCAGGCAATTTATGTTTCTCTTTTCTATTTTATATTTTTTCTTAAATAAACATCTATCTTCTAAAACTATCTATGATCAATTTTTAAAATTATCCAGTATAATATTACCTTGCGCACATCCATTTCGGGCCCATCCTTGGTAACTAACAAATCAAAACTCATAATAACAAATCACTTCAGCAGTGCAGTAAGAACGACACTTTAAAACCCTCTTGTTACGCTTGATTTGCGCTTTTGTTTTCATCTTTTGTTTTCATATTTTGTCATCTGGCAATCTTTCTGCGAAAACATTTTTAAATCATTCTTGAAAAATATCCGTCCTTGTAATTTGTTATGATTTTGCTACTCGCTTTATAGTCCCCCCTTTTTAATGTTTTTTCTTCTTATTTTATTTTATTATCTGTTTTTACATGTTATTTTTACTTTTTATGATCTATTTTATTTGTAGTTATTTTATAAAAAAATTTTTTGAGTGCTCCTCACACTATAGTATTAATATATTTTGCTTTGGCTTTATTGATACAATATCAGAAAGCACTCTGTTTTGCGGATATAATCGTGCGGGCTGAAGAAAAGATTATTTTTTTCCGATTTTTTAATTAACATTTCATTTTTTTTTTTTTAAATAAATTGTTGTTTGTTATTTTTTACTTATTATTTACCATCCCCCTTTTTTTCATATGTCTATTATTTTTCTTTGTTTTATTCTTCATTTATTCTAAAGAAAATGAATAGATATATAGAATTCTGAAATAAATGAAATAGATATATATATATATATATATATATATATATATATATATATATTAGTGGATTCTTCAGTCTTCAATAAACCAAAAAAAATCGTTTGTGCAATTATTTCCAAATTATAAGATATGAACATCAAACTAGATTTTAAAAAAAAGCACAACAAGCGAAACTTTGTATTTGTTTTTAGATTTCAAAAGCATGAACATGATTATAAATTTCGAAATTTGTCTATGTAAAAGAAATATGAAATAAGAAACACAAGTCTTTCAATTAAAATAAGCCTTTATTTTATTTCACTTATTATTTTTTCATTAAACAGAAATATCTCTGGACTCATTCTTTTCATTTCTCTTGCAGTTAATAAATTCCTTAAAAGAAGTTTGAAAATTAAATATGAACTATATAATATTTTTACAGATAAGTTTAAAAAAATTAAAGTCCTTTCTATCCAAAGTATATATTATCACTAAAAAGAATAATTTGAAATAATTCTAAAAATAATTTCTATGTTAATTTTAGAAAATTTTTCCTTTATGTGTTTCTCACTATTTGCTCCCTTTTTTACCTTTTTAAACTTTTAACCAAATACAGTTTTTGCAACTGAAAAGAATATAATCTATTTCTTTTCCTCTAAAATCCTGAAATAATAATTTTTCAAAAGTTGCCTTTGAGAAAAAAGCAATTTACGTATCAAAACGTGCTTTCTCAAATGTGTGCAGAATTTTTCTCTGTTAATTACTTAACATATAACTTTTTAGAATTTTCAAGTCATTAACGTTTTCTATTTAAAAATCATTTTTATTAAAGCACACTTCTTTAATGATAAAATTATTTTTAAAAACATTTTAACTTTTCAGGCTAACTAATAAAAAATAGATAAATCGCTAAAGACTTTTTCTTCCATTAAACTCTACTGCAAATGGTTCTATTTTTAAATCCTGAGCTATTAATATGTTCCGAAATTAAAGTATTTTAATGAAACTTTTAAAGATACAAAGGTAAGAAAAACTGGTATTTTAACGAGGTTTTTTTTTAATATAATCCTAAGATGCATTAATTTAAGTGTTTTATCATTGCTTTTCTAATAATGATAATAATTCAATGGGGAAAACTGATATTGATTTGGCTCTCTTTCAACTGAAATGCTGTTTTTTAGACAGTAAGATTTTTAAGTTGTTATTATTTGATAGCTTTTAACCTTATTGATCTATGTAAAAATTATAAATTATTTTTATTAGTATTATTTCATTATTTTAATTACTTGTTTTTACAATTTTCATTGTGGTTATTTTTATTTATTTTCTTTCTTTTTTTTTTTTTGAAAATATAACTTATGTTTTTTTTTTCATTGATTTTTCAAGCTAAAAAAACCGAATCACACAGATTATAAGGAACACAACTATTGATAAAAGAATTTTTAAAACGTATAGAGCAAAAATTAAAAAATTAGGGAATTATTTTTGCCAACAAATGTGTCTACAAATATAAATTTTTTTTCAATGATAAAAATAACAAATCTCGAGAGAAATTGTTCAATCAGTTTTGTTCATACGCGTAAAAGAAATTTTATGAAAGAAAAAAATTTTTATTCCCTTTTTTATTATATTCCTATTATTCACCTTTTTTCATATTTTGCATCATCTTGATTTCAGGGGTATATGTCAAGATTTTTTTCTTTTTCACATTTTGTATCTTCAATTTTAGGAGAATCTGTCAAAATTTGTTTTTGCTACATTTTTTTTAAAATTAATCTAAATAACCATTTTGAAAATATAAATATGTTAAAAACAGTTTAAAGTACAAATTTATTGTCATTAAATAGTAAACTGGTCATTAGTATAATATAGATACACAAAGAAATAACCATTTTTTCAATTTTTATTCTAATATTGCAGAAGGGGGCAACTTTACAGCTAATAAATTTTTTTTATTAGCTTCCTATTTAGTACTTATTTAGCTCGTATTTAGCTCTTATTTAGTTCACATTTAGTACTAATACAAAAACAAGAAGTAAATATAATCAAATATCCTATGCTAAATCCTATGCTCAAAGGTATCATCATAAATTGATCAAATTTTATTAAATTTATCAAATTTTAACACACGTTATGAGGAATATTTTGCTGCAAATTTTACCAAAATGACTTCGAAAGCAATTACCGTGTTTTAATTGTTCCCAAAGATACAGAAACAAGGTTAATTTTACTAATATTCTGTTTGTTTTGATCATACTCTTTTTCTCGTTGTATAACACCTGATTTTTTAAGGAATATCATTGCATCCATCTAATGAATGGGAAAAATGGGGTTTAACTTATTAAGATGCTGCAATTTGAAGCTCAGTATTTTAAAATTTGCCCTTTTAGATTGTTTTAATGGTACTTAATTATTAGTATGATTTATTACACAGAAAATATACATTTTCAGTTACATTCGAGCTCTTCCTTGATATCGCCTGTTTCAGAAATTTTGTTAATTTATTACTATTAAAATCATCCAATTCATTCTGAATCATTGTATACTAAAAAAAAAGCAAGAGAGAAATAAATAATAACAAGGAAAAGAAACCGAAATATATTTTAAAAAATCAACCAAAAATGTAATAAATATGGATTATAGCAAAAAAAAGGCAAACAAAAAATTCTTAGGAAGTCTTTGCTTTGATAAAAACAAAATATTTTTCTTGATCCCCATTCCTCATTTCAAACTATAGCAAACAAATTAAACTCTGATATTCTATATGAAATGCACGGGAATTAAGTTTAAAAACACTACCAAAAATTAGCATTAAATTGAATTACAAAAATGTAAATTTATTTCCATTGCAAAATTTATTTGGTAAATAAAAAAACTTGCATTATTTTGGTTTTATAAAATTAAAATTCCATAGATTATTTTTCTATAACATCAATTTGTAGCACAGATCTACTACATTCAAATTGTTTAAGAGAATACAGAACTATGTTTGAGTTTTAGCTTTTATTACTTATTCATAAACCAAAATAAAATGGAAAATTAAGCACGAATAATAAAAATTTGCAAAGCAAATTTTTAATTTAAATTACAAAACTTAACATTTAAAGTTTAGATACTGTTTTAAACTCAAGAAAATATTTAAAACCATTGTTAGTTCAAATGCATTTAAAGTTTGCTTATTGTTGAACATTAAGTTGTTAGTTAATACCATACGAAAAATATGCTAAGGAGTTAGATACTTAAGTAGAATACTATATTTTCTCAACGGAAAATCTGCAACCTTTGTAGAAAATATGTATTGTATTGAATAATTATGATGTTGAATAGCTATTATATTGAATAATAATCATATTGAAGAGAATAATTATATTGTTGGAATAATTTACAGTGTCTGTTAAATATTTCTTTAACATACATGGAATTCGATATTTTTTGATATCCGATTCTTAGATATTCGACTCTTTAATACTGATTTTTTTTTATTGAAAATAAACTGATTAAAACTGAAGGAAAAATTAAATATATGAAGTAACTGAAGTTATAAATATATAAACAGAGTAATTTCAATTTTTTTCAACCGTGTTCAATTTTTTTATTTGCTTTGATTTCGCTGTTTTTTTCTTTTTTTGAATAAAACTATTCAAATAAATTCCATGTCCTTTTTAAATAAAACTTTTCTCTAGAGATATTACTTCCAAGCCTTACAAAATTTAAAATTATTTCTAGCAAAAAAAGAACTGGTTGAACTAGATTTATTCATAATAATAGTAATCATAATTATTCCCTAAACTATTTATTTTTCTTATCCTCATTTTAAACTTATTTATTGTACTTGCATAATTATAAAACTAAAATTTCAAAGCAATATTTAATCGTATCAAAACAAGTTCTTTCAGAATTTTCAGATCCAAGCATGTTTCAAAGTAATTAAATATCATATAAGACAGGTTGCTGGTAAATTGCAATGAAATTAGTTTAAATTTTAATAGTAAAAGCTGCATAAATGTTATTTAAATTAATATTTATAATTTAGTATTTCGCAAACACAAAGTTTTTTTTAATTCTATCTAGATTCGATCTATAAAATTCTATATATTCTGTCCAGAAAAAAAAAACAGCTTAAAATTGTTTAAACGCTCCGTTTAGATTGTTTTTTTTTTAATAAACCAGGGTCATCTAAGCTAAATAACAGCTAGTCAGCATTCTCAATCTGGCACATGCTAATAAGTCTGCCAGGTACCTGTCTCATAGTAAATTTTGATTGTATTTTAAAATTTACTAAATAATTCAATTTTTCGAAACAAGGTTCAAGAGAAACACAATAGCTCATGATTATAATAGAATTCGTAACATAAAAGGCAGTTGTAACTAATTGTAATAATGATAACTGTAAGTATATAATAATTGCAATAAATGATAATAAATTTGTCGTTACTTAAAACTTTATCTGTAATGATCTCTCTCGTTATTTAGTTCTGCAATAAAAATTTGTGATTAGAATTTTTTTTTCATAGTGTACTCTTAGTCAGGGGATAGAGACAGAAGCACTTGTAAGTGGCGGAACCATTCGTAAAACTTACACCGTCCTAAAATTGTAAAAACTATTAGTTTTTCTCATTCTATTTAGCTAAGGGGGAGATAAATTCTGTTTTCTTTTAATGGCCTATAGGTGGTTTGGTCTTGACCCTTGGTACTAATTTGAGAAGTTTGTGCAGCCATTAGGCTAAAAGTTTGAAGAATTCCAATTTTCGTGTATGTAAATTTAGTGTAAAACATATAAACAAATTGATTTTTTTCTTTTATATCGTTTAATTATGTGTTCAAGTTATTTGAAATGAAATATTTTTCCTCTTTCCCCTTGATAGTTTATGTGACTAATAATATATGATAAATTATTCCGATTGAATGTCATTATCATTGTTATTTACAAAATTAGTTAGTACAAAATTAGTTAGTTTTGGTTAGTTACAATCTTGTTCATATCGTTGAAATTATTAAATACTGTAAACATATTGACTTTGATTTTTGAAACTTTCTATTTGAATTCCAAATTGTTTTATAACGTAGTATTACGTCTTAAAGCTGTTTCTAATGAACGACTTTCCTGTTATTGATAGAAAAGAAAATTGGAAAAATATACCAAATAAAATGTATTTCTTCATTTGCATTTCGATTTAAACGAAGAATATGTTTTTCAAGAAGAAAAATCAAAAAACTTCTCGAATAAATTATTCCAGTGAAAACAATTTAAATATACAAACTATCTTATCATAAAATCATTGAATATTAAAAAACCTGCTTCCACTGTAGATTTAGTTTCTAGTATTTATTTATATCTAGTATTATTATCTAGTATATTTTTGGATTGTTTCTTAAATTTATTTCTCATCGCCTTTTTCTATTTTTGTCAAACTTTTATGAATAAAGCATTTAATCTCGCACAATTAGATTGCTAGTAAAATATAAAAATACAGAAATATTCCCTCGCGCTCATTTTGAATTAAACATTGAAATTGTTGCCAGTTAACACAAGTATAAAAGCAATTCAAATGAAGAGTTAAAGTAAAAACAATTAAATGTATAAAATAAGCAATGCGTCTTAGTGTATTTTTATAGAAAAGCAATTTTAAAAAAAAGAAACATCGCTTCATTAAATACGAAAATGTGAGAATTTATATTCAGAAATTTTTCTTCATCTAAGAATCTAAGCAAACAAAACAGGCGATGAATTGTTCATCAATATGCGAACGCAAGAACGCGTTCACAAAATGAAAATGCCTCCCGCTGCCAATTATCTCCGGAAATCAGCAAACAAAGAGGCAGCGGGGGAAAAATAAGTAGGGAAAACGACTGATTCTAGAATCTAGAATCGCCTTCATCAACTCCTTTATCTCCAGGGCATTCTTCTTGCGTTCGAATAAACTTCTGAGGATATAGAATAAACCATTCGAAAAAAATAAGGAAAAAAAGACACGATTAATCAGTTAACTGAATTTCGATCGAATGTTTTTTCATTTATACACTTTTTTCTAGAGTTCTCTCGGAATTATGGGTTCAAGTTTGGGTAGAGGGAATAAAAACATATATCGTTGCCTAATGCTTTTTAAAAGCTTTTCAAATTGGAAACCGATACATGCTGATCTCTCTTTCTTCATATTTTGCGAATGGTATTTTTTTCAACGAAATCATTTTGTTAAACCGATGGTTCGTAAATGTCAATGCAAAGAGTAACTTTCTTCCAGTATTTTCAAGGTTCATTAATTTTATCCAACATTAATCATCCGAGTTTTATTTTTTAAATGCATGTTTCTTGAGGAGATTTTATTCTTTTGCTTTTGGAAATTTAATCATCCTGAGAGAAAAGTTGTTTTCTATTAGTTTGCTCGAGAAAGTTTATTTTTTATGTTTAAAAATTGTGTTTCGGATTTTTTTTTTCTAGGACAAATTTGAAGGAGGAAGAAACAATAAAATATTTTTTTCTTTCTTTTTATTGATAAATCACCCTAATTTTACGGTGTAATTGAAAATTCAATAAAAGGATGAATTAACTCATCCATCAAGGGCTTAAATTCTTTTATTTGCATAAAATGTCGTCATTTGCTTAGGGACATAAATTATGCGGAAACTTGAACGAAATTTGCTTTAAGGAAAGTTTTTGTGACAAATTATTTCATTTTACAGATATTTTTGACAAATGTTTGGTACTTATAGTTTGGTTCTCCATTTATCTTTAAAAAGATTGGATTTGTTCCATAAGGAAATATTTATCTTTTATTTTATTTTTTTGCTTTAGGAAATTTCCCTCCCCTGATAAAAAAAATTGTTTCCATTAGCTTGCCCGGGAAAGTTTATATTTCTGTTTCGAAATGTATTTCAGATTATTTCGGGGAAAAAAACATTTGTTTATGGGAAAACATAATAAAATATTTTTTCTACTTCTGTTGCTAAATCACCTTAATTTTGTGATGCAATTTAAAACTAAACCAAAGTTGTGTTGTTATTTTATAAAATTTTTTATTTAATTTTTATATCTTTATTTTTGCTGTTATAACATTGAAATGATTTTAAGTACCCAGTTATTCTGAGGACTAATTTTACTTATCCACTTCCTTAGAAATGTTAGTCACAGGATACGAAAATAACTACCTGAGTTGAATAAGGTTCAGAATATTAAGAGACAACTTTATATCCTTCTAACTGAACGGTGTTATATGAAATTCTACAGAATCATGAATACATTATTTTTTTTATATAACAAATAAAATGTGGCACTTTTTGAGCTATATATTTACATTCAACTCTTGGAAGATGCTTCGGTACTTGAAGTCATCGATACTTAAATGCAAGTCATGTTAAGATTTTTCACATTTATTACTGCTGTTGTTCAGTTTTGATGAAAATACCACCCTGTGATGCCACAATATGCATTACATATGTTTTCTAGCTTTTAAAACTTCTTTAATTTCATAAACTTTTTTTTTAATTATTCTGCTTCAAATTTTAATTAAATTAAATCAATTGTTTAATTTTTATTACAATTTATAAAAAGCGAATCTAAAATATTTTTTTCTTTTCTAAGCAATCCATGCAAAGGCTATCTTCTTATTTTAAAACTAATATAAGACTCATTATTTACTGTCATGACAAAATACGAAAACAAAAATATATTTATAACTTTTTATTCCTTATTTTCTACCACAGAAAAAAAATTGCAGTTACAAGATTATACTAATTCTTAGTCTTTTTTGCGATTCGCTCTCGCCAAATTATTTTCACATTTAATATTCATTATGGAGGGTGGGCTTTATTTTTGGCTATATTATCTTTAAATAACTCGCCAACCACGGATTTTTCCCTGTCTGTTGGGAACAATTCATTTACTTTTTATTCGTAATTATTGGTGAAGGACTGGGGGGCCTCTTGGCCTCTCAGTTCCCAACCGATAAATAACAATCTTAACAAAAATTCGCAATGCTGAGAATGATTTTTTTTAACCCTTCAAATGACTTCTTTTCTTTATTTGTATATTTTTGAATGTTAGCCGCATTCTAATTAAATATTTAGTTAATAAGATAAATATTCCAGTTGATGTCCAAATTGAAATGCATCTCAAACGGTCAAAAGTATGCTTAATACTACAACGATGCTCCCTGTGCGAATCCACTAATTGAACTGATCACCGCCTTCACACGCCCTATTCTCTTAACTTCAACCCCATATTATTCAACTGTGAAGAGCAATATTAAAGGCAAAATTTACTCAAATTACCCCTAACCACTGCTGATCTCGCAATTTCTGATGAAGAGATCATTGAAATTTTGATATATGGGCACTTCAACGAGGTTTGAAGAATATTGCCATTACCTAGGCCACATTACAGTCATTGAGGGGAAGCATTATGAGCATGCATTAACCAGAATCTGAATATTTGCATTAACTTATTTTAAATTTATCTAAACTTTTTCTAACTCAGTTTCGAACATTTCATTTTTATTCATATTGATTGTTTTCGCCATATGAGGCTAGTAATCCAGAATTTCGCTGGCTCAAACTATGTTCATCTCATGAAGCCACGTTTTTTAAACATCTAAGTACATACTATAGTGGAAAGGACTAGCTCTAAATCCCAGGGTCAGCTGAACGGGAATTGAAGAAGTAAAAATGTTCCTAACCGCAAACAATACAGTGAATTGAATGGAGTGACTACTGCCGGTAATTTTATCTTATTTCTAGAACGAAAATTTTAACAGTACATTCCATGTACTATAAAAGTTAAGAAAGGCAAATTTAAAGATGGTTATTAGTATTACTTTCAGTTTTATAGTTAGTATTCCTTTCAGTTTTATAGTACTTTTAGTTTTATAGTTATACTAGTTTCTATTTTCTAGAAGAGTGTCATTTAGCTAAAAATATCATCAGAAAGTTTAATTAGAGCAGGTTATTACTAATGATTTTTTGACAAATAATTTCATTTTGTAGATTAAAGGTAATTTAAAATTATTTTCTTAATTTTAAAAAATTCTTCCATTTTCGTTTATGATATTTTTAGAAAAAAAGGCGAGTTTATAATGCCAGGAAATATTTTATAATAATATTTTTCATTTAACTTACATTTTTAAAATAATATTTTGGATTCGACATCAGAAAAAAATTTGAATTTAAAATCCACTGCAAGTCAATAGCTACCCAGTCTCCTATTACTTTTTTTTAATTTCATACATCTATTTTTTTTTCTTAATTACAATTTTTAATTGATTTTTTCTTTTACGTTTTTAATTCACAAAAAAACAATTATCGGATAAATGATTTTCACAATGAAATTTTGATCTTATAGTTAAAACATTGCTAGTCATTTAATTTGTTTAGAGTTAATACGTTTTTACATAAGCTGCGTTCGGCAATCTTTAGAATGTGTTTTATAAATGAGAAGTATGAAATTAAGTAGTTCATTTACTCAAAATCATTCGTTTGACTTTAAAATGCCTGCTCAGAAAGGCAGTAGATTGTATCTATAAAACGGAATTTAAAACAATACTGATAATAAAAAATTCACTTTTTTTCACTGCGAATTTCCGAAACTGATTATAAGTAAATAATAAGACCGGAATAGCCTGGTTGGTAGAGCACTGGGCCCATATCCAAAAGTTCGTGGGTTCGATCCCATCCGGCCGAAGACTCCCCGTGTAGCAAATGGTGACTGATGCACGCTAAATCTGTCAAGTCGCAAAGCCCTCCATGTTCCCATAACAAATCAATACCTCTGGGGGTACTGATCCAGGAGTTTCCTTGCCTTCTGGATTGGTTCAAAAATACAAGGCTATGGAGTTGGACATTAGTAGTCGTAAACCCAAAAATTGCGTCGGCTGTTCAACGACGGATATATATATATAGGAAAATGCAAAAACAAATAATAGCATATAAGAATGACTAAAAATAAAAAAAAAAATCATTATTTAATTTAATTGAACTTTATTTTGATTACCCTTGCACTTTTTTTACTAAATATCTTTAGTTTTAACACATAATTGAGGTAGAATATTTATTAGAATATAAATACATCAATTTTCCATAAATGTTTGCATATTTTTACTTGGTTTTATAAATTATGCTAAAAATGAAGAAAAAATTTTTAACCTCCAGTTTATAAACGTTGCTTTGCTATTATTTATTAAACAATTCATTCCATATAGAAAAGCCTTAAACACTGTTACATATAAATCAAAAAAGAAGCATTTATCGTAAAAACTAAGAACTAGTAGAAAATTTCTACAAGTTTAGTCAACATTATACAAAACATTAATCTCTTAGAAACCACTTACGACTATCTTCAGAAAACTTTCATTTCCTCCCAATTCTACAGTTTCCATAAGCTTAAAATACAAGATTAAGTTTTTCATCGTAACAACGTTTAAAGTTTCCCCTTCAACTTCCATTCTTATTTTTCTCATAACAAAATTTTACGAAACGCTATTCGTGAGTTTGCTATTACGACCGTGTAAAATAAATGAAGTTTACAAAATATCGTCGTAAACTTCCTGGAACTGCAGAACTACCGGGGTTTTTTTTCTCGAGTCAAAACTTAAATTTAAATTTATGTTTCTTTATTCTTTTCCTTCGTCCCAAAGATTTCACGTTGCAGTAAATGTGATATGTTCGGTTATTTTATTCTGCATTATTTTATTCATCCTAGAGCGGTTGCTTCATTCTGCATAATAAACTTTGAATCATAAACTGAATTCTAAAACTAACCTTAATGTTTTGAATATAATTACGCTATAACGTTTGGAACACTATTGGAATAAATAAAAATATATTCATTTTTCACTGAGAAGAGAAATTTTAAAAAAATATGTGTTTGGGAAATGCTAAATTACATTATTTAAAATACAACATTTAAATATCTTTTACTTTTAAAATGTATACTAATTTTATTGCAATTTACCTACCACCTGTCCTTTTTGATATTTAATTACTTTAAAATATGCTTACATCTAAAAATTCTAAGAAGCTTGTTTTGATACGATTAAATATTACTTCGCAATTTTAGTTTTATAATTATGCAAGTGCAACAAACAAGTTTTTAAAATGCAGATAATAAGATAAATAAATAGTTCAAGGAATAATTATGATTACTATAATTATAACTAAATCTCATTCAAAAATGCCTTGGAAAATAAGACACGCTAAACAATATTTCAAATCGTAAATTATTTTTCATGAAATAATTTCCCTCAATGTATATATATATATATATATATATATATATATATATATATATATATATATATATATATATAGAGAGAGAGAGAGAGAGAGAGAGAGAGAGAGAGAGAGAGAGAGAGAGAGAAAAGATTATATCCTGTTTTTTCCGGTTTTTTAAATAAAATTTCATCCTTTTTTTTCTTTTTCTTTTTTCTTTAAATTGTTGTTTGTTATTTTTTTACTTATTTTCCCCCCTTTTTTTTCTATGTCTATTATTTTTCTTTGTTTTATTCTTCATTTTAAACTTATAGATGATTGTCTGTCTATCTGTTCCGTAAAGTCACCTAAATCATCTGACCGAGGGCGATGAAATTTGCTATACGAATTGTTATGAGAACTGGTAATGTCACTGTTGACATTAAAACATTCTACTAGAAACCATTCGAACTGGATGAATAATCTCCACCATTTAGCAAAGCGCAGTTTTCAAGCATTATCCAAAAAAATTCATTGTTGCATTATAAACATTCCTTAATAACTTTTGAAGGTTTTCACTGTCTAGAGTGCTGATGCTTTAACAAAGTGCTGCAATTTGAAATATTTTGCAATATTTTTTCATTCTTTTTCGTTATATTGTACGTATATATTTAGAAAACTCGCATAATAGTGCGTTTTTGCGTAAGTGTGAGTTATTATAAGAATAACATTATTAAAAATTAATTATATTTTTATTTTAATAAAGAAGCCTACGAAATCTGAAAGGTGAAAAAAAATTATGAAGAACTAGACTCTAACTAGATCAACCTAGATCTTACCTAATAGTTTAAAGCACCACCATACATTCAATTTGTTTCAACTATTAATGTTTTCTAAGCTAGCATATAATTATCAATGCATAATATGATGCATAATTTCATGTTATGAGGTAAGAAGTTCAACGATAATAGATAACCCAAACTTATTTCCTAATTGCATAACAAAACGGAGAAAAATGAAAAGCATTGCAGTGCAAAATGTACTCTTTGGGGAAAAATTCGCATTAAAATATGCAGTATTACACAAGTTAATTTTAGACTTGCATTCATGAAAGAAAAGAAATCAATTTACAAATATAATGTTACCGAACATTATATTTATAAATTTAAATTGCCAGATAATTTGACAAATTATTATTTTTGCACTTGATAATTTGTTATAGTATGATGTCTTATGGTTCATAAAAAAACATCAATGTTAAGTCACTTTTTGTTCATTTATTTTCTTTTCTAGAGGTTTGCTACAGGAGGTAGGACAGCATAAGATGATATTTTTTTTCAGCCTGTAACCAATAGTAGCATTTTTAATAGTAAAGGATGTTTAAAAAATTTACAATTAAAATCTATCAAAAATATTAATATTAATAATGTAAAGCATTTCACAAAATTTACTTCCGAAATGAAGAAATATTTTCCTGACGATTTCAAGTATTATGTGAAATTTAGGTCTTCTATATCATGTTTTCAACCAAGAAATAATAGAATTTGAGTTTTTGAAACAATAATAAAATTTATATTCATTAGCAAAAATGAAACTTATTCGATACAAAATAAATCCGAAATAATTGAATTAATAATGATTAAGTTTTATTAGTAAAACTATTATAAAATATTATCGATCATAAAATTTGTCCCGATTGAATAATGTTTAATAAAATACCGAAATTTCTTATTAGAAAGACTAAATTCTTGATTTTTTTAAACAAATCTTTAGAAGCATTTGTTTTAAAAATAATTCGTTTATTTCTATGAAAATGCACAGGTCTCTACAGTTAGAAACCTAATAAAACAGCCTGAAAAATAGTGAGAAATATCCTGAAAAAAAAAAGATAAGAGTAGAAAGATAAGATAATTCATCTTCTATCAATTTGGCATATTTTTTTTATTTAAAGACAGCAAAAACACAGCAGTACAGCAAGAATCACAATATTGCCTTTTTATCCCTTTTTTATTTTCTTTTTTTAACCATTTTGCAATATTTTTACATTTTTTTGCTAAATAATGTATAAACAATATTCAGGAAGTGCTCCAAATAGTGTGTAAGTGCTCAAGTGTGTGTTATTAGAAATAGCATCAATAAGAAATTATTAATATTATTTAATCACTAAAAATTATTAATAATACTGATTTGTTTAAAAATGCTAGAAACATAAAAAGATTCTGAAGTACCAGTTACAAACTCGCTGTTATTTCTATAAAGCTCCACTGACTTCTGTATTTAGCAAACGAATGTAATGACCCGAAAAAGTAACATGTAATATCCCTAATAAGAGACAAAAGTGATATATATATATATATATATATATATATATATATATATATATATATATATATATATATATATATATATATATATATATATATATATATATATATATATATATATATAGTATTCTATCCTTCTGATATGGTCAGCTGTAAAATATTGCTTCCGAAAGGATTAGTAAATTGCATTTCTGTTACTATTCTGCAATATATTTACATTTTTGCTGTCAAATAATGCGAGAAAATATTCAAGAAACGCACTAAATAGTGTGTTGGCTCTACAGAGTGCGTTATTAAAAAAGGATAATTAAAAATTATCAAATTAACAAATTATTGTAAATTAATGCAATATTATTAATAAATCAAGATTAGAAGCATAAAGCCTAAAAAAATACTGAAGTGTCATTTATATAACTCAAGTGCTCTCTAAATTAAGCAACCGAATGTAACAACTAGAAAAAAAGGGATGAATATCCGGTAAAAAAAGTCACAAATCTTGTTAGAAGGAAGAATTTTCTGACAAGAATTCATCTTCCATTCCTATGGCATAAAAATACTTCGTTTAAAGTAATCTACCAAAACATTGTTAACCGTACAACAAAGCTGCATTTTTTTTAAAACAATTTCGCGATATTTTTACATTTTTTTCTTTAAATAATGAATATAAAATATTCGAAAAACGGGCTAAATAATGTTTTAGTACTAAAGTGTACGTTATTAAAATCATTATCATTGAAATTATTAATATTATTAAATTAATTAAAAAAATATTAATATTATATATTAATTATGAAAAATGAAAATAATGAAGTACCAGCTGCAATCTAGTTATTATTTCTATTTATTTTAAATTTGGCAACATAGTATAGCAACCTCAAAGACTACGAGATATATCCTGAAAAGGAGACAAAAAAATCAAGTTAGAAAAAATTCCTCTTCTATACCTCTGACACAAAAATATTTTAGTTAAAGTCAGCTACTAAATATCGCTGCCGAAAGGATTACAAAGCTACATTTTTTAGATCATACTGCTTCGTTTTTAATTTTTCTTATTAAGTAATGCGTATGCAAAAAGTGTTTTAAATTGTTCATTGTTACTAAAGTACGCGTCATTAAAAACAACATCAATAAAATTTCAAAATTTTAATAAGTTAAATGATTGGAAACATATAAAGCCTAAAAAGGAAATATCTAAGTATCAGCTACAAATAAATCGCTTATTAAGGTCCACTGAGCTTTGAATTTAGCAAGCGAATATAACAGCTTTTTTAAAAAAATAACGAGGATTATACAGAAAAAAGATTGTTACAAAATAATTTTTTCTGATAAGAATTAATCTTCCATACTTCAGTTGGAATCAGCTACAAAACATCTCCACCGTAAGGATTACAAAGCTGCATTTTTGAACCATTCTGCAATATTTTTACATTTTTTTATGAAATAATAAGTATATAATATTTAGAAAGCGTGATAAATAGTGATTTTGTACTAAACAGCGTTATTCAAACACGCATTAATAATATTATTAAATTAATTAAAATTATCAATATTATTAATTAATTAAAAATGATTAGAAACATATAAAATCTGAAAAAAGTACGATCTACAAACTCGCCTTTATTTCTTTGAAAATCCACTGACCTCTAAATTTAGAAACCTGAAAAAGGAATAGCGAGAAATAACCTGAAAAAAAGACAAAAACTTTGTTACAAAAAGAATTTTTTCTAACAAGAAATCATCTTCCATCCCTCTGGTATAAAAATACTTCAGTTGGAATCTGCTACAAAACATCTCCACCGTAAGGATTATAAAGCTGCATTTTTTGGACCATTCTGCAATATTTTTACATTTCTCTGTGAAATAATAAGTATATAAAATTTAGAAAGCGTGATAAATAGTGATTTTGTACTAAACAGCGTTATTCAAACACGCAATAATAATATTATTAAATTAATTAAAAATTATCAATATTATTAATTAATTAAAAATGATTAGAAACATATAAAATCTGAAAAAAGTTCGATCTACAAACTCTTCGAAAATCCACTGACCTCTAAATTTAGCAGCCTGAAAAAAGAATAACGAGAAATATCCTGAAAAAAAGACAAAAACATTGTTACAAAAAGAATTTTTTCTGACAAGAATTCATCTTCCATCCCTCTGGTATAAAAATACTTCAGTTAAAGTCAGCTATCAAAACATCGCTACCGTAAGGAAAACTTCCTCTCCAGAGATTTAAGAGTACTTTTGAGATCATTTCATGGAGCGGAGGACTTTCGATCGTCGTCACTTCGCTTAGAGGATAAGGAAGATAGACTCCCTTTTTCCGGAAAATCTCTTTAGCAAGGGAGATCTATGGTGCAGATTTCAATCTTAAAAATTGTCACAAAACGTTTCTTTTCGATTAAATTCGACGAATCATTCAAGGTGAAACTTGAGTAAAGTACGTTTAGAATTAAAAAGATTCTTAATACCATTTCTTGATTTTGTTTAAAACAATTATTTGAATTGTTGATTGGATCTGTGTTTCTCATCCGCGTACCATTGCAACTTAAGATTGAGGATACCGTTTTATTTGTTATTTCTAATCCAAGAACAATCTTTATACCATTGTTTGATTTTATATAAAAGAATTATTTGAATCGATGATTGAAACTGTGTATCTCATCTGCATATCATTGCAATTTAAGATTAAGTATACCTATTTATATGTTATTCTCTTATAACGTCTTCACTATCGCTGTCCATATGAGCGGACCTTAGCTTCTTAGTTTCCAATAACACGCTATAAGAAAATTTATAGTTTTAACCTCATTGAAAATTATGGACGTTTATGCTCTCTCGGGATTCCAATAGATGAAAAACACGAATGTTATTTGGGTAGAATTCCACAAAAACAGAAGTAATTTTCGAAAAATGAAGCTAAATCCGCGTGCTCGAAAACGTAATTTATTTTAATATTATATAATTTAGTTATTCTGGAAATATTTTTTTTCTTTTGACTCAGTTGTTCTGTGATCTATATGAAGCTCTTAAAATTATATTTACATAATATTTAAAAATAATAGAGGCAAAAATATACAGGTCCACGCATGTGGACTTTGGTACGTAAGGCGAAATTTATGACATCGTAGTAGTCAAGTGGTAGTTATTTCACTTCTCCTTAATAATATTCTTAATGTGTATTTTAATTAATTGTTTTATGTTACAATACATACATACATGTAATAACTTTAACTTTTCATGTATTTTCCTATAATTTTGAAATATTATCACCACGTATTAAGTATTTTTTTTAATAATTAATGTTAGATTCCAATCAATGATCATTTATTTTACGTGGTTTACATGATTTGCGTGGTTTACATAATTTTTAAACAAAGATTCATTGCAGTATGGCATTTTACTGAGATAAAACGTCACATTTTTTAGAATTTATTTTTTTTTTCTAAATAATTATTAAGTCTATTCATCGTTGCATTTAAAAAGACAATAATGTAAAAATATGCATGGATGTTCCTACTTAGGTGCAATTTTGAGGTCTACTCATGTGGACCTCAGAATTTATTAGCCCCTTGCAGCAAAATTCATATTTCGCTTATCAAATTATAACTTACAGCAGTAATTTAAAAATTCAAAACAGTATTTTTTCTTCTTTTTTTGGTATATTCTTTTATACTTCAGTATGAAGACGTTAAGGCAGTAGTATAATATTTCAGCTTTGACCAGACGATAAATTTAGAAAAAATTAATAAATATATGTACCAATGAAGTTCTTGGTTTTAAATGGAGGTAATATTGAAAATTAAAAGGTGGGGTAAAGAAGAGAAGCCAGCAACTGGGACGCATTTTCTCTTGTTTGTTATGCGTTTTTTCATTTGATAAATTCATACCTACCTTATTTATAGATATAATATCAGAGTTTGCAAATTCGATTATTCTTAAAGCCTCAAATTTAAATGCATGATCAGTTCTTTACAGTAGGTAAAATTTTGATACGCTCACACATCTTTACATGGAAAAAAATTGGTTTCAAAAATCAAGTTAATTTCAGATAAAAAGCTAAATTTTTTTCTTCTTATAAATCAATCCAAGGAATATTTTAAGGCAATATAGATAAACGAAAAAGTCTTAATGTTAGAAAATTTGTAAATTAATCTGTTCACCCGGGTCCCATAGTTTTATGCTTGGACGAACATATTGGCCAACGGCATGAATATGTGGTATGCTTTACGTTCAATAGATGACACTTCAGCTTTATAATTGGTAATGTAAAATGAAATCTGGCAGTAGTTAGAGTACATAGTTCTAAAATAAATTGGCTGTACTACCGTTGTTTCTTATAAAATGAATTGTGTTGTTTCTAATAAATTGTGTTTAACTCACGGCCATCGAACAAAAGATGTGTTTGCAAATTTACAATATCTTAATAATTTGGGAAAAGATAAACATTCTGAAATAATTTCGTTCCTTTAGAAAAAAAGAATGCTTGCTATAACTTCTGTAAACACTTTCTAAATCATTAGCAATCCTTCAAAATATTGCCATTATTTCGAAAACAGCTCTTTTGTCTTGTTTATAATAACAGGAATTAAACTTCAAATTTCGCGTATGCTACATATCAAGACCGTAAACAGTAAAGTTATTTTCTTTATCCTAAACAATACACGCTAATGAACCAGCTATTTTTAATTAAAAAAATGATTTTTCGATTTTAAAAATGACTCATTATATATATATATATATATATATATATATATATATATATATATATATATATATATATATATATATATATATATATATATATATATATATATATATATATATATATATATATATATATATATATATATATTAAGTATGTACGACGTACATGAGTTGCAGTGTACTAGGTATATGTTACAATTTTATAACATGTTGCTAATTACTTTCATGCACTATCAAAAGATATCTTAAATTTACGAAAAAAAAGCTTATGTTTCAGTATTAAAACGTTTATTTTACAGAAAAGCACTGTTATTTAAAAACAGCCGTTTGTTGTTTTTTTAAGCAAAATACGTACTGTTATTTTAATTAAAAAAATTTCGTTTCTTTAACAAAACAAAATACTCTATAATATAACATCTCTGTAAATAGCAGCATTGTGGTTGGTGAAATCCACGAGCAGAATTCGTACGACCAGTCAAACTGGGATTCAAACCAGGGACACCTCATTGGGAGGTGAGTCATCTGTTCTTTGAGCTATAGGAGCTGTAGTATTCATTATTAGAAAAAAAATCTTAATATCTCTTTATCTTAAAAGTCTCACAGAAATCATATTTGAGTAAAAAAATATTTAAAACTATACTGACTCACCCTCATAAAATAGTCTTTCAACATAACCAAAAAAAATCTAACATAATAAATCAGTAGAGTATCATTTTGAAAATAAAATCAATTAGCAGTTTTATTTTTATGATGTTTAAAATCATAAAATAATTTCTGAAATGCAAAAGAAAGTATAGAAGAGCAAGTATCTTTTCTTATAGTGGTTAAATGCGGTAACTGTCCACTAAAACTGTTTTATAATGTCAATCACTCGTTGAAGTTTAAATTTATGATACATAATTTTTAAATATTTTAATTATGAAATTATTATTATAATTAATGATATTATTATTATTATTGTCACTATTGCTATTATTGTTATTGTTATTATTATTTTTTCTATGTTTATTATTGTTACCATCATTATTATTGTTACCATTATTATTATTATAAAAACAACAATTAACTTTCTCAAAACTAATAAGAAGAATAAATAAATAACTTTTAATTTAATTTAGCATTCTTCTTCTTATTATTATTATTGTTACTATTAGTATTATTATTGCGAACAATAACAATCAGCATTCACAAAACTAATTAGAGGAATTAAAAAAATAACTTTTAATTTAATTTAGCATTCTTTATTTTAAAAAAGTAATTTAGTTTACTGAGTTTAATATGAATGTAAAATATTTCATTCAAATGCTTTTTATTTCTTTTAATAAATTAAAAATAAAACAAAAGATATACAAAACTTTTGAGTTTGCAATTAGCTTAAATCATTTAAGAAAACTCTAATTATAGTTTTAAAATTATTCACTAGATTTCATTGCATTTGGGATTACTAATTCGTTATTTATATTTCTAATTACCATATCTAAATTTTTTTTAAAAAGCAGCATAATAATTGAATTCTACAAAATCATGCTTTTGCCTAATAAAGAAATTGGTAATTAAAAATTCAAATCTGTGAAGAAAATATGTTTGAATTTTCAATTCAAATCTACATAATTAATATGAACCAATCGTAAGTACGAATGCTGATTTTCTTCAAAGAAAAAAAGAGTTTGTTTGCTAAAAATTGTGTTCTTATGTTTTATTAATGATTTCAAAGAGTTTGGATATTTCCCAACTTCTCTTCGAATAAATTAAGCTCTCCAAATATCAGTGCAAACAGTCTACTTCAAAGTTTTCGGTGTGTTTTTTTTTACCTCAAATATTGCAGTAGATGATCAGCAAGCAAAGAGAGCTTTCTTTATCTGAAACAACTTCAAAGTATTTTTCTTTTCCCTTTTCGATTTTGAATTACTACAAAAGCTTCAAAGAGCAGCGCGAATAAATGAATTCAGAATGATTTCCTCTTTTGTTGTGCTTGCATTTTCATCAAAAAATCCCCAAAAGCCTTAGTTTAATGTTTACTTTCCTTTTAAAATAAACAACACATCATTCCGAAAGGGACTCTTATTCAAAATTCCGTAAACTTTCTACAAGTTTTGCCAATTTTTACTTTCGCATCTTTGGTATAAATTCGTTATTTCTCACTTAGGCAAGATTGCCAAAGATTATTAAAAAATACTTTAAAAAAAAGAATCTCACATTTTGGAAAGTTTAAGTGACTATCATTGAATAGTTATCTAAGATATTTTAGGTTACAAGATATGCAGGTTATAAAAGGCAAAATATGTCATAAATATGCTTAGAAGCATTTCCTCTTTGGTATAAATTCGTTGTTTCTAACTTAAAGATTATTAAAAAAGTTTTTTTTGAGAAAAGAACAATCTTATATTTTTGGTTTTTTAAATGACTAACATTGAATAGTTATGTAAAATATTGTAGTTTTACATTATATACAGGTAATAAATAGTAAAATATTTTATAAATTTTCTCTGAAACGTATTTTTTTGGTATAAATTAGTTATTTCTCACTTAAGCATGATCATTAAAGATTATTAAAAAAGTTTTAAGGAAAAAGAAGAATCTTACCTTTTTCGCTTTTTATGAGACTATCATTGAATAGTTATCTAAAATATTGAAGGTTACAAAATATACAGGTTATAAAAGGCAAAATACTTCACAAATTCACTTGGAAACTTTCCAGCGTGTTATTGATATTTAGAAATAAGTGTAAAAACAGACTTCGACATACAAAAAACTCCAATAGTCTTAGTTTATTGTTTACTTTCCATTTAAAGTAAATAACACATTACTTCAAAAAGGACTCGTAATTGAAAACTTTCTTCAAGTTTCGCAAATTTTTACTGATTTATCCTTGAAAGTAAATTCCTTATCTGTCCCTTAATCAAAATCAGCAGAGATCATTAAAAAATTTAAAAAAAAAACAACAGAGTAATATTACATTTTGCTTTCTTGAGAAACTTTAATTAAATGGAATTTTCAGATGTTTATACACTGTGAAAAATTTTGGTGGTGTATAGTTATCACCTTTTTCAGTGTTTAAGTTAAACTAAATTCATTTTTAAGTCAGATCTGTTATTTTCATGAAAAGATTATATAAATTTACAAAATAACAATTGTTTGAAAGAATTAGATGAAACATATTATTAAAAATGTGTTTATTTTTTAATCCAAAAGTTTTTTCAATGAAGTCGAAAACTGATTCTAATAAGCATGAAAATATGTGTAGTCAGTAAATAAAAGAACAAAAATTAAATAAAACTATAAAAGTGAAAAAGTAAATCATGCATTGTAAAAATTTTTAGTTTATTTCAGAGCCAAAAAGGGTGGTAACTATACACCATGAGTTTTTATAGTGTGAGCAACAAGACATATAAGCAATCAGATATTTAATTTTTACAAAGTAAATTATCTGTTTTATAATGCTGTTCATAATATTTAGAAATCTTAGATGCGTCATTAACGTTTTAAAAGAAATTATTAAACTTATCTTCTTTTTCTTAAATCCACCGAAAGTCTCAGTTTAATGTTTATTTTGTCATTAGAATAAACAATACATCATTCTAAATTGTAATTTAAAATTCTAAACGCCAAAATTCCTTCCAGTTTTACTAGTTTTTACCGACCCATCTTTGAAATAAATTCATTATCTGTCACTTAAGCAAGATCGATACGGTTTGTTGAAAGAACCTAAAAAAATCAACAATATCACATTGTGGGCTTTTTAAGTGATTTTAATTAAACAGCAGTCTCAAATATTCTCGACCAAAAATTAATTTCAAAAGTAACTTTTATGAAGAAAGAAATGACCCCACCTGTTATTGAAAGGGTGGCTAGTGGTTCGAACTCAGAGGAGCAGCCCCTATTCAATGACCTTCGTAATCATGGAAACCATAGCTTAATTAGGTCTAGTCTGCTTTTCTCCCCTTTGCCTTGCGTCACAAAATTAAAACTCACTGTAAAACTAATTTGGAAGAATTGATGGCTGGGCTGGTGTGATCTCTTCCTTAAACTGTAAACAATTCATCGACGTTGTGAAGATTAGTTTCTGTACCTTTCATCTTTTAACTTTGAAGTACAAATTGAAATTTGAAAGAGAGAGTTGTGTATCTTATTTTGAGAGACTTTTTGGTGTTTCATCACAGTCTTTTAATAAAGTTGACTGAGTATCAGCTTATGTAGGAAATACTTCATAAACTGGGATTATAAATCATTAGCTGCCCTATTAAAATTTTATATATATATTATGTATAAAATACAGTGACTATATAAAACAACGCACAATCAACCTTAATTAATTTTGATGTAATAATTAAAATTTTGATTAGGGAGTTGCCATTTTCATGGTTTTAAGAGCTAGTCAAATACATTATAATTCATGAAAGCTAACTATTTTGTCATCACGTTTGCGTAATTGAATGCAGAGTTTAAGGTGGTGAAGGTGGTATACGCGATAGCGTTTTTCTATAAAAATCTATGAAGAATGTTTATTTTGTTATTAATTGTGGATAATAAATAATTTTTTGAGCAATAAAAATAGTTTAATTTTTTCTCGAATTTATGGTAGGATATTCTGCAGAATTTGATGAGAAAATACCATTTACTTAAAACATGGTTGTAAAAAAAATAATGAATATGTCAATTTTTTTTAAGAAGAGGACGAAAATTTAGTGTATTAAAATCAAGATAAAAGATAATCAGTCCATTTTATTTCGGCCAATCAATTATATCTATTCATAGCATACCTAATAATTGAACACATCTGTGGGAATAGTTTTATTTAAATCGTCATGAAAAAAAAATGCATCATGGAGTTTCTATTTTAGAAAATAAAAAACTGCATAATGGGTTACATGACGTAACTACATAGAATCTGAAATATTTGATTGAAATTTATGTTTTCAAGGTATTGCACCAAAGTGAAAAATCAAAAAGGGTCAAATGAGCAAAACTTCACACTCAAGGTACTAAACTTCACACAATGGTATTAATCTGAATATGTTGGATGCAAAAACAAAAATTAATAAAATAGGAGAAACTACTTTTCATTACAAAATATAAGGTTGTCGAATCTATTCACCAATATAAAGTCATTTATTTAAAAGCATTATTATTTATTGGATTTATTTTAATTACGAATAATTGCTATAATTTACAGGATTTCAAACTGCCAGTTAAAAACAAATTATTTCAGTGATTAATATTTATAGATTGATTGGTACACTGTATAAGATTTTGGTGTATATTCTCTCCCAGTTATTGCGTTAAAATAAACTAAATTTATCTTCAAGAACAGTATTGTAGTTAACATGCAAAATATATGAATAAAAATTACAAAATAACAGTTGTTTGAAAGAATTAGAGGAGATATATTACTAAACACATTTTTATAAACGAAATGTATTAGTAATATAACCATAAATTGAGTCTAATGCTCGTGAAATATTGGTTGTCAGTAAACAATTGAACTAAAAATTAATAAGCAAATATATAAAAAAAACTATGACAGTAAAAAAGTAATAAAAAAACGCGATTTCACTGTAAAATAATGTTCATTTACCTCAACACCAAAAATGGTGGCAACTATATACCAAAGTTTTTACAGTGCACCTTGATATGCATTGGATGGAAACTGCAACATTATTCACTTTTTTACAAATTAGTTACTAACTTGATTTTCAATAAAAAATATAGAAAATGAAAACCAAGAAACTGTAGTCAGCAGTAACTGTTTTAATTTCTATTTGTTTAAATCTTAATTTAAAATCAAGATTTTCTATTCTAATTACAATCTATATTATATCACAAAATGATGTCATTAGGTATAATTAAAGCAGTTTAAAAGACTTTGCTATTAAATTATTTTCAATGTTCAAAGCACGTCATGGTAAAAATATATACAACATAAGCGCTTTCTTATACCTGTAGAATGATCTGGACAAAAGTTATTTCACTGAAACAACTTGAAGTGTATTGTAGCTATAACATTTTTGTTTTGTTAAAACTAAAAATTAATGTTTTCTTTTAACTTATTTCTCCAACTCATTTATATTTTATCAGCTTTACCCGCATTCACTAATGCTTGAACACTAGATTTTTCATCTCTTAGTATTGATTAGGTGGTAGCAATTTCTTTTTCATTATCATTGCTAAAATACATTTCAAATCTATCATTGGAGTATTTTTTGCGTAGAAAAATGTTTCAGCTTATTCTAAGTAATATATTTTTACGAGCAAACACAGTTTATAGTTCGTTGCACTTTCCATCAAAAATATTGATCGATGAAAAAGGTTTTTCGAATGAAATATTACCTCTAGGTCATAAATGATGATATTTTTTATCTTTCGAAGTTTATGGTTTTAATCTTGAATGCATTATGCAACAACGTTTCAAACATTTTCTGTACTTGGTCGAATTTGAAAAAAAATATTTTTATATAAATCATGTTGCTGTTTTTCTTTTAATTTAAGAGAATTGCCTGCTACGGTAATTGCAGACCATCAAAAAAAATAGCATGCATTAATGTAAGAAATGGTTACACTGATACATGAGAATTGAGTTCTATTAAGAAATGCAATTGTAAATCCAAGAGCAAACCATAAACTTAAGGCTACGATTTAAAATCTTAAAGAAAATTCTTGCAAATTATTAAGAATACAAATCTGAAATAAATTCAGCATGTAATCATTTTTTTATAAGTAATCATTTAGTATTATAAAATATTACTTACATTACAGGCTAAGCAGCATACTTCACACACTTCCCTTGCTTTAGCTACGAAATGAGGTAATTCCATAAAACGTGCAATGCATTTTACCCTGATTTATCCCTATCAGCCACTCTTTTTTCCCCTTCTGTTTTTCATCTTTTTTCTCGATCGAAGACTGTGGTTTTTCTAGTTTCCAAATTCTCACAATCTAATTTTTGATACAAACAAGCTAAATACAATGGTAACTATCATTTAAGTCTACGTATTTTGAAACATAGCGTAATCTAGAAAATATGTGTGATAAAAAGTAACACATGACAATGGCTGAATGTAAGAGGCCCAAATTCAACTTTAGGATGCTATAACATTTTTGTTTCAAAACCTCTACTATATGCAGAGAGACGCCAGCCATAGTTAACAGGGAGCCTCTGTGGCTCATGAGATAGGGGGCTCGCTTCCCTATGAGGCGACCTAGGTTCGATCCCAGAGTCGGATGGTTGATTCACATTCAGTCCGAGGCTCACACTGACTACAGTGCTGACATAAAATATCCACAGAGGTAGACGGATTATGGGTTCAAGTTCCTCGTGGTCTTTCACTCCATGTAACGTTAATGAGGGTTAGCCCCATCAAAAAGTCCTCTACGAAGACGAATTTCTCCCAATATGTGATCCAGGAGAACCCTTGTCCTCTGGATTGTGTTCAAAATTACGAGGCTGCGGTGTTAAATGCCAGTAGTCGTAAACACAAAAGTTAGGTCAGCTTTTTAACGACGGTTATAAAGTAAAACATAGTTACCCAGGAAAATGTTTTTAAAATGTTCTCCACTAAATTCTTCAATTGTTTATGGGAATGTTCAGTAAATAACGATAATTATAAACAAATATTAAAGAGGCTAAATGGTGTTAGGGAGCTGTGACGAAACTTCATTTTCTTTCAAAATAACCTTATTGTATACTTACAGGCACTAACCGTAACAACGTGGAAAAATGCTTTCAAAATATCACTTAATATAGGCATCAATTAAGTTCTTCAGTTGCAATATGTATGTACAGTAAGTACTGCATGCGTATGTACTGTAAAGAATAATAATTAACTATAAATAAGAATGAGGCAAAAAGTTTATGTTAGAGATCTTTTACGAAACTTTATTGTCTTTCAAAACCCTCTATTATATATTAACAAACGCTGTCCATAACTACCAGAAAAAATTTTCATCAAAATGCATATACTAGTTCTCTAATTCTAGTTCTCTTATTGTTACGTACGTTTAGTTAAATGATAATGAGGATCGAAACTTTTATGAGGCTGAAATATAATGTTACGAAGCTATTTTATAATGTATTGTTTCTTTCAACTACATCCTACAATATATTTACTATGAGCCATAATATTCTGCTAACCCTGAAAAGTTATCAGTTTTAAAAATGTCTTTTTCACGAGTCCTTCATCTAAATTCCTCCCAATATGTTTTTTTTTTTTTTCATTCTTCGGATTTTTACGAATGCGTTTTTGATTAAGTAAAATTAGTCTAAGTAGCTTCTGTTTCTTATGCAATTTGAAAAAAAAAATAATTTTCTACACTATGAGAAGCTGTGGAATATATTTGGAGTAGAAATCGGGGGAAATCCAGCAACCTTAATTCGATGCCAAGTGGAAGCATATTTTTGAGCAAATTACACTATCTTTAGTTCCCTTACATAACATTCAACTCAACCTAAACTTGCTTCAATTTAGCACAAATTTGTAAAATATTATGACTATAAGAACCCACATTATTATTCAATGTTAAATCTACTTTTTTCTAAGAATGTATTGTTATACACCTGGTAAGAATTAAATCAACGAGTTCTCATTTTTTAATTACGAAGTCGAAAAGTTTATTTGATTCGACAACAAGACATTAGCTCTAATTTGCTTTCTTTTTCTTGCAGCATATGGTCCAGACCCAATTACCCATGTCCTATGCGCCTCAATATGGGGGAGGGGCTCAGCAGCAGCAACAGCAACAAAATGGCGTGGACCAGTCAGCACAGCAATTGAGAAATGAAAACAATTGTTCAAAAGATACTTCCTTTTCTGTGCCAGTTATCACGAGCAACGGTGTAGAACAACAAACAGTGAGTATAATTAAGACACGATAATCTTAATACAAAAGATTTACTTTAAAATCTTAATTATGTAAGTAAGAAAATTAAAATCAGATTTTGCATAGGTATATGCTTAATTTATATTTTCCAGTAAATAAATTTTATCCTACTTGCAATGTATCTAACTTGCAGTATTAAACTATGTTGTTATTTACACTACATCTTCAGTGTCTAGTGGGCTAAGAATATTACTTACCCAAATGCAAAAAATAAATCGTGAAATACACTATTTTATTTTCTTGCTGCAAATAAAAGAATGTGATGCATATGTTAAAATATTAGTCCAAAAATTTAACTGTTTTTGTTTACAGACTCGATTAATGTATTTTATAGAATTTATGTTTGATACCCCGCTGTTTTATCATTAAGCATAATGTGCTTAAAATTAAACTAGGAGTTCTCGGATGTTCGACTTAACGAGCCCGAATAAAATTTCAAGTATATATTATTCAGATCAAGGGTAAGAAATTTCCACTGAAAGAAGTTTGAAATGTTTCAAACAGATGGCGCTGGTACTGCTGAAATAATTTGCAAGCGATACAAACATGCATGAAACGCTTTCATGGTAAAGAAATAATATTTTTTATTCTTTATATTTTGAGCAGTTATCTTTCTTTCTACTGCGTCAAAGCACCACCTGAGGTTGAATTTCCGAACTACTTTTTTCAATATATAATAAAAATTAAAAGTTATTAAAAGTGCGTATCCAAATATTTAAATATTTTTTAAAGTTGCATTTGTTTTTGTTCTGCTAATAAAGAAAAACTTCTCTTATTCAAACAAAGTGTATATTATTCGTAACATTCGATCATTTTTAATTGTAAGAAAGCATAAAAACTGCGAAAAAAATCAATTTTTATATCACTAGTTACTAATTAAAATAGTGTATTAAAATTATACAATGAATTTAATTATCACTGTACTTTTTCGATAATAAAAGTTCATCGACAACGAAATTAATTCCTATGAATTCTCAGATCCGACCCTTAGTTTACATAGTTTCTCCTTTATTTTAAAACAAAAGGTATGCTTCTGAAAAGAACATTATTTTTTTATAAAAATTATATTAATTTATTTTTAAATCGTTTCATTATTTAAAATGTTCTATTTCCCTGCTAAATAAAATGTTAGTTTAATTAAAAAATTCCCTTATACAGTGGAATGGCATTTTAATATCTTTAGTACTTATCTTAAGAAAAATGAAAATGGTATTACATTGAAGTCATAACAGTACAGTTTTAAAAAATAAAATATTTTTTTAATTAACAACTCTTATAATATCTTTACTTGGAATCATATGATTAAAAAAGTTGATTAAGGATTAATTGGAAAATAAAAAAATATTTGCTTATTATAAATCTGATGTTTCACTTCGATAGCTTATTAAAGTATTTGGGTATAGCAAGTATTTTGGAAAAAGCTTATTTTGAGTATGAAAGTACAAATAGATAGTATCACTAGTCTTCTTTTTTTCCTGTTTCATACCTAAAAATAAATTTAAACCTTTATAAAAATATAATAGATACATGAAATTTTTGGGTGAAAGAAATAGGATGAGCACAGGTAAATGCAAAGGCAACTCAAATATGCTTTTATTTAATCATTTCATTATAGTTGGAAAGCAACAAATACGAGCAATATCCGGAACAGTTCGCTTCTACTAGTAGGGATTATTTGGGGAAAAGTGTTGCAAGATCTTTAATTAAGTCTTATTCGCATGTTTCAAAGGGGAACATTTGCAATTTTAAGTTGTACTCTTCCTCAAAATCACACAATTCTTACTTCACGACGAAAACAAAGTTGTAATAATTATTTCTAAGAAATGTTTAAATCTATTTTTATAGAAAATTGTTCGAGAATTTTGAGAAAGCTTTTCATTCTGTATAGTGATATAAGAAAGAGAGTTTAGATTGAGAATTATTATAGAAATACTCGTTAGAGGTTTTTATATTGCATGCATATAATTTTTTTAATATCAGTTGACTTAGATATTTTTAATGACTGGTGAACTTTAAAGGGATACGATAGGGCGTATACCTATAATGATAAAAATTGACCTTTTTCTACGTACCTTTTTTCCGCCTCTAAGCAGGATATTGGTTCAGTTTTTTTTTTCACAGAGTATTTACATATACATAGTTACACTGTGATAATTTTTAATACATGTCTTTGGCAGAAATATTTTTTTTAAATTATTGACTAAGAACTTTTAATTTTTTTTTAAAAGTTTCATCAAAATTCTTTCATAACTTATAAAGTATTCCTATTGCTTCTGTTTAAAGTAGTTTTCAAAATAAAATATAGATGGCAGCACAAAGTTACGTGATTAGTAAATGTTAATTTTTGTTTCCTGTATTATGTAGTTCAGGTCTCTATGTTTTTTGTCTCAATAAAGTTGTGTTATTTAAAGCCGACATGGTAATTTCAAAGTGATTATTTCGCAGAGAAGAATATCTTTTACATTTTGTGGCGCCCAACGTGGGGCACCCGAACAGGGACATGCTGCGATAACGTAAAAACGTTGTCGCAACATAGGACTGATATAATCTCAAATATCACCGACGAATTTCAAAGCGATATCATAAGTAGTTTCTTAGAAAAAGGTACATCGAAAAATGTTAGTTTTAGCATTATTGATATATGGCCTAACGACTCCCCTTAAATAACCAAAAAATATTAATAAAATACTTTTAGTTCAAAAATCATATTTTGCGTTTTAAGCAAACCATTATGGGAAGGCTGAAATTTTAAACTTTATTTAAATTAACTCGTCAGTGCACGCAAATTTTGAGGAACGGGGAATAGCTAAATAGAAAAAATTTAAATATTAAAGCAGAAATGATAATATGTCAACAATTGTAAAAAATACGAGTGATTTTTACATCATTGATATTAGAAATAATTATCAAAATATTAAGATGAAAACATTAATTAAAATTAAGATTGAAAATTATAGTGAAATGTTATTCAATAACGTTTTCATAAAGAGAATGTCTAATTGATCTCTATCTGACGTACTTTATAGCGTTTCAATTTTATAACTCAAAGCTTATAACTAGTTAGAGATACAGCTCTTAAAACTCATGCAATAAAATTATCGTTACCTTGCCCATTTATTAATTCTACCATTGGCACCTTGATTTAACTATGTACGTACGAGGGACAATCGAACATACCCTCATTATGTGCACCACTCTTATTATGCACCCTTGTCGTTCAAAGTTGTCTGTCCTTTGCAATTCGTCCTATCACTTGTATTTCCCCACTTTTCTGAGTGTTACACTAAAAACTGTCGACCTGGAAAAGTTCATTGACGACTTTGTTGGTCGAAAGCTTCCAAAGCTTCGAGTGACTACTATTTCTCCTCGACCAAAGGTGTGTAATTCAAAATATTTACCCATGCTGGCAATTGAAACAACTAATTAACAACAATCATAATACTAGCTGTAATTCGTGTAGTTATTATAGATCCTTCACGTACTCGTAAATACATCGTAGCGCTATACACTTTCTATAGCATTATCTCTCTCTATTTCAGCTCGGCGCTAAGTTTTTTATACTTCCAAAATCATCTGGAAATTAGAATTTTAGAAGTTGATATTGTTCAGAATATGTCTAATGACAAAAAAAAAATTATATTACTTTATCTTCTCAAAATTTCGATTAGGGTAGAGTCGGGTACTTAAGGAGTATTGCTTATATTTCTGTATAATATTGAGTAATAATCAATATTTTTGTATGTTTCTATTGTTTTATCATCTAATTAAATAATGCAAAAAGAATAAACCAAAAAAAGGAATAGTTTAACTTAAAAAGAAAGAAATTTTTAAAAAAAAACATGTTTTTCAGCTCTTTCCAAAATGTGTCGGGTAGCCCCGCCCAGTTACAAAAATTATGTTTTTTGACTGTTTCTTCAGGTGTAAATGAAAATGACCAATGTATTGACAATAGATAAACCTCATTTATCATTTTTATCACAAAATTCAACCGATTTTTCTTAATTTCATGACTACTGTATTTAACATATTTTCAAAACTATTGTTTACCATGCTACCAGCCGCATAAATACTTGAAACTTTGAAAATAATCCTTTTTTAATATAACAATTCATGTCCGATGGTCCATTGACTTTAAAAAATATTCTATACATATGAAATTGACAGTGGGCGGGGGTACCCGACACTCCCCTACTCCCTACTTCCTTACTACAAAATTTCGTCCCAAGTGCTTCGGGTAATCGAGATCCTACTCTAATATAGTAAGGTACCCTTAGCAATATTTAATTCATTTTTACTATATGAATACCTATTATACATATGAATAAATAATACGAGATATGTTTATTCTTATAAATAATATATTTTTTCTACAGCAAACAGACTTAGAACCTGAGGTAATAGTTTCTGTTAGTGGACAGGCCTCAACACAAACAGCAACCACAGATGCTTCCAAAGCTAATCAACCAAAACGTTTGCACGTTAGCAACATTCCTTTCAGGTTTAGAGATCCAGACCTTAGGCAGCTATTTGGAGTAAGTATTTATTTTTGTATTTGTTCGAAAATGATATTCCTTTCAGCTAACGGTATCTTGTATTAATCTATTTATTACTGTGTATTTATTACTATCTGTTAAAGAATAAAAAACTTTTTTAACAAATAAATTGTATAAAAGAGGAGTTAATATCCCTGTAAGCATCGTTTACATTTAAGAGTATGCAAATCCTAAAAAACAATCAAATTTTAGATTTTTTTTGTCTTAACTCTAAAAGAAATGTATATTTGAAGCTTTATTAATATCTTTATTAATGTTTTTTAAACGAAATAGCTTAGAAGCGTACCTTAATAATTATGTTACAATTTTGCCTTAATTTAGACAAAAGTTAAGTTCTTAAAGTTATAAAATGTTTATTTCTATTTTTTCTTCTTTTATTAGTTTCTCAACTAAGTTACAACCATTTTTTATAATGTTTTGAAAGTTTAAAGTGTTGTTCCATTTCATGCAAAAGCAGCTTTAAATAGCTAGAAACAAGTGCATATTTGAGGTCAAGCTTTCATTTTCTAAACTTGCTATATTAATTGCCATGGGTTATTTTAAAAAGGGTCCCTTCTCATACACAGCACAAATGTCATGAGCAGCGTTTAAGGGTTTCAAAACCTTGATTAAAAGAAAAAAGCAGGAGTTGCACAAAATTCTTATTTTTCTCGATTTTTTTTTTTTTTTTTTTTTTTTTTTTTTTTTTTTTTTTTTTTTTTTTTTTTTTTTTAAGATCTGAAAATAAATTTTTCAGGTCTTCAAAATTGAGTCGAGTAAAAATAAACCATAGATTCCTGTGGAACAAAACATTATCTTTCACGTGATATGCGAAATGTCAAAATTTAATTTAAAAAAAGTAGAGGGAATTTATTTTTAATTCAATATTTTGCAAACGACCTTTTTAATTTCTTACTAATTTCCTGAAAATTTCATAAAAGCTTCAAATAATAATTTGAAATATTTTTAGGGATTGCTTAGTTGAAATAATTACAAAACTGTTGCAACTTTTTGCTGTGTTTAAAATGTATAAAAAACGTAGTTTTTAATTAAAAGAAAGGGGTCAAAATTTAGTTTTTTATGCATTGCTAAAGTTTAACGGAATTTGAATCTTCAGCCATTGTATATTAATATTATACATGAATGAAAAAATCAGAAGATTTTCTATTTACATTTGATAGAGTGACAATTTCCTTTGTTACACTTTTTGCACATTAATGTGTAATTTAACTGTTATATTAGTTACCTTAATTAATTAGCATAAATTGTTTTACGTTTTCAAATTAAGCTAGACACTTTGCATTGATTTTTTAAAAAAATTAACTTAAAATGTCCCGTGTTGAGTATATAGATTGGTTATTATCATATTTTAAAAACAAAAAAAAACTCAAATGCTTAACCTACTTTGATAATTAAGTTATTAAATATATTTTCAGCAATATGGTCCTATTTTAGATGTAGAAATTATCTTTAATGAAAGAGGCTCGAAGGTATGTAATGTTTTGTTCATATTTAATGTAGAAGTTTTCTAAAATATTTCAATTTATTTTTTTTAAATTATCTTTCTTCTTAAATTAAATAAAAAAATAACATTTTAGTAATTTTGTTGTTAAGAAATAATACTCAATATCTATAGAATTTTGAAATTATTGCTATGTGTTAACCTAATCTATATTCATTTACTTATTTTAACTTATATATTTTCAACTCACATAAAATATGTAAGCTAGTTTGATCATAAGATTAAAATTTATTTTCGTTATAAAAAAAAATGTGGTTAATTTATTTTCTATTGTCATTTCAGTAATATTGTTTTTAAATAAAATTATTATCCATCTTTCTAGTTCTACATTACTATTTTCATTTTTGCTCGGCTTTATTATTATTATTTAGCTTTTCTTTATTAGCTTTTTACTACAATCATATAATCATTTTAGCTTACGTGAAATATTTCAAAAGTTTTTTTTTTTTTTTAATAGTAAATTTCAGAATTAAGATGCTTTAAAATAACTTAAAATTTGAAATAGAAATGAAATTCTTTCTTTAAAATTCTTTAAAATTCTATTCTTTAAAATTTTGAATATTATTTTTCATTGAAATATATTTCCTCATAAAGCAAAATACATATTATATACATTGCTTTATTATATGCACTAAATATTTTATATATTATATTTATCATTAAAATATAAAGCATTAAAATAAAAATTAAGAACTTGTTAATTTTGAAAAATGTGCATATTAAGAATTGTATATATTTTAATTTTTTTATTATTATTTTAGTTTTTATAAACTTTATTTCTTACAAAAAAGTGGTTATAAAATTGTACTATTATGCATTTCATAGGAGGTGTTGCTTATGAATTGGTACCCAATCTACGAAAAATTAAGTAAATAATAAACTAATTTAAGAATAGTTCATGATCTTTATGTGCAAATAACTTTAAAAAGTAAAAAAAAATTCGAAATTTATGACGCATTAGCGTTACATGAAAAATTATCCTCTGCTATTCAGTATCGAGAATAGCTTTTCAAATACAATTTTTTTTCCTTTTTTTTTTCAATTTTTTTTCTTATTTTTATTTTGTACCATTTTCGCAATTGTACAGGAGCATTGCTAAGAAAGAAAAAAAAAACACTTCAACATTTATGAATGTAAATGTGTTTGATAATTTCACAATAAGAACAATCTCTGAGAAATCATACTTGAGAAGCGGAGAGCATTCCAGGAAAGAATATTTCGACCTACAAAAAAGTGGGGAAATATTAATGTTAATATCTGATATAATTACAATTCATTTACAAATTCTCTAAAATACAATCAATCATTGAAAAGAATTGATCGAACTTACCCCTTTCAATCAGATTTGCAATCAATACTGAATAGTCATGAACGGTGATGCTTATTTTTTTTTTATATATAAATTTTAAAACTGTCCGAAAATTTAATTTTAAAAAATCTAACGTTAAAAAAAAATCTAGTTTACAGGAATTCAGATAGGAATTTGAAGAATCCCATACTTGAAATAAAAGAAATTCATAAAGAATGAAAAGCTGTTTCAAAATTGATAAGGTAATACCTTGGGAAAATACTTTTTAATATACCCTTTTCTTACTTCGAACACTTTTTCGGGAATGGCAAAGTTTGTATACAACACCTCATATGACCTTTTAGATATATAATATTTATTAATCATTAAATAATATTTGTTGCTTATTGTAGAGCTGTTTTTTATTAAATTATTGTATTATGTACGAAAAATGAGGTAATAAGAGTCAATGATATTAAGAGACTGCTTTAAAGTGATAATCATTTGGTTAAAAAAATACATGTAATGTGCGCAATTTGTAACATGGAAAATTTAAGTTACAAAACCCTTAATAGGAAAAAAAATTAATTTAAAAAAAATTAAAAGCAATTAAATAATTTAAATTAAATTGTTAAAACTTTCAAATAGGTAATGGTTGGAGTTAAAGTCAGTGACCTAAATACTAAATAAGGAATAAACCATGTATATACATGTTACGCTTTGAAGCCTAAACATTGTAAGTTCGTAGTGTGGCCGGTGCTTCTTGAAAAAGATACAGGAAAATACAGGAATCATAATATAATTTTATTAAAGTAAGGGCCAGAGCCCCAGAATGACAACCTTACATGCTGGTGGATAGGTAGAGAATAGCACATTTGACCTTGGAAAGAGGGTTTTTATATCTTTCTGGACAATATATTTAAATGTTAATAGGTCTCAGTAGCGTGGGACTGATCAATTTCCCAAGCTGCTAAAGCCACATCATCACATTTTTTTAGATAATTAGATTAATATTATTACTTTCTTGTGGGAAAGGTTTTTAAACGTTTGCGCGTTGGATAAATGCTCTATTTAAGGATTATATTTAATACATAATTGTTTTAACATTACATTCATGTATATATATGCATGCCATAAACACGTGTTTAAGTGATAAATAAATTATAAATCTGAAATAAAAGTATCAGCATTTTTAAGTCATTAATAAATGCTAAATGAAACGTTATTTATACTCTTTTCAGTAAAGAATGTTTCATATTAATGGTACTAAACGCAGCCAAACTTAAAACGGAAAACTTTTGTTATGGTTTCAAAATAATAAGCTTAATGTCTTTCTCACTAAGTCCAAACATCTGTTGCAGCAGGAAGTTTATGGACGTCCTAAATCAGTCGAAATCATAAACAATAACAAACTTACGGTTAATCTAACTCTACGCAAGTCTCCCTACTTCTAATATTTGAAGAAATAATTCATCTAAGCAGATTTCGTGAAAGCTAGTTTCTTTAGTTGATCTATGTACAAAAATAATAATTTCAGTTTCCTTTTTTACGAACTTACAAATCAATGTCTTCACAATTTTCGTAAAAAATTAATAATTATTAAATAAATATAATAAAAACATCCTTAATGAAACATATTATTCATATTCTTACTCGGTAAATTTATACTTACGTTACGCATACGGTATGAATTTAGCATGCATTTGTACGCAATGCATTTATACGTATATGCAATGCATGCGTGTACGTAGTGCATTAAATGTATTTATAATTATTACACTGTGTAATACGAAAATGTTATGCATTATAAAAATCTAGGTTATAGGCAACTTGAAAAAATAACTTCTGAATGAGTTTACAGTCTCTTAATACTTTATCTCCTATTACAAGAATTTTTCATACTTATTTTTGAAAAGTAAACCGAAACAACTAAACATATTTACAAAGCATGGTTAATATGTATTCACGTTTAATCACATTTTTTATTTAACCTCGACATTGAATTTAACATTCTAATAAAATAAATGCATTTGCATTCAATTTTATTCGATGCAAAAAAAACTAAAATGTGTCTAAGATACTTTATTTTTAGGCTTCTTACAAACTTTCAAAAAACAGTATTAAAACTTGCTGTGTTTTTTAAAACAAATGCTATGTTTGTGATAAATTATAGCGTTATTATTAAGCTGAAAAAATATTAAAGTATTTTAATGTATCCCTTTTTAGATTCAAAATGTTGAGGTTTTTTTCCTCTTCTTCAAATATATGAAAAAATATGAATGATTTAAAAAAATGAAAAAATCTATTAAAATTTATTATCGCTTAAAATTTTTAATTAAGGTAATTAAAATTTTATTATATTATAATTTAATTATAAATCACGCATTTAAAACCAATATGCAAAAAAATTCGTTTGTTCTTTTTTTTAATGTATGAAACAGTTAGACTGTTACCTATCAGTGAACTACTCAACAAACTATGATCTAATATTTTGATTCAATTTCAAAAAAAGTAAAAATAAAGACGCAATATATGTTTATCATAGTAATAAAAATTAAGGAATATTTCATTTTGCATGCACTAAATGTACTAAATAGCCAAGTTAACATATTAACTGCTAATTTAAACTGGTGTATAATACTCGATGTTGAATGCATTTAGAATCTTCCTGGAGAAAACAATAAAAGTCACTATAAATTTTTAATTGACGTGGCAGAAAATATGACTTTTGAAACCTGACTGAAATCCTATAGTTTAAGATGACAAATAAGTTAAACTAATAAATCTGAACTTAAATACGAAAATAAATAAATAAAAAATAAAGACATTTTTGTTTAGTTTCGGCAGATTTAACAACTGGCCTAAACTTATAGTTAAATTCAGACAATTAAAAGAACACCAATCCGTCATCCACTAGGCTTACGACGATGAACTATCTCAATTTTTCAGGACCTTATTCACAGTAAAAACCCGTTTTTTTGGAGAACTAACCGGTTTATGAGTATAGAATCAGCATTTTTCTGGGATTAGTTGAAGTTGTTGTGCTTTTTTCTTATTGTACCTAATTATAGTTTGTCTATAAAAAGAACTCCACAATGTCAAAGGTCGTCTTCTGCTATTGAAGCACGCGATCCTAAGAGAGGAGCTTCTCTCTCCCTTGATTCCCTTTCTCTTATCATCCCGAGTCAAATCCTGTTTTTAATAATAACCAAACTGAATACACTTTCCTTTAATAATTAAACATCAGAACCATAATCACCACAGATGAGTGATGGGGGGGAGTTCTTTCCATAGACACTTATAGTATAGTGATTGATGAATCCCTGTGATTGATGAATGAACTTATTAATCCTTCTAATTGAAAATAAGCTCTATTTTTCTTGATACTTTCATGAAACTGAGCTACAAAGCACATGATCTACATATTCCTTTTTTGAGTGGTTTCAATTTATGCAAATCTATTAAAATATCTTAAAATTTATTAAAATATCTAGAAATTTGCTTTATAATTTGTGAACGCATATTACCAAAGTAGAAAAAATAAGTATTTTGTTTGTATTTATTCTCACTTAAAAGATACAAAAAGTTGTTTCGGTTAACTTTTTATTGTATTTTAAAGTAAGGAACTGAAATTTTATTATGAATGCTTATGTCTGAGTAGCTGAGCACTACTAGTAGTTACTGAATGCCTGTTCTTGTTTGAACACTTTTTCTTTTATTTTAATTTCACTCCACAAAATTTTTACAGTGCATGCTTGCATGTTACCTTTCTCCTCTAAAATACAAAACCTGTTTCATTTATTATTTATTACATTATTTTTATTTTTTAAGATGCTGCCAGTTACAAATTAATAGCTACAAGTCACAAAATCGTAAATTTATTCACGTACTAAATAGTGTACAGCATACTGATACAAATATTTGCTAAATCTTTACATAATTCAACTGTATTTTTTAGTTAAACTACGGAGTAAACAATGAAGTTACTCTCGTGGGATTCAAATATTGACTAGGTATTTTAGTCACGGAAACTAAACTGCTTTATGAAAATCCTGGAAAGTTTATTCATTTATTGCTATGTTATATTCAACTTAATCCCAAAAGTTTGAAAATATTATTATTTCCAAATGTAATTTTTTATATTGTCAGTTCTAATAAATAGGAATAAAAAATTTATCATGATCTTTATATTTTGGAATTAGTCCTTTAGACTGCAGAGCTTTTTTCTATTTTAATAAATTTATCGATAATTCGTATTTAATAGAAACTAAGTGTAGTTTGAATTATTTTATTTAAACATTTTAACAAGAAAAGATGACTAGAGGATATCTCGCCAATATCTTTTTTACGTATGGTTTGCTTCAATTATCATTTTGAAATATGAAACTTAAATTAAGTTATTTTTTCTTAGAAATTACTGGATCAACTTTCCAGCACTAGTTCGTTTGAATAATCTATTATGTCTATTGTATTTGTGTTATTTTTTTAAATGAATTTTTGTATTAAAATTCAAAATTTTGTTAAAAATTTAACTAAAGATTGGTTTTAACCGTAATTAAAATATCGTAGGAAAATTTTAAAAGAAACACTTATTGGTAAAATTTATAAAGACAATAGAGAAAACATAAACACAAATTTTAAGAATTGATTCAGTTAAGATTTACCAATTTTTAGAATGTTGTACTACAGATCATGCAAAGTTGGCCATTTTTGATAATCTAAAATTATTCTATTGCTTTCCAATTGTGTATTTTACCAGTTTTAAGCTTGAAAATATTAAAAGTTTTTAATTTTTAATTATGAGCAAATTCTAATTACTAACATTATTTTGAGAAATTTATTTTGAATAAATAACTTTATTTACTTCTAAATTTATGTATTCTTGCAAACACACAAATGAAAAATGTTTCATTACTTCACCACATTTTTAAATAATACTCATGCAATGGATTTGTAATGCAAAGATAACTTTTTTTACTTTTCCTAATTGTAAATTAAAGTGTGTTGAAATCTAAATTTAGAAGTATAATGTACGGTTTTGTAAAGTAACATGATATTTGTTTATATAACTTGTTAAGAACACGTTATCTTATTTAAAATCAATATAACTCATATTAATCGAAGATATTTCTAATTCAATGCTTTTAGCTCTGATATTTTATTGCTCCTAAATGCACATAAGTTAAGTATGTTATATTCTATTATTATTATTATAGTTTTCTACTATTTATTCATTATGTGTTAACATTGTTGGATAGTAACTTTAAAATGAAATACTACAATTTCATAGAGAGCTTTTAATTTATTACTTTGCTTTTTTACTTATGAGTTTTATAAAAATAAGTTAAAATTATTGCAATATTACTTAAATACAAATAATTTAAAAATTTTACTTTCGTACTTTTTTCAGATAACTAATAATTACATTATTTAGATGGACTACATTTTAAAAATACTTAACTTTTTCATAAAGAAAATTTGGCGAATGAAGAACAAACTGTGGGGAAAAAATTTCTTTGATACATGATTGTTTTTTTCTTCTTCTAAATACAGTAACTATTTTCATCTTTTAGCTCAATTTAATAAGTGAAATGTATAACTTTTATCATAATTTAGCTAAATAAAACCAACAAATTGTTTATTTTTTACCACATAACTGGCAGCATTATTTATTATATATTTATTTTGAAATAGGAACTGTTTTCTCCAAAATTTAAGTTTATACCTTCCTCAAACCATTTTATTTTGGGTGCTTCAAAAATAGCTATGATATACTTAAAATTAAAATATTGCGTTCCTTTTTTTTTATTGATAAAAGTTTTAGGAATTTGTTTATATTTTACTTAAAGAAAGAAACACTTTAGGGAAATTATACTAAGCGATTTTGTATAAAAATAATTAACCACTTTCATAAAATGTATTCAAATGATAAATATGATGTAAAATATTTAAATCATAATAATTAATCTCACTATTTATATTATAATCTTTAAAACTATACTTGCAAACTTAATAAAATAATTTGTTTTCTGGAGCAAAAATATAATGTAAAATTTCAATTGTTATGTTTACTAATATAACTAAATAAATATTTCAAATACACTTTTTAAAAAATTAAATCATGCTTTCTTTATAATTAGAATGTAGATAAATTCAGTTTGGCACTCATTTTTCTCTGATTTCTTTCTTTCTTATTTTGTTTTGTTACCTTCTGTTTCAGTTGCAGCAATAGGGCATTAAAAGTTCGTTGTTTGTGTTTACTGATTTTATATTTCAACTATTTCATGCACACATTGATCTTAATTTTTTAAACAATATTAATATCAATGTTTAGCTTAAAACAAAGCTAAGATAGTTAACCCAAAGCAAAAAAGAGCAGATATTTTTTAATACTTTACCTTAAATGCAAACTGATAAAACTGGTTCACAACAGTTTCGCAAGCATTTCATTTAGACGGGAGTTCTATTCTTATCAGCAAAAAAAAATTGCGAAGTTTTCGCAGAAACAGTTTTGAAATTAATAAATTCAATACTTCAGTAATAATATTTAAAATGATAAGAAAAATTGTTCTATGATAAAAGGATAGGTTTACACCGTACGTATCCCATATACATCAGTATATCCATACACAAAATAAAACAGCTTTTACTAGAAAACATTTTATCTATACAGAAACTAAAACAATATATTTTAATATATTCCTTAGATAATATTCTTGCACAATATAATCGACGAAAAGGTTTACTACGGATTTCCTTCATATGAAACCTGTTATTTATTTCGTGAAAATAGACTAAATATTGAATTACGTGATGTTAATTATCATTCTGAACGAAAGTTTGCAATGATTCCAAATGGGCACAATTTAATAACGCTGCTTATAATCAATATTATGATTTATATATGGTTTAAGAAATTTTAATGGTTACCAAATATATCGATATTGTTTCTGAGTTATAATGACAGTTCCTTGGGATTAATTTTTTAACATTCTTGGCATACTGCCATATTAATTACCTTTCATTTTTAACCTACTGATGGTTTGAAAAATTAGCAAAATTGGGAGAATGTTTCTCCCCAATACACTATTTCCTTATCTCAATAAAATGGAAAAAATGGTTTTGCTATGTGAAGAAGACTGTGGATTAAATTACAACTTTTTAAGTGCAGAACTGTCAGTGGGCAAATATTAACATGCTTATTTAAGTCTTTTAAATAATTTTAATACAACTATAAATTGAAGCTATATATTTCATAGCTACATATTTGATACAACTATAAATTTTAATACTATATTTCAAATTGAAGAAAAATTAGGAAAAAGAATTTCCCTCAAAATTTTTACAATTAACGATTAGTTAATTTCAGATTATATGATATGAATTATTTTTTAACGTCTTTTTGCTGCAACTGATGATCTAAGCACTCTGGTATTCAGACATTAGACAATATTGCATGAACATTTTGCAAAGTTGTATGAATGATATTAAATAATAAGAAGTGAAAGAAATACTTTACTTGTTATAAAAAAAATAGATGAAGTATAATTTTTTGAATAATTTATACATTTTTAGAAGGTTTTATATTACATTACGCAGTATGCACGGATTTTAATGCATGTTTCTTGTTTCTTGTCTTATGCATGCAGGGTTTCGGTTTCGTAACATTCGCAAATAGCCTCGATGCTGATAGAGCACGTGACCACTTGAACGGCACGGTGGTAGAGGGACGAAAGATTGAGGTGCATGTTCCATTTCTTATTTCTAAAATTCTTTTGTACATGTGATAATGGCACTTTTAAATTTCAATGATGTATGTACGTGCTTTGAATAGTAGCTGCTTAGATTCATTGGCAAAGAAATGTCTATCCATGTAATTTGAAGCACAAAAAGCAAAATGTTTTATGCTGTTGCTAATTGTTATTCAATTTATTGCTAATACTTTAGTTTTTGCATAAGCAATAATGGTATGTATGTTTTAATTTGACACGAAAACAAAACTATGAATATTCATGGGATTAGATTTTGTAGTCTATTTTCTTTTCATGAATTTGAATTAGAAGTTGAATAGTGTGTTGATTCAACTAATCTCGTGTAGATTATGGAAACCTCGATTTTTATATATGTTGTCATATTTTAAATATTGTAGCAACATTTTGAATTTTTCAACCAAAATGATTGATGTTCATGGTAATTTATTGTGTCATACATTTTCTGTTAGCATTAATATAAATTGTATAAAATAGAATAATTTGATATCATTTTTAATAGATTTGCTCGTTGATATGAAATATAATATTGTTCTTTGTCATGTCAACTATATAATATATTTGAGATATAATATTATCCATAACTATACAACAAATCGTTTTTCCTTTCTTTTGTGGTCAGAAGGATTTATTAAAAAATTATTAAGAATGAATGTTGAGTCCATTAAATGGTTCATGAATAATATTTTAGACGTTATCAATGGGTAGAACTTTTTTTATTCAGAACATGATTTACATATTGCCCAATAATCAATTTTGTCCACCTGTAGTAAGAAAACCTCATTAACATCATAATAACTTCGAGTTCAGTAAATAGTTCACTAACGACATTTTAGGCGCTATTATGGTAGGGTTTAATGCATAAGAAGTGCTACTCAGCTTGCACAAAGCTTCCAGCTAAGGCACACATTCCTATTAAAAATAGATGTAATTGATCCACATTGTCTTTACTTGTGCTGCACAGCCTTGCTTAATTCCCGAAATTCGTGCTGATCTTAGCAATCAATCTCAATAAATAAGCAAAGAGATTCAACATAGCTGTTACGATGTTCACAATATCATGCATGAATAATTGAAAAAAGCTGAAGCTGGTTTCACTAACGTTATCTACATTGGTTTAGAGTAACAAAAGGACAAACGTTTAACATCTAGCATAGATTCTCAGAAAGATACATACATCTTATTAAATTAAATATTATATTTAAAGAAATAGGATTTTATGAATTCTTAAACTGAATGAATACTACCCTATTTCTTCTTATAACTGCCGCTAGATGGCATTACGTTTGCTCATTTAATCTGAAATGATATTTTCCGCCATATATGGTAAAATATCCTGTTTTTCAGCATTTTAGTGGATATTTAAACTTTTATTGATAATAATAAAGCCTAATTTGTCAACACCATAATTCAAAAAATAGTAGTTTAATATTAAATGATCATTTTGAGAATAGAGAACGATATTTGTCTCTTGCTCAGTAGTCTATCTAGTTAAATGTATACTTTACTTTGCTTTTAAAAAATTTTTAAGCTATGCAGTGATAATGTAAAACAATCTATATTGATTTGATGGAAATTACTTTGTTTTTCATTAGCCAAAACACAAAATAAGAAGAGTATCTTAAAATATGAAACATTATAAAAACGTAATACAATATCAATGAGATGAATGTTTATGGGAATAGGTGCCAGATTTCAATTTAAATATTCTCAATTCTACATTCAATCCAATTTCTATATTCTCCGTAGTTAATTGTATAGATTTAATCAAATACTTTCCACAGCATGCTTTCTTTGCATTATTAATTTATGTTCGGCTGAATAGTTCAGTTTAAAAATTCAAATTAAAAATGGAAAAAAATATATAATATTAAATATTTAAGATTAGTGCAACAAATTTTCGCCATATAAATGTTTCATTGGGATTCTACATATTTAATACTCCAGCAAAGAAACCTCTTAAATTTTAAAACAACTTTCTAATGCTGTCAGAGAGCTTTGCATTTTGCTTTTTGTTATTTTAAAAATATTCTTAACTAATGCATAAGTTGCATTGTGTTTGGATGATAGCTTGTTTGTATATCTAAAACTAATATTATATCTATGACTATTGGCATTAAATACACTGTCTTGCTTTTAGTTAAATGAATGAATTGGTAGCTAGTTTGCTGTTTATGGCAAATTTCACTGCCTGAATTTGCTCTAGAATTGACTAAATAGCACGTTGTCATGCTAATAGGATTGACATTTCTTATGCTGATATTTGTTTAAGAAATTATGTATTTAGTAGAAAAACTGTGTGAAATGATCTAATATAAACACGAATAAAAAACACAAAATTTAAAACCAATGAAAATTCTGCAATGAATTTTTTTAAATGAATTAAAAAACTGTTAGATAAATTATAAATTCGTTTGATATTTTTCATTCTTAATTTGCAAAATGATTATCATGTTTTTAACTTTAGTGTCGAAAGTATATTCTAAAACTTTTGAATTCTCTCTATATACAAAGCGTCCTAAAAAAATTCAGTAATTTAATTTAAAGCAAATGAAATAAAAAGAAATTTTTTATCAATATCTCACATTGCAAACGTATTTCTGCTTTCTGCTTTAAAATTGCTTTTATTAGAATCATTTCTCACTGTCATCTGCAGTGTAGTATATAGTTGTGTTGTACAGCTGACGAAGTGCCAAAATATTTTTCCAATGGTGTTCTTTTTCCGCCACTCAGACCAACTGATATTACATTGTTGCTGTCTTGAAGTAATAACAGGTAAGAATTTCGACAGCTAAAATATCTTTAACTGAAAAGTTCTAAAGTCACTTGCAGTCTATGATACTAAAATGTTTGAATTCTTAAAATACGGATATAGATCAAAGTTCTAAAGTCACTTGCAGTCTATGATACTAAAATGTTTGAATTCTTAAAATACGGATATAGATCAAAGTTCTAAAGTCACTTGCAGTCTATGATACTAAAATGTTTGAATTCTTAAAATACGGATATAGATCAAAGTTCTAAAGTCACTTGCAGTCTATGATATTAAAATGTTTGAATTCTTAAAATACGGATATAGATCAAAGTTCTAAAGTCACTTGCAGTCTATGATACTAAAATGTTTGAATTCTTAAAATACGGATATAGATCAAAATTCTAAAGTCACTTGCAGTCTATGATACTAAAATGTCTGAATTCTTAAAATGCGAATATAGTTATAATTTAAAAAGTATTTATAGGCTTATTTGAACACTAAAAAATTGAAAGCTAACTTATCATTTCATGAAAAAAACAGCTAAAAATACAATTACCAATAAATATTACCTTAAGAATTCACTTTGAAAAGTTATGGCATATTTTTTCTAAATGCTTTAAAACATATTTATTAAAGTGTATTTTAAATTGTTATTGTTGCTATTATGATAAAGTATCCAATAAAGATATTAAATAAAAAAAAACAATTACATACATGTGCCTTAAAATATCAAGATATGTAATCCAGGATCAACATATTTAAACTTCTGATATATTAATATGTATCATTAAGTGTCCTCTTGAATAGGTACACAGAAAAAGAACTGAAAATAAATACTATGGAGAAAAGTTGTAAGCGAACGTCTTACTTCACTTTCAGAAAAAAATTAGTTGAAGACTGAACCATAATCTTGATATTTTTAATCAAAATTTGCTCTACAATAAAAAAAAAGTATCAAATTGAATCTTATTCAAATTCAAGCTAATCATCAGTTACGTCATGTATTCAAGTTTAAGAGAGATTAATTTTCATAATATATCGGTTAAGCTTGAATCTCAATCAAAACCGGTGTATAAAATTTAAACAATTTTATGTTTCAATACGCATCAAAATCAAAATTTGCTCACAATTACATGTTCAATTTTAAAATTAATCATAAAAATAAAATAAAGGTTTTTCTCAAAGACATAGTGAAACTTTAATGTTTTTCTGATGTTGAGTTCATTACTAAAGCAAATATTTATAAAGAAATTTAAACGCATTTTAATAATGTCATTTCTAGTATTGCATAAAATATCCCCAACTAAGGAGAAATCAAAAAAAGCTTCTTATCTTCTTTTGCATTTAGACCAATTTTGGGAAATTTTCTTAATAACATTTCTTCTCTGTTTAACTTGAATTGACGTTCATTTTATTTAAAAAGTCACCACAAAGGTAATTTCGTGTAAAACATTTTATTTACCTAAGTTGGTTCAAATTTACAAAGTTGCAGACACAAAATTAAACACTTAAATTTGTTGTATATTGGCTACAAATATACACTTCCTACTAATGTGCTATTTGAAATGATCTGAGATTCATTCCTAATGCTGATTAAAAAATTAAAAAAATGGCGCTCAAACATGCACTACACAACCACAATTTAAATCTAAGGTTAGTTGGTAGAAGTACTCCCCCGACTTCTGCACCACGCGAGTGTTACCCAAGTGAGTGTGAACTTAGGATCTAAAATTAGTTGCATTAGAATATTAGATTAAATATATTACACTAGAGTGAATTTCGAACCAGTAAAACATGATCGGAGACAGTGCAATCGAATCAGATACCCAGCCTTTATACGGAAAATCGAATTCCGACCTAAGCCGTGGTAGGCGTTGACTACACCCACCACACTAGTTAGGTGGCTGGTTTCTCATTGACAGAAATTAAATAACACTATTTATTCAGTAACTTTTAACTAAAACTATCGTGTTAATAATTTAAAATTTAACCAGCAGGTATAATAGAAAAAAGAGAAAAGCCATTTTAAAATGAATGCGAAAAAAATTTTATATATGTAAGCATTTAACAACTTTTTTAATCAGAGAAAAGAATAAAGTAATTTTTTTAGATACAAGATTGCTACTTCTTTTTAACTGAAAAAGAAATTCTTAATAACAGTATAAAAAAGTATTTTAAATAATTCAAGCAAGGAAGAAAAGTCGGTCAAAAAACTGCACGATGTTTTTAAGTTATCTGATGCATAAATTACAGTGCCCACTGTTCCGTAACAAAAAAGGAACTTTTTAAAAAAATAAAACGCAACAAGCTGTTAAAAGAAGCCGACTGGATTACTCAATTCTAATTCAAAACACTCGGAAGTTTTTGGTCCAGTAAATGCTTTAAATGAAAAGGTCCTATAAATATATTATCTATCTGAAATTTATCATCTTGTATTATTCTAACTTTAATTTTTTCAATTAAATGTGTAAGAAAAATAAAGTTAAAAGTATTAGGCGTCTATCAGACACTGTTAAAAAGGCTTATAATTTCTAAATATTAATACCTTTTCCTTAAAATATTTTGTTAATTTCTTTTTTTCTAGAATTAAATTAACATTAAAAATTAAAAAAATATGCGCAAATATTTGTAGTTAAGCAGTGCAGATAAAAATAACTAACATTAATTTTCTATATACATTTAAATGAAAATGAAATAAACTAAAAGCTATTCTAGTATTTAAAATAAATGGCATACCTATAAATTTTAATTACTAGACTGTATAAGCTCTACAACGAACTATAAGATAATTGAACATTGTAATTACGTTGATGTTCGCCTAACTTATTCATGATTTTTAAAGAAAAATAATTAAATGTAAAAACAATTTTTTCAAACCTAAAATTTTAAAGCAATAGCTTTGAATAGTAATTTATAACTTACAGCCTAAAAGAAACTAATAATTTAGTTATGATTATTTACATAGTTGGAAACTTTGAATCATGTTAAACCGTGATGTGGTTTAAATGTTCCTTAACTTTAATATGATACTAAGCTGAATCCTATTATCGCGTATTTCTGAATTTCATCAATATAATACTATTCTTCAACTACTAATGTAATACTGCGTAATATACCCCGTAACGTAATACTACCACGTTATACTACGTGAAATTGAGCCATATTATAATTAACACTTTATTCAGGTTGCTGTAAGATACACACATTGTGATTCAAAGTATCGATTATAATGATTGAACATTGAACTGATTTTTTCTGAGCTAGTAGATATCAAGATCACTATTCTAGAAAGCTTTTCGTGTTCTTCAATAAATATTTGCTTTTTTCTTTTCTGCCATTCTTTCGACCTGGCCATTTTTTAATCATAAACATTCCTTGAACGCAAAGTAATATTATTTTAAATTTTATACAAATTTTCATTAATGTAAAATAAGCTGCATTCCCAATGATCATACTAAATATAGCAGCTAAAATATGAATTTACTTTTATTTTTAACTAAATAATGGAATTTTGCAATCACTATTCATCTTCTAAATGTAAGTGCACATCTTCAATAGTAGATGACAATCTCTACTTCTTTTGTAGCCTGTTAGTTTTCAGATTTATCTCACATTGATGATATTTCAGGCCGTATTTATCACTTACATTACTCCTTCAGATCATTAGACTCATTTAAATTACTCGTTCAAATTGTAAGACTCATTTACATTACTCCTTCAGATAGTAAGACTCATTTACATTGCTTATTCAGATCGTGAAACTCATTTACATTGCTCGTTTAGATTGTAAAACTCGTTTACATTACTCGTTCTGATCGTAAGACTTATATACTTTGCTTGTTCAGATCAAAAGACACATTTACATTGCTTTTTTAGATCCTGAAACTCATTGGCATTACTCGTTCAGATTGTAAGACTCACTGACATTACTCGTTCCGTTCAGATTGTAAGACTCATTTACATTGCTTGTTCAGATCGTGAAACTTCTTTACATTTCTCGTTCGGATTGTAAGACTCATTATATTACTCGTTCAGAGTGTAAGACTCATTTACATTACTTGTTCAGATCCTGAAACTCATTTACATTACTTGTTCAGATCGTGAAACTCATTTACGTGTCTCGTTCAGATTGTAAAACTCATTTACACTACTGGTTCAGATTGTAAGACTCATTTACATTACTGGTTCAGATTGTAAGACTCATTTACACTACTCGTTTGAAAGATCACGGCAAAATTTGGAGTAAGCATTTATCCGTGTAATATTCTGAACATTATTATATATTTCAGAAGTTGAATGAATATTATCGACGTAAATACAATTTTCTATCTTTTAGTGATCTTCTATGCGAAAATACTATTTTATATATATTACAGCATGACCTCTATGACTAAATTCGAATTAATTTACTATAAAAGAGTTTCAGATTGCAATCATCAAAAACTCCCTGGCAGACACATCTGACTGATCATGTGAAAAGCTTGACATGACTTGGCAGCGAAATAATTGTAATCAGCAATGACAATTATTTTCGCTGAGCAATGAAAATTCCAAACGTGTACTATTCTGTGTCAAAGATACTTAATATGCATTAAGTGTATAAGTTATCTTTACTGCCTGCTCCATAATCTTCAATGTGACAATTCTACTTTATCTTAACTTAAATACAATTCAACTCTCTAGAAATTAAAAATAACTCCTAATCATTTATTAATCATATCAAAAATATTAGAGAACGCTTAAATTTGATAGAAAAAATACTAGTTTCTGATTATTACGATTATTTCTGATTATTCTGATTATTTCTGATTGTCTGATCAAAGCAGATACGAGTTGATTATCTACCCGCATACTCTGTAAATGTGTCAATAGAAGAAGTTTCACGTAATAAAGAGAGAGGTATTTATCTGAGAAGAAAAAGATGAGTGAGCCAACCGAGAATACATTTTGGCATTATTACTCCTGGAACATGACCATTTCTCTTAATTTTAAATAACATTTTGAAAACTTCTTTAAAATTATTATTTACCTTTCATGAATTAGTTTTAAAACATCTCATTTATTTAATTTTTTAATCTAAAATTGTAGTTCCACATAAAATGCAATTTTAATTTTTGAAAAATATACCTGAATTAACTTTATTGCTAAAAGAGCTTTTCTTCAAAAACAAATTTAAGCGATAAAACAGGAAAACTATTTTTAAAAATTGATCAAAAATAATCGAAAAACACAATTTAAATATGGTGATTTATAAATTTATAATCTCTGAAGTGAAAATTTGATTTAAATGAGAATACCGAGATAAGACTGCCTTTGAAGAAAATTAAGAATGAAAATTTTTATAGCTATTTACTAATTACGGATAAAGTATTAAATATTTAAAACGATATTAATTAAAAATGTTTTACATTGAAAATTACAATTCGTATTAGTAAGCGAAAACTGTTTACGTTAAGTAGGAATGTAGTTTTGGCACCTAATTTTACATTACAATTCGGTGTAATTAAATCATATTTCCTAATTAGAAGAAGCATGGAATTTTCACAAAATAAAACTTTTAATACTTTAAAATGAAAACAATAGTTAATAAGTGTTTATTTCAGAATAAATAATAAGTTGTTTTATATTTTAAAGAAATGTTAAAGTGTGCAAAATTTTAAATTTTTTAAAGTAATTATATCTAACACTTATTTCTTAGGTTAACAATGCGACTGCGAGAATACAGACCAAAAAATTACCGACAATACCCAACGGTAAGACGAAAACGACAATTGATGAAAGTAAGTATCAAATTAATTTACAAATTTTATCCTTTACAAAACAACCCTTCTGTTCTGGAATTTCTTTCCCATGTATACACACATTTTATAAAACATTATTTTATGTTATCTTAACAAATATAGGCTGAATTTAATATTTGTTCATTTAAGAGAGGGTATTGTAATGAAAATAAGAAATAATCGCATCTTGCTGACGCGATAAATATGATTTTTAAAAAAATCAAATGCCTTTGCACATTTTACGCATTTTATTTATTAATATATGGATAATATCGGTAACTCTAGATGGCATAACGCCCGAGTAGCCGAGTGTTGCTGACATCGGACTTATATAAGAAAGGAAGAGGGTTCGATCTTCGAAGCCACTAAGACCCACCAAGATACATCGTAAATTCTGAGGAATCGAAAGTCTGTGGGAAAGTTTCTTCCTCTTCTGTTCCATGTCTAAACTGTGGAGGTGGCTGGCCTCTTGAGTGTGCAATGCTGCCATCTATCCGGGTGGCTCTGAGCTAAATCGCACTTCCCCCCTAGCGGTGCTCTCTTGTCGCAAGGAAAATGGCTGGAGAGCTTGACTTGTCTAAGTGTCATTTAAAGCTGCTAAATGGATTTTTCTGAAAATATTTTTTTAATATAGACGAACTTAGAATCTTAGTAAACAAATTTATTTCCATTTGTTTACACAGTTTTTTATGCACGTTGGAATGTTAATATTGCTTATAAGACTTTTATTAAATAGTTAAAAATGACTTCTAAAAAGAATCTTTTTTAGTAAATATGTTACCATTATATTAACTATAAGTTAAAATATGCCATTGAAAAGTCATGTGAGAATTTGTAATTTTAGTTGTATAAAATAATTTACCTGTCGATTTTGTTGAAGTTTAAAAATTAAGACTAATTCAGGCAAACAAAAAATACATAGTTTTACAATAACTACAATTTTATTTGAATTTTTTCAGACGCAATAAATACAAAAGATGAATCTTTCAATTACTAAAATACAATAACACAAGTTTTTTCTTGATATTTTTAAAGATATAAAATTTATTTTTGAACTACTGAAAGTATATTTAGGGTTATTATTATTTAAGTTTATAACGTTATTTTTCTTTTTGCATTTAAGTTTATAAAGTTCTTTTTATCCACCAAATTATGAATTAATATTTTATATTTATCTTAGTGGCTGCTTTAAGAGGGGTTGCTATTCAGAGAGGACGCGCCCGAGGAGCTTTCGCAACCGCCTTTACACGCCACCCATCTCCACTAACTGCGGCCGCTGCAGCAACAGCTCTCCATAGTTACACGCCGTAAGCAAATATGAAAATTGTTTCAAGATTTTTCCAAATTTTAAGAAAAAAATATACATTTGTTTAAAATTATTTTTTATGAATTATATTTTTATTATCAGTTTTAAATTATATTTTAATCAATTTTACTTTTATTATCAGTTTCATATTACATTTTTATAATTTTATTTTTACTATCAGTTTCAAATTATAATTTTATAATTTTATTTTTATCATCAGTTTCAAATTATATATTATTTGGCTTTAAATAAGCTTTTTTTTGACAAAATCAATTTTATTTATTTTCAAGGAAGGATAAAATAAAAATAATTAAGTTCTCGATGAAGTGTTTGAATTATGGTAAATATTGTAGGCGATTTTTTTAAAGAAATTATACCCATGGTTACTTCTTTAAAAGTGAAATTCTTTAATGAGTGAGTTTATATTTTTCTTTTGGTTTTCACAAGATGGTTAAGCTCATGGAAAACTGTCCTCATACAGTTCTTTTCATACATTATTTTTTTTACAAAATAAAAATTAATAAAGATTAAAACTTGCTTCCTTTACGGATTAACTTTTATTTTTGTAAACAAATAAAAGCTAACTCAAATAATTTTTTTTAAAGATGACTTTTTAAAGTACAATGTTTCTAGTAATTGTATTCCCTTTTTAATCTGCATGCAAAAATTTGGAAAAATATCATAAAAAGTCACGAAGGAATTATCAAAATCACTAAAAAAAGAAGTTTTAGAAGGTAAAAAAATATAAAAAGCAAATTGGAAAATCTGTAAAAAAATTATATTTGTCTGATTACTCGCGGAGACTTTAAGAAAATTTATAAGAGAAAAAAGTTATTCTTTAAAAGAAATTCTTTTTAAAATTTACAATGTAAGTTTAAAAAATAATAAAGTAAAAGGCTATATAAATAATCTTTTCATGAGTAATTTCATTATTATTTACATTTCATAAATAATGCTATTGTATACTGTAAATAAACAAAACATGTTTGAGCTTCAGTGATAATGCATGTTTTTAGTTTATATAAAGTATGTTTATTTCATTTATAATAGTTTAATATAAATTAAATATATTTTTATAGCTTTCACTTAAGTTTGTCATTTATCAATTTCAAAATAGAGCACAGAATTCTATTTATTTTAACACACCCAGAGTAATATGTTTTATGTTCTATTAATTTGCATTCAGTAGTTTCGGAATATGAATATACCAATCTCTAGAATAGAGGAACGACATTGCTGATAATTCTTAAAATATCAAATTCGAAAGTATAATAATCAACACTGAAAAAACAATTGTGGTAAAATTACCGTACTTACATGATAATGTCATCTCTAGTGAAAAACATAATTATGGTAATGAAAACAAAATATACGGTATTTGGTAACAGTTTATCGGTAATTCTTTCAAAATTATATTTCTTATTACCACACATTTAGCAAAAATACTAAATTAAAAAGTAAATCTAACCGAATAAATGGATTTTATGCCATTTTCTAATGTATCAATTTCTAAGGTACAACATTTGCAAAATTTTATCACGTATTATAAAGCCATATTTTATTGCTAATTTTACCAAACACATGTAAAGTCAAACTTGATTATTTCACGTATTGAATGAATAAAATCCCTAATAATCGACAAGATCGCTTCCATCTTCTTGTATCATCATAATCATGCCACCACGTCATAAAAGGTATTTTGCACGTTTCCTTTACTTTTTTTATCAGATTTTACAACTATTTGCTCTAATAGACAGAGAAATCGCATACTTAATAGGTTTCTCCATTTCAAATTCTGGTCATGTTAAACCATCATTCACTCTCGGAGAAAAATATCCAGTAGTATATCCAGTAAAAATATAATTCTGGTTAATAAAACCAAAATATACGTTACGGTTTTTAAACCATTCAATTTATAGTATTTCCGTTCATATGGTAACTATTTACAAAAATTTTGGTTTTCAAAACTGTAGTTCATATTACCGCACATTTAGAAAAAATACAAAGCTGAAAAGTATATTTTATCGAATAATTGGTTTTTTGCCACACTCTAATCATTACAAAATTACAAAAGTTTACCACGCATTTTAAAACCATGTTTTATTGTTTACCAAAATTTGCCACAGCTCTTTGGTAGAATACCGAGCTATTTGATGTTTCCATAAAATCCAGAAATAAGGTAAATTTTGCCATTTTTTTGTAGTTTTGACCATGCTTTTTTCTCAGTGTAAAATATCAAAGTAGTTCTGCATAATATCTGCGAACACCTAATTGATAAAACTAACTTTTGAAAATTGGATAAGCAATAGTTACCAAAAATAAACTGAAACTTCTCACGTTTAAGAAGAAACAGAATATAGCAAAAACAGAGTGTTAAGAGTGTAAAAGCTTCGTTAGTTTTATCAGTTATTAAAATATTCTCTTTTGTTTCGCTCTACATTACAGGCTGATGTTGCATCGGGGAGTTTACCAAGATCCATTTTTGGCTTATGCAGGAGCTGAGAGATATCAACTTCCGGTAAGCAAGATTCTACAAAAGGATATCGGAATCATTATCCCGGATACAGAAAATGTTTGTGCTTTAAACTTTTTAACTTTACTTACAGATATTAAAAAAATATGATTAATTATTCAAACATTTCTACAAAACTGTATACTTTTCTAAGCTGAAAGAATGAATTAAAACTTAAATAAATAAAAGAAAGTATGAAAAATTACGATAATAATAATATCCCATTTTAATATTTTTCGATTATTAAATATAAGAGATATCTCTTTTAATTTCATTTTAGTATAATTGTAGTATTTTAGTGTGAATTTATACCATGATACATTAAATATTGATTAAATAAGTTAAATTATATAAGTTGCATGAAATAAGCTAATTTATTATGTTTATCTAATAAACTATTAGACAAACATGATTATTATCTTTGTTTTGAAATATAATTAGTTAAATTTTTATAAAAAAATAATTTTCGAATGCTTAATCCTATAACAGTTTATTAAGAGGTATATACCGCCAAACGGTGAGAGCTCTCTGAAAAACTGTTCTGTGAAAATATTGTGGAAATCATTAATCACGAGTTTCACGTAAAATTACAGAGAATTAAAAATGGAAAGATTCTTGTAAAAAAAATAGGAAAATGTCCACTGAAGTAATTTTACAGAAATAAAGTTTAATAAGCTATGTATTACTTTCTTTATTTTGACATGAATTTTTTTCTGCTGAGAAATTACTTTAAAATAATAAATGAAAATAAAATAAAAATAATAAATAAAAGAAGCCAAACCTCTAATACGCAATCGGAAAAAGTGTGAAACGATCCGAACCCAGCTTTTAACAATGGGAATCGAACTCAGCAATAGCCGTAGAGGCGATAATCTTACACACCACACCGACTAGGAAACAAGGTTAGGAAAGAAACTAACAAAGAGGTACATTAAGGAAAGTTCATTTAGCTAAATGCACATCTGTTTAAGATAAATTAATTTACATAAGTTTGAACAAGTGTTGATAATATTTAACAGAGTTTCTTTTTAAAAATTCCTGTTCATCAAATATAAATTCCTAATTTTAAAAAAAAATTCCTTTATAAAATTCCTTTTTTTCGTTTTTTTTTCTGAAGCTCTAATTACAAGTAAAAATATAGTTTGATATGTTTTACTTATAAAAAACAGTTTAATAGTTACTAAAAAAATCTCTTAGATTATCAGAATTATATTTGTACTAAAATATAGAATCCAAAAAAAATTAGTTTGAATTTTTTTATTGATATTCAAAATTAATCATTTGATTAATAACTTTTTCTAAGTGCAAATTTGAAAAATTATTGTTTGGAAGTGAGCCCTATTTGGAAGATTATACCTTTAACTCAGAAAAAAAACACTGATGTTTCATGCTGTATTTCATAACCATAAAATATTAAAATGCTAAATATAATATTTTTTACTTATTTTGACCTAAATTAATTAAAAATAGTGAAAAAAGTATGAAATATATACTTAATAAAAATTCTGTATCAAAGGATTAAAGCTTTCAAGAAAGTAATCAGTGGTCGTGGATTAAAATCAAGGATACTTTGATAACATTTCGATACAAAGCAAAAATGCATCGCTATGTTATCAAGGATTGCGTGAATCCTGACCGAGAATGCGTAGCCATAAAAAACAATTACGCGATGGGGCACAAATTGACCATCAATTTCTTAACACCACCTTGGCATCTGTATCACTTTTCCTTTAACCGTCAATTAAGTTTTGGTGGGAACAGGGATTAGCGATGATTCCCTTGTTATCTGTCATAGAGATTTGTGCGCTGTTACCTTCCAAATTGACTCACAAATGTTTGTCTTTGTGTCTTTCTACCTACCACCTAGTGACTCAATGGATCCAACACTTAATATCCTGGACTCTCTTTTGGTCAAATACTCCCAATACAATGTAATACTGTGTGCTGATGTTAACGCTAAGTCTACGGTCTGGGGCCCGAGATCTGATAATAGGGGAGATGACCTGTTGATGTTCTTGATTAGCCATGATGTTCATGTAATCAATGATCCTGAGGCTCCTCCGACTTACTCATCCACACTGGGACACAGCTGGATAGATATCATTGCTACTAACTCTGACTTGCTTGACAACTATACAGTCCATGACCACATTAGTTTGTCTGACCACGAATTAATTACAGCTGAAATAACCACCCAACATAACAAAATTCAACTTAAAAATAGTTCACACAATTACAGGAATCTCAGGTGGATTGATCTCAGGACAAAGCTTTATAAGATTCCAGAAAAATGGAACGCTGAAAATGTAGAGAATATTGATCAACTGGAAGATTTTATCAAGGGTATAACTAATGACATTAATAGGGCTTGCGATGAATCTAGGAGAAGATCCGGTTCTAGAAAAAAAGGACCAACTTGTCCCTGGTGGAGCCCCAGACTGAGTGAGATTAGAAATAAAACCAGAGCACATAGAAGATTGTACCAGAGAGCCTGGGAACAGGATGACAGAGTGGCACAGAAGATCAGGTATAAACAGACTCTGGCCAACTATAAATGTGAAATCAAAAAAGCAAAAAGAGACCACTTTAAGCAATTTATCAACGGTATTAACCTCGAACAGGCATTTGGATCGCCATACAAGATTGCTGACGGTCAAGACCTTAGAAGACAGAATCTCTATAACACAATCAGATCTGATGGGACCACCACAATGGAGCTTAAAGAATCGATTGATAATATCCTTGCTTATCATTTTCAGGAGGTAGAGGAAGACATGATCACATGCTTTGGACAGGAGGCTGAGGATGATCCTTTTGGCATGTATGAAATTGAATGTGTAATTAGAGACTTAAAAAGTGGCAAGGCTCCAGGACCAGATGGAATCCCGGGAGAGGTCATCAGAGACCTATTTTACACAAATAAGATCTGGTTCACTAGTATCATGAATAAATGTCTCTCTTTGGGTCACTTCCCAAAATGCTGGAAAATTGCCAGGGTTGCCCTAATTGGTAAACCAAACAAAGATCTTGTCAATCTAGATTCCTACAGGCCCATTTCCCTACTGCCAGTCTGGGGAAAAATTCTAGATAAACTTTTATGCAAAAGACTCACATATTACTTGGAAAGTAAAAATAGCTTGAATGATAATCAATATGGCTTCAGATCTGGTAGGGGGACGGATGACGCATTGAAGGCTGTAGTGGATTTTATTGGTGAGGCTAAACAATCTAGCAAACATACAATTGGAGTGGCCCTAGACATCAAGGGTGCTTTTAACAACGCGAGATGGGCTATACTCAGGGAGAGACTTAACAGCCTGGATCTTCCAATCAACATACTCAAGATTCTTTTCAGTTTTTTAAACGACAGAAGTGTTTTATATGAAAACAGTGCTGGTCACATTTTAACTCGAAGAGCTTTTAACGTTGGTGTTCCTCAGGGTTCTTCCCTCGGGCCCATTTTATGGCTGATCCTTATTGATCAAGTTTTTAATATCTTTAACGAGGAATATTTTAGCCGTTTTAATAATTTTAATTCTACTGATTTTAAACTTATCATTTTTGCTGATGACATGTTTTTACTTTTGAGGCGTACCATCTTGTATCACTTTGACTCTCTGGCTACACAAATTCTCGGCACGATCTTGACCTGGGCTGAAACCCAGCATCTCAACTTTAGCAAGGAAAAAACCAAACTAATCACTTTTCCGAAATCTAACAAAAGAATTGCTAGACTTCCTTGTGTCAAGATGGATCTTCCGGATAACGCTAATATAAAGAATGTGAAAACACTAAAGTATCTAGGTGTTATCTTAGATCCACAACTCACCTGGATTCCCCATCTTGACGAAGTTAAGGATCGTGTACAAATGTTCAATCACAAATTAAAGAGGATTGCTAGAGTTACCTGGGGTCTCAACCATCATGTTCTAAAAAAGATCTACCTCCAGGCAACCGAGAGAATCATCATCTATGCGGCCTGTGTCTGGTTTAGAAACACAGTCAAAATAAGAGAAAAACTAAAATCAATTCAAAGAATTCCGCTTATTACCATTACCAAATCTTATAGGACTGTCAGTACTGATGCACTCCAGATACTGGCCGGGGTAAAACCAATCTACTATAAAATAATTGACGAGATTTACATTAAAAGAAATATCTGGAAATGGAGGATAGAAGACATCAATTGGCTTGAAAATCATATGTACTTTCCTGATCACCTCTTACTGCCTCCCAAACTGGTTCATCCCTCAAACTCTCTCGCGTTGCCCTGGGGGAAATTTCTTCCAACTAACCATGGCATTGAAATCTTCACAGACGGGTCGAGAATTCAAACTGAGAACAATGGTAGACTTATAAATAAATCTGCATATGGTGTTGTAATGAAGATAAATGGCAAAACCATCAGTACCATCTCGGCGCGTTTAAATAACAACTGCAGTATTTATCTGGCTGAGCTCCTTGCGATACAGACAGCGCTCCAATGGCTTAAAAACCAGGGTTCTCCAATGGCAAGCATTTACACAGATTCCCTTTCTTCACTTATGAGCCTGGAGGACCCACGTAAACACCTCAAACTTATAGAAGACACCAAAGCCATGTGGAGTAGCAACTATAATATAAATTGGATTAAAGCACACTCAGGCATTGAAGGGAATGAAGAGGCCGACTGGGTTGCTAAGGAAGCCACTAAGCTTGGCCAGATTGATTTTGAGATCCCGGGTGAAAAATGCGAAATTAAATCTTACATTAAGAACATTACTTTTAACCGCTGGAGAAATGACTGGAGGTCTAGTGACAAGGGAAGACAAACCTATAAAAAAATTTTTAAAGACCCAAGCATAAAGCGCCTGCAGGCCAATTTTTATTTAAACCAGCTCCTTACTGGCCACGGAGTGTTCGGGACCTATCAACAAAAATATTTCAAAAAATCAGCTTCATGCATTTACTGTGGAGTGAGACAGGACATTGATCATCTACTTAAGCACTGTCCAAGATTCCGGGCACTTCGTGGAACCCACATGAATAATTGCGAAGAGGAACATCAATTCTTCGCTATATTGACCTGCAGGAAAATTGTGACTCAAATTATTAAACAAACCCTCGAGGACATTCTAGCCCCAGATCAACTGGCCCCAGTCATGAACCAACAATAGAGCATGTCATCGTTAATTTTTACTAATCAACTTTTAGCCTTACATTTTGAATTTTTATCTACTTTTGATTTTAGACTTCATAGACTTCTAGTCAGACTTTTACTTTTAGACATTTACTATTTGGACTTTTAGCTTTCATTGATTTTAGTTTTGAGATTTTTTATCTCTTGTTTCCTTGTTATTATAATCATTTAATTCTCGACATTTACACCGGCGCTATTGGGTTTCATTGCCTTTAACACATGTTTTTAATTGTCAAACTTCATTGTTAATCCACTTTTAACTGATCATCACCACTGTCATTTGGCGAAATTTTACTGTAACTTTAGTTTTTAGAGAAATTTTATTGTAATAATTTTACTTTTATCTCCGTATACCCCCCTGGGGTGGGTCGGAGTTCAACCTTACTTTAACCGTCAATTAACTGACCAGGGTTTATCCGCTCAAAGAACAACTATCTTTTTATCGAGTTGCTCGACAATGCTCATGTTGCACGACATTCCTAAAGCTGTGACTTCCTTGCGATGGTAGGAATGTTATTGCACCCTTCGTATTCACCTGACATGGGTTCTAGTAGCTATGACCTCTTTCTTAAGCTGCAAGAACTTCTCCAAAGTATCCGATTACCTTACGTGCCGTCTGTGATCGTAATGGCAGATAGATCTGCCATTAATATCGTCTGACAAATCGTTGCCAACTCTATTCTTTAAATTCTAGACATTTGGCAAAAGATATAAGATTTTGTTAGTGATTAGATTGAAAAAAAACAGTGTAATTTTAATTAGTGCAATTTCGCTTGTTAGCTCATTTAAAAAAAATTTCAAGCTTATTGTTTTCCCTTTATTTACATTTTTCATATTTCTTAAATATAAAGAGTATTTGTAGTGTATTATAATTATTTTCAAATATTACGTATTAAATATTTTTTGATGAAACATATAGCTTTAATTTCTTTCAAATAAAGACTATTTAATACACTTAAGTTTTTTTTTTCATTACTCTGCAGTGAAAATAAATACCATGTTGATTTTTGCATTTTCCTTTTAAGTTGTATTTTATGAAATGTTTGAATATTGTCAAAATAATATACTGTAATTTCGATTTTAAAAATAATCTACTACGTGTTCGCTTATGTACTTTTTTATTACCGTAGGCATCATATGCAGCAAGTGCAGCTTACACAGCAGCAGCAGCTCGAAGTTACGCAGCAGCAGCTGCGGCAGCTCAACCAGTAGCATCATACGCCGCTGTCGCAGGGTAAGAACCATTTCTCTCCAAAAATTTAGTTTATTTTTTTCTTTTCGTTTGAACCTTTTAAATCATTTTCTATGTGCTTCTGTTGCTTGCTTGAGTTTAAAGAAAAACTTCTACTTCTTTTAGAAAGGAAAATTTCTACTTTAGCACATTTTGAAATGCACTCTTTTTTTCATATATATATATATTATTTTTTAGAAAAAACTGCATTTTTGCTTTCTTCCCTCTTTTCTGTTATGCATTTTAGAATAGACATTTTCCTTTTTGTAATGTAAGAAATGCATAGATGGAATGCTTATGTGACATTTTTGTGCATGAAATTCACCTTTTGTTTACGAGCATTTCGAAACAAATAAATTTTGCACACCAGACGAATGCTAGAAAAAAGCTGTTTAGTGTAGTTTTAGCGAAATAGATCTCAATTTTTTTATAATGTATTTGATTGTGTATCACTATGTGAAACTTCATTATCAATTTTATGTAATCTGTTTTGCGCTGGTATAAACTGTACTCTTATATGGACTTGACATTTTATTTGTAATGATTTTATATAGCAAGGCTGCAGATTTATGCACACCTGCCGTAAAAGTATACGTTTTAATTGCATATAAAATGAAATCAACGCAATACTTTTTTTAGAAATATTCATATTTATTAATATACATATCTTTTTTATAGAATTTATATATTAAATGTATCGAATCATAATAAATGATGACATTAGTTGGTTGATCTTAAGGTTCACAAAATGTGGAACAATAATGCGAAAATAGATTGCCATTACTCTATTGAAATAAAAATGTAGGAAAATCCATCAGGAGTTTCTATTAAAGTAATTCCCCTAATCCTTTGAAATTAAACCTATAAACAATGCCTTTTTACTCGTAAATTTTCTTTTTATCTCCAAGTAATTTTGCAACATAAAACTTTAAACAGAGCACTCAGAATGAAATATTTCAACCGCATATTAATAAATTAAATATGCTACTATATCCATGAATCGTTTCACTTCACTTACTGTGACAAGTGTCAAAAGTTATTAAGTCGTTTGACGCATTGAAAATTCAATGACGAATGCAGTAATGAAATTTTTATTTGTCACTTCGTCACAACTTTAATCAAATTATATACTTGTAAGTAAATTAAACATGAACACTTTTAGGGGTAAAATAACACGTTGAACATGAAACTTAAATTAGAGCAGCCATGGTAAGTCAGTAGTTAGAAAATCGAACTCCGGTCCAGAGGAGCCGGGGTTCGATCCTCGACTCCGCCATTACCCACCGAGTACATGCGATATACGTGCTAGTGAAATCTGTGGAATGAAAAGTCTTGCGGTTAGTCGCTTAGCGGTACAGGGGTCTGGGGAAAATTTCCTTCTTCTTCAAATCTATGATTAAATTGAGGAAATGGATACACGGATAAGTGTTGCTGCCAACTAATCGTGGGGATCTGAACTACTATATACTTTCACCCTTGAGGTTGTTCCCTTGTCAAACGAAAGCCCCACCTTCTTGAATTAATTTGAAAAAGACCAATAGCTTGTCCATTAGTCATTCGAAACAGTAAATAAAATTTAGACCAAGGCATAACTTTTATTACTTAAGATTAGGTCAGCTTAAAAGTTTTCTCAAGCATGTTTTCCAGTATTTGTTCCTCTACTTAACGAAACAAACCTTTAACTACGACTGGAATACATTCAAAGTACAGTTATGTTTAATATAAAAAATCTATAATTAAATATATAGTTAAATATATAAATAACTCAAGGATTTCAATTGGGAAAGTTTGTTGAAAATATAGGGGATTTTAATTTTAAAAAATTTAATTACATTTTTTATTAAAAAACACAATGATAAAATTTAATTTTTCTTCCACTGCCACTCTCCTTTAAATTTATTTGGATCCAAAAGTAATTTTTTTTAACTTTTTTTTCAATATGGAAAGGGATTATCGCAATTTATTTTTGAATCACTGGAAAGTTTACTAAATAAATTTAGTGCATGAATGAACTTTAAAAAGATTGTTTATGACACAATAGCAGTAAATAATTGACTAGTGAGAGTAATTGTTCAAACGTTAAGCACTGAAGAAGTTACAAATAAGTTTAATCGACAAATTACATTGGTTACCACAATCAAATCCTTAGAATCATAATCCTTGTGTTACTTCCTTTTTATACAATTCTTTCCACTAAATAAGCCCTAGACATTAATTTACTAAATGAAATGATAAAACTCATAGTTGGCTTTTTAATTCTTCTCAAATTTTCTTATTTTTCAATTTCTTTTTCCAAATCACTTTCGTCATTGCTAAAAGTCCCGGATCAAATTTTACTATAAAGTACAGGCACTTTGGGTGCATCATTCATAAAATCTATTTTTACCGTCGAGAACAATAATATATATTTAATTACAATGGTTCTGAGATTTTCCGTATTTATTAACTGTAAAAATTACGGTATATCAGATATTTTGTTCCGCAGCGTCTTCCGATAAAAATGGATTTTACAGTACAGTCCTCATACAAAGGTGCACAAGGTATACGCTGGTTTCCAAGTAAATTTAAAAGATAAAAAGGGGATCAACTATTTCCTTAAACACAACATGTAAACTCATTATTTATTGAATTAAAAGAGTTCATTGGTTTAAAAAATGTAATATATTTAAAAATAAGGCAGGTGTGCAAATAAAAGCAGAGCATGGCCCTTGCCTTTAAAAACTGTTCTTCATTGTTTCTTATTCCTAGATCTCCATCATTGTATTACAGCTATGGGAGGGAATATGCTGACCCATACCTAGGCCATAGCATAGGCCCAGTCGCTGGATACGGGGTAAGTGTACAGTATAACAAAATATATAAAACATATGTTTACATATTGTTTAACAAAAAATATATTTTGATGTAAGGGTCAGATCAATCAATTAGTATTCAAAATATAAAAACAATTAGCAAAATGACTATTCAACATTTCGATCAAATAAATAAAAGCCCTAAAAGGAGTGAAGAAATAAGATTTACCTTTTGAGTTAAAAAGTCGAAGCATGTTTCAGGTTATGAAGCAAAGCAAAAATTTAATCTTGTTCCAAATTAATCTGAAATAAAAAATGTACTTAAGGAAAATTAAACAGTAAAAAACGTGATTTTAAATCATTAAAAAGATTAATAATCACAAAATAAGTAGTATAAAATGTTTATTGCGAAACATTGACAATCTCAAAGTTAGAATTATTTTTTCATCATCTATAATGAAGACGGCTTAAAAAATAATGACTGTTTCTTTTAAAAAAAGAAACTCCAAGTTACTTGTAAATTGTAAAAAATTTTAAAGCACTATGTTCTTTGACATTTTTATATATTTTTTCCTAGTTTTGAAATTTGATTTCCCTTTTATACCTTCTGGTTTGTCATTGTTTAGCAATGAAATATTTATATAAAGAGTAAAGATATTTTTGGAGTAGTTGGTTACTGATTCAGGTGATAACAAGTTAAACAAATTATTATATAGAGCTTCAATTAAAACGTTATCCTCAACATATTTCCATCGAAACTTTTAAATACTACTTACTACCAAAAGATTTAAAAAAAAAGGAGAAAAATAATTTGGAATTATATTATTATTTTCTTTTAAAAAATTCATTTTACGCAAAATAAGCTATTAGTTTTTTTGGAAAACAGAACACAAGTCTGTACTTCATTTATCTACATATTCTATGGGAAGAGAAAAAAAATATTTATTCCACCCATAAATAAAAATCATATGGTGTATATAAGAGGCAATGATGACAATTTATAACTGTTTTCTATTGAAATTTCAAAGGAGGTTAGAGAGTATTAATTAAGGCTGAACTCTGCTATTATACTGAAATATATAAACTGAAATATAGAAGACGGAACACAAGTATTTATTAAATATAAAGTACGACAGGAAAAGAATAACGTGTTTTTCGGTAGTTTAAAAAGTAAAGAACAGTCAGTACCCACAGTGAACTCTATCTCCAAGGAAATGACCAGTTGCAGAGGATTCGACAAGAACTTGCCCCCGCACTTCAAATCAACAGTTCCCACAACTCCATTTCGCCTCAGCATTAGTTTTAAAACAAGAGCTTTTTTCCGCGTTTGTATTCACAAGCATTTATTTTCATTTCTTTTGAATTTGAGATCAAACGAGCTTTACAAAAATATCGTGTTTATCATGTATAAACTAATTTTGATGCATCAATTGTAATTCACTTCATTTACATAACCAGTAAACAGATTATGGTCTATGCTTCCCAACTTAAAATGCTACGATTTTTTACCTTGTTAAAGGTGACACAGTGTGTAAAGTGTGACACACGTAATTTTCTTTGACACTATAACCTATATTAGCTCCACAACAGACGCGGCTAGAATTTTCTTCGATTGAACATCTCTAATATTGAACATCAGATTAAACGTCACCAAATATTGCCTCATAGCGATGCAATTGAAAATATTTCTTATCATTTTAAAAGAGATTAGATTTATTTTAGTCGAAAGAATCCATTTTTCTACAACTGTACCTATATATCTACACTTATCAAATAAATAAGTGCAAATTGTTCAAATTTACGATATTTCAAAATTTCATCAATTATCTCCAGAACTTCTGGTAGTTTTTGCTTACGCTGAGCTTTAATTTAAACAATAACAGTGAGATGTCTATATATCTGCAAAATAGACACTCCATATAAGCCTTTTTTTATTCTGCATCACTTCTCCCATTTTAAATTCAGTTTAATGTTATTCACGAACATCATTGCATATTATAACTATGAAATATCTATAGCACTATATGAGCTAATATTCAGACCAAATTTCCTTCACAAACCCTGTCGTGTAGTTGTAGAGATAATCAACCAAATTTAAAAAATTCCCTTATATTGTCTACCATTGCTTTTACTCCAATATTCAACACCATCTCTTCTTTGAGAACTTTACACAACCACCATATTGAAACCACCATACATCTGCAAAATATATAATTTGTCTTATCTTAATATCTTATCTTAGAAGTTTTGCTTCATGATTTGAGTAATTAAATGTTATACTCAACTATTAAAGGTATAGCCTGAAATAGTTTCACTTTTGCTTTGATAAAGATGAATTGTTATCAGACATTAGCATATATGACAGATGAATTGTTATAATGCGAACTACTCCTAAATATCTTGTTCTTTTTCGTGAATTTTAAAAGAGAACATAATTCATAAATTTAGTTTCAGTAAAACATTATTTTCTCCTAAATAAATCAGAAAACTATTTTTCTAATTATAATTAAATCCAATAGGAATGAATTAATAACATTTGAAACATTTTATTACAATTAGCTACTAAAAAGGAAAATATTAACTTACATAAAAAGTATATAATAAAAATAAATACGAACAAATCTGCAACTTACATTCTTATTTATTTATTCATTTAGCTTCTTTGAATAATATTTAAACCATCTTTCAAGCTTAAAAAATTTTTACAAACGCGATAAAAGATAAATATTTAAGGCTGTATGCAATGCATAACAAAACGAATAATAATTTTAATTACATCAAATTTTTCAGCATTTTTAATAGGCCGATAAAAATTATGTGTCTTGAAAAGAAATCAAAGTCTCTTAGAACAATCCATGTACTCTTTTTAAAGTTATGCATGTTGTATAATTATTTGCAATTTTATGTAGTTATATGCAATTTTATGACATAATTCTGCTCTGTATAATGATTGTTTTTAAAGTTTCAAATTAAATATATGTTTAAGAAATTAATTGCATGCTTTGGTGGCATGTTTCGTTCACGTAGTGCTTAATTTCTTATAGCACACAAGGAAAATTGAAACTCTGTACTTACATTGTGCTTATTAATTGATGATATCAGAATTAATACATCCAAATAAGAAAAAATAATAAGCGTATTTGGAATTTTTCATGTATATTTCTACAATAACTTTCGTTTCGAAATTATTAAAGATTAAACACCTCAAAATTTCAACCAAAACATTTGAAACAGGATTTTGCCTTCAACTTCTTTTAGGGTAACGAAAGTAAATTCCATTCTCCAAAAACAGCTTTAAAACATTTTCTTTCTTCTTTGAAACTAATTAAAGTACCGAAATGAAATTTTAGTAATATATTTCTAGAAAAAAGGGCGAATTGTAGTTCTCAGAATCAGGTGAATAAAATGTTAATTTTTTTTCTAAGAATTTAAGTAATATTTACACATCTAAAAGCACATCTAATGAAATTAATTATAACAGATGTCTTAAGATATTTCAAAGCTGCATTTGCAGATGAGTGTAATTGGAAATCATTAAAAATTTCTGTGACTGATTAATTCCTAAAGGTGTGTATTGAATTTGCTTATTCTGAACTTGAACCATACAATAAACAACAATTTAATAAATTTGCGCACTTGAAATTATACTAATTAATTTTACATTACTTTTAAAATTAATAAAACTTAATTAATGAGTTCAAAACAAGAATTAAAAACACATATTTCTCTTTTTTTTAAAATAACTGAAGAAATATTTCATTTACATCCTTAAATTAAATAGTTCCTACTAAATAATTAGATACTGTGTATACATAAATTTGTCTTAATATTTGCATAAATTATTCTTGGCATTAACATAAATTATAAACCTCCAAATTTGAAATAATATCTAATTAATAGATAATTGCTGATTCTGATTTCATCAATTCAGAACTGGTATTTTGAAACCTGCATGTCTATAGTGTTTGTTGGTGTAGAAGATAAATTGGTTTGTAAAACATCCACATTGCCCAAACAATGTGCCTGTTTTATGACTTGCTGAATTTGAATATTGCATTTATTAGCATTATCATCTCACTGCATATGAATAGTAATAGGTTTGTGATTCGTTAATGTAGTGTATTAATTGCATTTTGACAGCACATTAATTTTCCTGATCTCGCTTTCAAAAATCTTTAAAGAAGAGTACAGTATATTCATATCATGAATATAATCAGGTTTGAAAAAAATAAATTGTTGATTAAAAAATAAAAAAATAGAAATGGTTATTTAGGCATGCTGTAATGTTAATATTTATAAAAGTTTTCAACTTACAATCAAAACCTTTCATATCAATTTCAATTTACTAAAAGTTGATAAAATAAAGTTACTTTTTCCTATTTATAAGCAATGATTAATTTATTAATGACTATGATGATGTATTATAGCATTTCAAAAAATTGAAGGTTAAACATTGGCCAATCAAGCTTATTAATCTTTAGTGGTAGCAAAAAAAAATTTATTTTGTCGCGACACATACACTGGGAAAAAAGTATGGACAAAATTACCAGAATATGGTAAAATTTACCGCGTTTCTGGCTCTACTAGAACATCACAAAGCACGTACTTTTTACCGAAGCGCTTTGGTAATGATTTTGCTGAAATTAACATGTGGCAACAATATGATTTGTGATAAAATTTGGTGAATGCGGTAAAATTTTATAATTTCATCATGATACCTAAGAGGATGGCATTAAAATTATTAATTGGTTAAATTTACTTTTCAGTTATGTATTCTTTACTTATTGTGATATAATAAGGGCCATAATTTTGAAAAACAAAACTCTCGCTAAACTTTTACCATATGAACAAAAAAAACAGCAAATGAATGGTTTAAATACCGTGTCTTTTGGTTTTATTAACCAAAATTACGTTTTTATTACCGGAAATGTCTTCACTAAACAGAAATAAAATTCACCAGATTTTTTTTCACTGTGTAGTTATTTATAAAAAACACATTTAAAATATCAGTTTTGAAATTTTTGATCACCGTGCTGTATACGTCATACTTGAGAAAAACTACCAATTGCTGAGACAGTAAATTTTTGATATACCACAGACTTCTGTTTCTTTATAACATGAAAAAAAATTTAACCACCCACCGGTTCCGATTAAAGTTAATTTAGTGCAACAGCAAAGTATTTGTTTTACTACAGGTTTGATAAAAGTAAGCAATTTTATTATTTTTATTTACTCTCTGATTGCGCTTAGAAAATACATAGAATTTAATTTAATGCAGCACTTATAGGCCTAAAGCGGAAAATTCAATACCATCCACTATGAAAACTTCTATTACTCACCAGTATGTGGTAGGAATCAAATTGACTGCCACTGAGCTAATGAAATAATTTTAATCCAACAATTACGATCCATAGTAAAGCATTAAAATAGCACAATTTTAGGTTCTCGTACAAAAGAATTGTAACTTGTGATATATTTTATACATGAACCAAATTTTTAAACTTTGACTAGTCAAGAAGTCTTGGATTGCAGATGTTTTGGTTTTTCTTCGTCAGCTTAATTTACTTGAATATTTTTAATCGACTGTTTAACCCTGCAATGTTGTAAAGTAACTTAATTAAAACATCACTGTGAATTATATTTAGTAGCTATTTAAACTTACTAATTACACAGAAAATATTCCAAGTAATGTTCATCATATATATGTAACAAAACTGAACAAAAAAATTTCTATTGTTATTGTTTCCCGACAAAACTTTACTAAAAAAAACTAACCTACATCACTTTCTCCGTAGATATTTTTTTCATGTACATTTCTAACTATTTTACACAGCAAAATATGTTAATTTAACGAAACAACAGAGATTTTCTTCATTATTCAGCTTAAAAAATGATCATTTCAGGATTATTCCTCAAAGATACGGGAAACTCAGCACACTGTTTAATTCAAAAATATTAAATCAAAAGTAGTCTTTTCATAAATATAAATGTCATTACCATACAAGTACAGTATTTTTACCACAGTTTTTTTTCTCCGTGTATTTATTCAAACCATGTCTCCCGTAACATGAAGATATCACATTAATGCATAAAAACTGATTATTAAATCAAGAGTAATTCAGTTTTTTTTTATATATATATATTTTGATCACTTTGCCCACTTTTTGTGAAATAAAGCACCTAATATGACAAGTAACATGATATCTTGATTATTACATGATACCAAATTACACGATCTGATTACATAATGAAGTTAAGGGTACAACGATTTTGGTATTGTTTTCGTTACTTGCCGATGTTTCTTAATAACATAACAACAATAACATAATGATTCCGATTTTTAATATTGGCTTCTCCCTAATTGAAACATAAAACATCGGGATGCCCTGTACAAAAAAAAATGTATTTTACTCAAGAGGATTTTCCTTTGACATTAAGCGGGTACTATTCTGTTTTGTAATTAGGCTGCCGTGTACCGAAGTGGTTACAACCGATTCACCCCGTACTAGTAGCTGACAGGAGACCAGTACTGGATATTCAATGATTCAGGCTGATCCACAACAGCTTAGAACAGCGACATATTCCTATAGCAGGAAAGATATGCCAAGCTTCAACATAGACTGTTACCGTTTGTAAAGTTTACGTTGGATCAGTTTCGAGTGTTAAAAAAAAAATCTCGATATAAAAGATGAATGAATAGAGAGATTGCGTTCTCTCCTGGAATTATTTAAACTGATGTAACAGTTTTAGTTCATAATGTATTAAAATATTTTTTGATATTACTATCACTTCATTCAAGTGAGTCTATTTTAACTTTTTATTAAATTTAGCCAGATTCTTCTTTTTTTTCAAGAGTAGAGTTTCGATTATATATTTTTATTTGCAAATTATTATAATGTAAAATATTTGTATTTATTTTAAAATATACTTGTTTTAATAAAAATTGCATTTACTACTGGTGAATTGAAAGGTGATGTGATGAAAGTTTTTTGCTATAATTGCAATCGATTTTATTAATATTCAGCTGTAACTATGTATTATTTGCCTTGAATTTCTGAAAGATTTCACTTGTTGTTGAAATTTTAGGCGTACTATATGCTAACTTAAATATTTATATAAAAATATAGCGAAACTTTTTTTTACTTGTTTTTTTTTAACATCAAAAACTATTCAAAGAGTTTTACACAATTGTTTCTTTTCAACACAATAAAACTGTAAAAACATTTAATTCGTTATTAAAATGCTGTTTTTTGCTTAGAATATTGTGTAATATGTTTTTGAAAAAAACTTACTGTTTGCGCAATAAAATGTATTTATAGCACAACAAATTTACAATAAGAAAATATATTTTATTTCGATTGAGGATCAAAGATAATACATAAACTCATGCAATTTATTCAATTTACTTTATTTATTTTTGTACATATCTATGTATAATATATCATCAGTTACCTTCATTTTATCCCAAAACTTATTTTCTGTACATTGAATGCCTTAAGTCTAATTATATCCTACTAATTCTTTTCAAGAACTTAAGAAACTGACGCTCTACATTGCTTACGTACATTTCATTACGTTTTATTTTTCAGTAACAATTTATACTGCACAGTGGTCAAAAATAAACGAACCACCAGAATAACTTTTGATCTAATGATCGGATCTTTACGTTCTAAAATTCAATCTTAATGGCTCAAGTGGATAACCTAAAATGTACTAATTAATGACGGCATACAATCAGACACAAAAACGTACTTCCTCTGAATAGACATCTCTTTTTTTGACAAATTCAGATTTCTGACCCAAAAATATCGGAAATAGCAGCAATCAGGAAATATGGTCCCAATAGCTTGGTCATGAGAGTGCTCCAAAATTTGGATCCCTTAATGTTAATTTTACTTTTTGCGTATTTCGTTATATCTTGAACTTCTTAAGCGATTAAAAAAAATTGTACACAAATATGAAATTTGCTTAGTCAAATATCTGGCACCTTAAACAGCTGACTTTTTTGAAATTCAAATTCTCAGCACTATTTGACCGATTTTGCTCAAATTTTGTATTTTGCCTTGTAAAATTATGTTCCTTAAAATGATGCAAAAATTTGTATACCTTACAATTCAAAATTTTTTGACTATTATTAAATTAGATGATAAAAAATAAGAAGTAATTCATAAAGTTTATTTTTTGCATGGAATTATTTTTAGATAAATGAATTTTATAATTTTACGCAAAAATTTTTCAATTTTATTACAAAGTTATCAAGATATAACGAAATACGCAAAAAATAACATTAAGGGGACAAACTTTGGACAGCTCGCTTGATCAAACTATTTGGACCATATTTTTCAGATTGCATCTACCTTCAATATTCTGCATGTCAGGAATATGAATCCGTCGAAAAAGGGTATGTTTATTGAGAGAAAGTATGTTTTTGTGTCTGATTCCGAAAATTAAAATATTGTCTGCACTTACTAGTTAGCATATTTGAGATCACTCCTTCAAACCAATAAGATTGAGTCTTGGAGCGTGAAGATCCGATCATGAGATCAAAAGTTATTCGGAGTGGTTCTCTTTTTCATTTGTGCCGTGTGCATATTTTGAACCATATGTTTTACCCATTTGGTAACGATACTCTATTTGGTAACATTACCTGAAATATTTAATCTTTAGGAACAAAAACATTGGAATTTGTCTACGCACATTATAATACGTTTTATTCAATTGAATTATTGAAACAATATTTTGTGAAATATAATGCACCCTAAATAATTACTTAAAATATTTAATTCGTTGGAATTTAAAAGTTGGAGCCCTACTTTGTCTACGCACATTTTAAAGTTTTATTTTTTGTTCGCAGTTTATATTTCAACGCATTTTGCATTAGATGCTTTCCCCATTAGGTAAAGATATTTGTATTTGGTAACATTACCAAAAATATTTATTTTTTAGTACATAAAAATTGAAAATTTACTTTGTTTACGCACATTTTATTATGCACTATTTTTAAATAAAAATGTCAGGTTTTGAAAAATTTCATCTTATGTTTCACTTTTTAAGTAAAAATACTCTATTTAAAAAATAAATATCCAAAACTGCTGATTTTTATAACAATACTTTGTTAACGCACATTTTATTAAGAACAATCTAAATTCAAGAGAATTATTGATTTTAGAACGCAATAGAAAAGTAAAAATATTTTGTTTGCACACATTGTGCAAATATGTAAGCTTCCAAAAAATTAATTTACAGTAGAACGTTAGTAAAATATTTCATGTTTTACTTTTATGCAAACAATTTCTTTTTTCTGAAAAACACTTAGATTTTAGAACTTGGAAGTTACTTAAAAAACAAAATTAGGAGTGTTATGTTATATTTTATATAATTATTATGAAAAACTAATCTCTTTTTTAAAAAATCACATTCTTTACACTACCTCCTTGAAGAGAAAATTTTGTGTGTATTTTAATGCATACAAAATCGAAACTCTACTTTTTTATGTGCGTTGTATTTTTGTTATTTTATTTCTCAAACATTAATTTACATTTAAAATATAGTGACGTAATTTTATCTCTTAGATGAGAATATCTCATTTTGTGCTCAATATACATTTTACTTATCATATCATGGTGTTCTTTAAACACACTGTCACCAATGAACTGTAATATCATTTTCTAATATATTTCTATGAAATGTGATGAATTGTTATTGTTAAAGTGAAAAATTATGTGTTTGCTTATTTTAATTTAATCAATTTTAATGATTTTATGCTTAGATTAGCATAAGATGTTGTAAATACAGTTTTAAATAAAAATGTGCGCTTAAATATGTTCCAGGTGGCAAGAATAATTTTGTAAATAAAGGAACTTATATCCAAAAGATTATTTTAGAAGTGCTGGGTTTTATATCAATTGACTTAGGAACTTTATAAGTTGGTGTTATAAATGGATTAGAAATTTAGATACAGTGCTGCTTATTTTTAAAGCTAAATATAACATGCTTGCAATTTTTAATATTTTTTCAATTTAATCGAAATTGTATATTGACAGATTAATATATAAATAAAATTAGATAATATAATAATAAATCTAAAGCATCGGAATTGTATTTTCGTAGAATAATTAATAAATCTGAGTACCTTATCAGAGATACGGAAGAAATTATAAAATTATTGTTATTGTTGCTATTTAAAAAAATATTTTATACAAACATTTAAATTTACAAAACGAGACAGAAATTGCAGAACTATACATATCTAAATTTATGATATCAGAGTTGCATATCTTGGTTATGTGAATTTTTTTCAAAGGAAACTATAAAATAAAAGATATTATTTAAAAAATATCTTTTTTTTACTTTAAGCAATTGGGGAAACAAAACAAATTTCAAGCATTAAGAGGCGCCAAATGTAACCAAACTTGTGTTTATGAGTTATAATCTTCTGTATTTTAAGCATTTTATTAGTGTAAAGAATTTATCTTGTTTATCTTCTTCTGAACAAGACTTTTTTCAACTATATGAAGTTTATTTTCAAATTTATATAAATGGCTTTCAACAGTTTTACTCTGTGATTGTATAATATGGCTTTTATATATTGTTACATGGGTTAAAAATTTAATGGTGATCGAAAAGCTTCTAAGAAGAAAAAAAACATTGTAAGATGCCCACTTGATTTCCCTCTATAGATCTTAAGCAAATACTATAATTAACAATGCGTATCTTTTACAGCAGATTGACCAATAAAATGTCTCCGCGCAATAAGTTATCTTCTACAGCAAATGGATCAATATATTTGTTTAAAACAGTGACGCATTTATGGGAAATGCACCAATACATTGGTTGGTCTTAGGTACCATTCTATAGTAAGAATACCAACATGTTGTCTAATACAGTATTTTTTACAGAAATTAGATATACAGATATACGTGCATTAACTCTCCATAAACAAGTATAGTCTATAGAAAATAGGCCATTTAAATAATCCTAAACAATATTTTTTTTTCGAAAACACCGGAGATAAATAAAGTTTAAGATATATAATATATATATTATATATTATAATATATTATAATATATAATATATAATATATTATAATAATTTACGAAACATTTAAATGTTACAATTGATTACAGGAATGGTGAAATTTGTTTCGTGTAGCTGCATTCACTGTGAGAATTCTGCTACTGTCTATCAAGATCGTGAGAAACTGACCTCTGATAACGGCTAAGTGAGAATTCCAAGAATCTTGGATGTTCTTCGATTAAAAATAGATTAACTGCCGTAGATCTGTCTTAAATCTTTAAAGTTGCCCAAATCTGCATTAATTTTGAAACATTCAAAAATTAAAGCATAATTGAAAAATGTTGATGAAAATCAAACGTTAACGGACATTTGGAAACCATTATATTTTCCACAGACATCTCTCACTATTTATATAACATTGATAGATGGTATGCAGCAGTAATAAGTTCTAAAAAAATTTAGGGAAGTTTTAATGGAGAAAATGTTTTGTAATTTAATATTTTGTTTGAGAACAATTTTGTTATCTTTTTTATTCATTTTTAATCTGATTCTTTAAAATTTATTTGAATGTTTCTTAAATATAAAAATAAGTGTCCCAGTATATTTATTCGGTCAAACTTGTTTCTGTAATTTTATCTTAAAAAATTGTATCTTAAAATGTTTTATTTTATATTTTAGCAATAAATCTCGCATTTTGAAACTGTTAATAACCAACTATAAACAAATTTTATAATTATATAAATATATTTAAAAAATAATAATGATAATGACTTTGTTAAAAAATATTGTTTCCTTTTTTGCTAAACTTTTTGAACACTATTTAATACCTTTATTCGACTATTTTATTTACTATTATGTGCCCCAAATGTTATTAAATTTCAAGCATTATTTGACAAAATTATCTAATGTGGTTAAGTGAGCAAAACATAATTAGTTTAATAAACAAAATATGCTTAGCAACAATGCTATAGAATATGTATTGATTAATATGTATCGATAAATATGCAGCAAACATAGTAATTTTTGACGATATACAGAAAACTTATATTTATTTCTTTAAATATTTAACGTTTAACACGAATAAGAAATTAAACAACAATGATGAATTTCTATCCTTTGAATTTGACTATTTAAACTATTGTATGAGAGTCATGCATAAGAATCGTTATTAAACCTGATCCCTAAATTAAACTTGCTGCTTTTAAGTTTTAAACAGTTATGTTTAATTTAATTATATGAAATAAAATTTTAATTCCATGTCTTACACTACCATTCCAATTTTGCCCGTTATTGACTTTTTTTTCATCGCACCCATGTAGTTTTAGCCTATATATGAAGTAAAACGATCACTATGAAATTTATAACCCATGGGTCTTACCATTTAAAATACTATGTGTGATTCATACGTAAAAATCGTTACAAGACTTTAAACAACCTTGAATTCAAATTCTTAATGTTTCTTTGGAATTCTGAATGTTTATCTTCAATTAAATTGTGTGGATTATTAATTCTATGTCTTATAAAACAAACTTTTGCAATTTTGTTCTTTATTGAATTTCTCACACAACTACTATGGGTGTTACAAAATAACTGTCACTATATTCTCCTATTCAAATTTTTGAATTTGTATCCCTTAATAAAACATTTTATCTTAATGTTTCACATTTGAAGTTGATTATTGATTAAATATTGAATTAAAAAGTGTGAAATATCATTTGTTTCAAATCTAGATGTCATTCGTTTCTTATATTATTTTGAAAATTATGTTTTTAAAGTTCTCATCTGTGAAACCCTTCAATGTAACATTCTATTATGTAAATAGGAAAAATACGTTTTAGCAATTTGATCTTAAGTTTAAATACTACTTTCCTGTTGTAGCTCCCATAAAACAAAACGAAATGTCCTTTGTGTTTTCTATACTATAATACTAAGTTTATGCACACAAAAACACAAATAATGTGAATATAATAAATTAAATATTGTATATTCTAATTTATGCTATTTTAATTATCAAATGCTTAAATATTTAAGTGACGGAAATAGTTACAAAAATTATAAAGAAAATTATGAAATGTTTTAAGAAATCATCAATATATTATGTTATCTTAATCTTAATGTTTCACACTTGAAGTTGATTACTAAGTTTTAAATGAGAAGTGTAAATTATCATCTGTTTCAAATCCAGATGTTATTTGTTTCCTTTACTGTTTTAAAAATTATGTTTTTAAAGCTGTTATCTGTGACACTTTTAGATGTAACATTCTATTATGTAAATTGGCAAAATACCTTTTAACAATTTGATCTTAAGTTTAAATTCAACTTTTCAAAAAAAATATTATTACATTTACCATAATCAGAATGAAATATTCTTTGTCTTTTCATAAGCATAACACTATATACTTACGAAAAAAAAAGGAACATTAGCATGAAAATATGGAAATAAATTTTAAAACATTATATATTCTAATTTATGAAATTTTAAACCTAATTGACTTATAATAACCTTAATATATATAATTTACTATACAATTATTAATATTATAATATTATTAATATATATATATATATATATATATATATATATATATATATATATATATATATATATATATATATATTAAATTAAATTTGGAAAAAAAATCATACTAAGTCTTAATCCTGAATATATCATATTACATTATATTTTAGATAATAAGATAATAATATTTGATTACACTATTTCCCTTAATTTGAGTTTAAAAATTTGACTTATTCCATGTTTTTTTTTCTCTATTATAAATTTACATATCACTTTACTTTATTAGAACAATAGAGGAAATAATTAAATTGTTTTTTTCTTAAACGAAACTTTTTAACATAACTACTATAAAGGCCATGTATAAAATTATGATACTTTGAACAAAAGAAGGACTTTGTGAGAAAGTAAATAAGTGTTGAAATTTAAAAATTAAAAAAAAATAGATTATTAAAGACAATGTTGTTTCGCAACTTAAATTCAAATGTATTTTTATGATTCTTGCCGTGAATTGATTATTTCATAAAGAATCAGTAAAAAATAGTCAGTAAAAAATAATTTCAGTAAATAATTACAGTAAATAATTTCAGTAAAAAATATCGTTATTAGCTTCAAAAGCTTTAACATTTTTAAAATATTGCAACTTTTGTTGTTTGTAATTTTTCAGTTTGTTTTGTATTCAGCCATTACAAATAATGTTCGATGTTAAAAGCATAAATTATTTAAAAACATGTATGCTTAATATGACTATATTTTCTTTTTACTTCAATAATTTTTTTAAGAAAATACGCCGGTCGTGTTATTAAATAATTTAACAGAAGATAAAAGTGTTTTTTTTTTAATTTACTCTTTTCTAGCGAACAGAAAATAATAATTCAAATGGAAAATCTGCTTTATACTATATTCTAAAAATGTTTCAGTTTTAAAACTAGTCATAAAAACTTTAATTATGATGCTTTTAATAACAAAAAATACATTTTGTTTTAATTTTTAATTGAATTCGGATCATTTATCTAAATATTATTTTGGAAGTGTTTATCTTCTCCTTTAAAAACATGTTTTCTACTCTTTTCACAAAAATACGTTGTTATTTTTTCTTATTTTTAAACTTACAGTCTACTTATGCAAATTTCAATAAATTAATTTGATTTTCGCACTTTATTTGAAACATTTAACTATTCAAATTTTTAACTTAAAATAATTGGGTTTTTTTAAATATAAACATATTTTTATGTAAAAAAAAAGAAACAAATTATTTCGAAAAAAAACTAGGCAGAGTTCATATTAAAAAAATAATATTGTTTTCAAGACGTTAAAATTATTTTATAAGTATATCATGCTTTTTTACTAAGATGATACTGCATCACTGTTAGTGTTTTTAAAAGGATTTATTAGCTCATTTAGCTTATTTAGAAATCAGTAAATATTTCGTACAAATAATTCGCATATTTAATAGTTATTTGATGAAAAAATAAGAAAAATATATTTAAATAGTCAGTTGATTAGAATATAATGATGATATTTTCTTAAAATATCCTAAATAAATTAATATTTTTGAAAGCTGTTTGATTATGAAATATTTTCTGTTGTTTTTAACTCATATTGTGAGTTTTATGTAAGTGCTTTTTCAGTGAATTTCTTTCCTGTTGAGCATATTCTATATCATGAAAGCTGCTTATATGGGTGTATTTATTATGATTTTTTGCATGTAAATAAACCATTTTCATACTTCCAAGTCTTTTTTCTCATTTATTTAAAATGTGAATTAAAAGATGCGTAAAGTAAACCAAATATGTAAGCCGTTTTAGCACAAACTCTTGCACTGCAACATTTTACAATGGCAAATATATGGTACAGTCAATAACTAGTCTGTCAAAGGCCATTTTATTTCATTTATTTTATGAAACTCAAAATTATTGTCTATGATCGTTTAGTTATTTGCCAACTAGAACTGCAAATTTAAAATCAAATGACTTTGGAGTCACTCAGTTGTAGACTCTAATGACTTATTAGCATTTTTTTCTCAAACCTACTAAGTCGGTGTCAAATGTCCACAAGTCGTTTTTATTTAATAATCACTTTTTGAATTTTTTTTTTTTTTTTACTTGAATTAATTTTTTTTTTTAAATTCTTAATAGAAATAATCTATCACTATTTAAAGTAAATTCAACAATAAAATTAATAGAAATTTTAGACAAAATTTAGTTAAATATACTGACTTTAAAGAACTTTAAGTAAAAGATATTTTGGGTTTCAAATGACATTTAATGCATCCCTTACAACTTTGAAATATGTGAATTGTTAAATAACTCACTATTCACACAAATCTCTCCATCACAAATTGATGAATTCGGTAGGATCAAAGTTTTGATTTGTGACATTAAAAAAATAAAAATTCTGCTTTCGAGAATCTCTTTCTACATGGATGTACTTTTATCATTAAACGATTTTTTTTTTTTTTTTAAAAAAAAACATCGATGAGAAAAAATCACCGGTTGTTTACATAATTTCAGTCGCCACTTTTTATGTTGACTCGCCACACGGCGAGTAATGATTTTCAGGTCTATCGCTGACTGTATCTTTAGTCGGCTCATAGGAGAGAAAAAAACATAGCATAAACATGAAAAAAAACATAGGAGAAAGAAAACATAAAAAGAACATAAACTCCCGCATAGCTTCACAAAGAAATTCACAGTTTTAACAGGACTAATCTCAGTTACAAGGGGACAGATTACTATTGCAAGTCAACTGATTGCAGTTAGAAGGAGACTGATTACAATTAAGAGGGGATTGATCACTATTGCAAGGGGATTGATCACAGTTACAAGGGAACTGATCACAGTTTCAAGGGAACACATTGCAGTTTCAAGGGAAATTACTGTTATGAGCGAGATTTTCAGGACTTCATATTTAAATTTCAGGAAAAGTTCATTCTTTTTGCTGGGTGAGATCTGCATATTTAAATTTCAGCAGCAATTTCTTTATTACTTTCGCTGTGTGCTGTGCGCATATTAATGTTTCAGGAGAAGCTCTTCAATTACCTACGTCGAGTGCGATCTACAAATTCAAATTTCAGAAGAACTTTTTTATAGTCTTTGCTGCGTTTGGTCTACTTTCGTATTCCAATGTCGAAGTTAAGTACCACTGATTATTGACTTTAGATGCAAGAATAAGACAAGGAAGGAACTTTTACAATTGATTCTTTCCAGAGCCGAGGTGCCTCGGGGGATAAAGCACTCTCCCCCCAATGAGATAAACCTGATTCGAATCTCATCGATTGCAGGTCGATACGAATTCTGTACCCGGGTCACATCGACCACATTGCTGACCTAAAATATCCTCATAGGTAGACGGATCATGGGATGGAGTCATTTTACAATCAGGCTAAGCGTGAGAGGTTTTGTGGTTCTCCTCTCCGTGTAATGCAAATGTGTGTTAGTTCCTTCTAAAAGTCCTCAACGAAGGAAAATTTCTCCCGATACTATATCCAGGAATTCCCCTGTTTTCTGAATTGGGTTCAAAATTACAAGACTACGGAGTTGTACATTGGTAGTTGAAAATCCGAAATTGGGTCTGCTGTTCAACGACGGTTCCACTATATATATTGTTTTCAGAAACAAATGAATGCTCTGACAGCTGCTCTTTTATCACTCTTCTATCATTGCTTGCACGACAACAAGACTTGTTTCCTAGCGAATGAAAAACACACGAGAAACTACTAAGTATATCTCATTGTTGTGCATTGTGTAAGACTGAACACGTGTCTTTTTTTTTTTTCCTTTTTTTTAGTTGCTTATTTATTTTCAGTGATTTCTTTTTCCAATTTTTTCCAGTTACTAACTTAATTTGTACCAGTTTTAAATTATAGTTTTTTGCCTGTCACGCTTTTTCCAGCACATCTGAACAAACTGAAAAGTTCTATGATTCAAGACTGTGTCTGGGTGTAAAGTAAGATAAAATTAATTATATTTCAGGCCAATATTTCGATAATTTTTTTAATAATATATTTTTGTTCTGCCCCGCAATTTATTGACTGAAACTAATACTGTGTGCAGACATTTGCAACGCAAATACTATATTGCAAGCAGAAAGCACACGAAAGACTGGCTCTTTTAGCCCACAATTTTTGCATCGTTCACCATCGATCAACCATCGTTAATCTTTCAATATCGTTCACCTTGCAAAATTTCTTTTAGCATAATATATCCCAGGAGTTAATGATAGATTATTTTTTCTTGAGAGATCAAATTTATAATTTTTTTTAATGCGAAATTTTACTTTAGCGTGACAGTCTTGATTTTATACCGGCAAAATGTAACTAACAGGATATTATTTTTGTGAAATTTCATTCTTGCAAGATTTTATCCTTGTTAGATTCTAAATGCAACTATATTCTGACTGATATCTATAAATTCTTGAGCTAAAGAAAGTAAATTCTTATGAGAATTAAAACCAAATTATCTAATTGCCTCAAATTATAAATATATGTTACAAGTATAAAAAAAGAATTGCCCCAGTTAAGTATCTTATCTATTTACAAATTTGAATTATTTAAAACATATCTTTGTATAATATATTAAAACCTTTGCTTTAAATCTAATTTCACTGTTATATACTTTAAATAAAATCATTTCTTTTCATAAGTTAAAATCATACAGTAATGAAATATTTTGCAATACAATGACAGGATTACTTGAATAAATTTGAACAACTTGATTAAATTTGAATATATGTAGCTATTCCGCACTTCAAAATTTCATATTTTGTTTTAATTTGGAATATCTATTTCTGTAAAGAATTCTGAATAATTAAAACAAACAGATTGATTAATAAAATAGAATTCTTTAAAAAAAACGGACAATTATTTTTCAGCATATAACAACGGCATTTTTTTTTAAAAAATTATAACAGTTTTAGAAAGAAAACTGTTTTAAAAATGAGTTGATTTATTTATTAAAATATACATTGTTCTAAACAAACAATAGAAAATTATAAAATAATTGCAATCAAATATTTAGAGTTTTGTTTAAACAAAAAGCATTTAAAACTCTTGAAATGCCCTTACAATTCCTTATACGTAATTGGAAAAATTAAACTAAACAAATAATTGTTTTTTCTCAATGTATGGATTTAAGGAAATCACGCAGATACTGATAACTTAAACTCAAATAGATATAAATAATCGAAAATAGCTTTGCATTGTACGATTTTGATTTTAAAAAAATTCTGAACTGATAAAATGAACAAATTTTCTATCCCCCTTCGAGTTGACGTTAACGAGGTTAGACTATAAATATTGTTTTGTATAAAAATGGCATAACTGATGTACAACATGTATCTATACATAAAAAAAAATGTTTTATGAATACATCTGCTGAAAATCCGTAATTCTGAAATGATCCGCATGAAATTTAGTGAAGATACTTTCAAAGACACTGCGGAAATAACTGTCAACTTTAAAAGTATCTCCGAGCGGTTTTGGTTTGCACGTTGCATCCAACAAAATAATTTCACATAGGTTTCTCAAAAAATATTTTATGATATAAGTGATTTTATAGTTTGCATATGAAATCACAAAGTTAGTTTTATTGCGTGTTCTTAATAATTATTTATTTCCCATGTCCTATGTTAGGTTATCACAGGTAAAACCGACGTAAATAATTTCCCATCATAAGGAGATGGTGCTATAGAATTCGTATTTTAATACGTGGTACGCATTCATTCGAATTCCTATTTTAATACATAGTACGCATTCGTTTGAATTCTGATTTTAATACGTAAATACGTAGTATATGTTTCTTACATTGACACCTAAGCTTTTATATAGCTTTTCTATAAACTTAACTAATAGAAACCAAACAAGAACTAAGCGATGGGTAAATAGTGGCAAATTTGGAATCTCGCTGGTAAAATGGTACTATGTGTATAGTCAATATTTCTTTTTGTGACTAGAATTAACTCACATGATGGTAAATTAAACAGTATGAAGCTGCACCAGGACAGTACACCAAATATTAAAAAAGGTTGTGTATTAGGTGACAAGAATCCACATCAAGGTGATATTAGGTGTTCATTTTAAAATGCTGCAAAAAAATATTACTTCAGTAACTAAATAAGGCTCTTATATTGGTTTTATAGGTTCCCAATTACCATAGCACCTATGACGGCAATACGAGTAGTATTTAATATCACATTTCACAACCTTTAAAACAACTACCGCTATTAATGGACAAAAAAACAGTTATAAAAATTTTAGTTTTATTACTAATTATTTTAGATTTGCTAACCATTTTTGTCATGAACTATTTTACATTGGTCATGAATACTTGTAGAAATTGAAGGAAAACGTTTTGTGTCAGAAATCTAAATTAATTGACGAAAGGTATCTGTTCGTCTAGAAGATCCATAAAAAACCTATTACGAGTATTAATGGAACCAATGATTCTGAACTAATTTTGATAGTAGGTACTACTAATGTTAAGTGGTGTTTTTAATAAACACTAAATATAACAATGCCAGTGCCAATAATATATACAATACTACTGTGGCGTAACTACCACTACGATTATTAAACATCAATTCACTGGTATATAAGACATGCTAACTTGATTCAATCATGAGGGAGACCAGAACTCAAGCCTTTACAGAGTACGGTTGTGTTGTGACCAAGCTCTGAGCGCATCATGTATTCTCGACGATCCGGACGAGGAGGCAAGACTATGTCTAGCTTTCCTTCACCACCGATGAGTACGCGTAAAGTTATATATCCTAATCTTATAAGACCAGATTTACAACCGGGCGAAATATATGAAAATCAATATGGAGACTTCATATATAGGAACAAAAAAGGTAACCGCACCGGCATGCTCACGGACTTCCAGGTTCCCGAGGGAGCAACTAGGCCATACTACTCAGCTAATCCAATTCCAGACCCAGTGACAACTATGCCTGAACAGCCGAGTACCCCTGTGGAAACTCCAATTATGGAAATGGAAGAAAATGAACCTGCAACGGAAATCGACATCATCACTCCTCTCACAGATCATGAACGGAACCAAGAGCCGATACAAGAGGCCTCGGCCTCCGAATCGGAAAAACAGACTGAGAATATCATAGAACCCCCGGCAAAGAAAAGGAGGAAGAAGAAGAAAAAGCCCACTGATGTAAATAAATCCACTGAGAGCACTACTACAACGACATCTAACAGCATCTCTCCTTCAGAGCCCATTTCACACCCGGAGCCAGTGAACCCTCCAACATCGGAAACTATGGATGTGATCTCAAATAATGACCAAGAGCCTCCCAAAAAAGCAGAAAAAGCTCTACCAGCTAAATTTGCCAAAATCATCATCCGTGGACTCCCAGATAATTTTAAAACTGAGATAATTTCCCAAGAATTTGAGAAATTAGACCTGAACCTACATAGAGTTACCCAGTTTAAGAAGAGAGTGGGTGGAGCTTATAAGCCCCTCCCCCTGTTCCTTATCATCGCACCAATAGCAGACCAGGAAAAGATCTTCTCCCTGAAGAAAATACAGCAGAATAACATCAGCACCGAGAGATTCCGTGGCGGCCGGTGGCAGCCACAGTGCTTTCGATGCCAGGGCTTCGGCCATACTCAAAGAACTTGTACCAGCCAGCCTCGATGTATGAAATGTGCAGAAATGCACTACTCGTACGAATGTGTTAAGGATAAAGCTTCTCCCGCCAAGTGCTGCAACTGCGAGGGAAATCACACCTCAAACTTCACTGGGTGCGAGGCCCGCCCCAGTCGAAAGAGACCTCAGATCAAGCCCACACCTGCAACTACAGCTCACAGATTAGTTTCACTAGTGAAAGAATTGCAGGAGTTACTCAAAAATCAAGAAGTGACCAGATTACTACAATCTCTACTCAACGGGGACTCCCCATCTCAATGATGATCATCTCACCTTCACTAATGCCCTACTCCAATGATGAACTGAACTTTCTTAGAAATTTTATTTCGAACTTTCCAAACATATGACTCCCAAGCATATGTCTACCCAGAATCGATGAATCGGTTGGTGGCCCTTCGGGCCAAATACCGAGTTCCTACTAATATCAAGCATCAAGCATCAATCATGAGGTACCTTTTGATAGATGAAGTTTGGCATTGTCGATAACTCCGCCCACCACATTAGTGACTTACGGACGTAATGCGAATACGCATATCTTGACAGTAACGCCTACTTCGATGGATGGTACACATTGAGTAGTTTACTTGTGACTGCGACATTATCCACCGCCTCGCGTTATTGCTGCTCAGTCTCGTCTCGATCGTACACAACGTCAGCCTGCATACACTCGACTGCTAAAGGCAACACAGGAGCGACTACGACCATGAAGGTAATACACCTCTCACATTCAGCACTCAAAACCTTGGTACCTTAATCCAGCTCTCCTGGTCTTTCACAAGTACAACAACTAGTGGCATCCGTTCATCAAATTCTATCCCTGATAAAATTCTGGTGGGAGAGTATTGTGGCGCAATTACCACTACGATTATTAAACATCAATTCACTAGTATATAAGACATACTAACTTGATTTAATCATGAGGTACCTTTTGATAGATGAAGGTTGGCATTGTCGATATTTACTCTCCCCACACTACTATGTATATATATATATATATATATATATATAAATAAATAAATGTATGTATGTAATATGCATTAACGTGTACATCAAAAGCTATATTTGTTACAAAATATGAAACCATAAGTTAATATGTACAATGTGCTATAAATTAAGCAACTCGAATAACTTTTGATCCAACAATCCTGTTCTGTTTTGTGGCTTCTGGGTTTTAAATCTCATTTCGGCTGTATACGTAAATTAAATATTTAATATACAATCATAACATTACTTGTACTAATGCCAGTGTTATATATTCAAAATGATATTACAAAATAGATGATAAAATACAAGCTCATCTACTTGCATTTGAATGCGAACTTGGAGAAAAAAGGAAATAGAACGAAATATATTGCCAAATAAATATTCATCAGACATCTTTATTGAGCGATCTGCCATTGGTTAGTGCTTCTTCATAAAATATGGATGGCTCGAAAACGCAATAGATAAATACTAAAGTAAGATATTTTCTATTTTACGAAAGATATAAATTTTTAAATTTCAATATAAGATTCCCTCTTTTTAATTTCGTTCTGAATTCAACAAAAAAAACTACACTGCTTTGTAGTTCCTTAAAATAACAGATGAAAATTTAAGAAAGAATATATTTTTTTTAAAGAAACAATGTTGAAATTGGAATATCTCTAATTTGAAAACCTACACATTTTTTTTTATTTAGTATTAAAATTTATTCGTTTGCAATACATATTATTTTTTATCGCAATACGTATAATGAAAAATAAATGTATAAGCCTATTTCTTCTTAATTTTCTTTCTCCTTTGATGTAAATCTCTGCACATTTTGTTGTTTTCATTCTAAAGAAATGCTTAAATTATTAAGCACAAACCTATCTAAAAGGAAATTAGATAAGATGAAAGCATTCGAAATAGTTGAATAAATTCGAATTGTCTATGTGTATTATTTGTGAAAGGCTGTTTTTTTTTTTCTTTTTTTTTTTTTTTTTTTTTTTTTTTTTACAGTGCAGCAAGTTATTGATTGTTTCGTACATTTATACACATAAAATGTATTTCCAGTTACGAATTAACTTGCATATTTTATCAGTTGCAAGCTATTTCTTATAATTGGATTTCTCGTTGTGCTTTAGTAAAATATATAACATTTGTTCGAATATATGCAAACTGTAACCGCTGCAATCTATACATTCTCCGAAATCTGAAACAAATATTATTATTCATATTTAAGATTAATGACCAGCCTTAAATATATACAGGCGAGTGTATACATTGGAGTCCGCAAGTTAAATCTAAAGAGAGGAAATCTGGAAAATTCATATTTGGCAAAGCGGTTGTGCAAGCTACCAAAACTTGTTTCTTTGCTGGTTGTATTTTCAAAGTATTCTTAATATTCTGTTCAGTTTTACTCCAGAGATTAACTGCATTTTGATACTTTTTTTTAATATTTGCCTTTCTCAACAGCGAATTGTCATACATCGAAAGCATTTTTTTCATTTAAATATTAATATGTATTCTCAATGTGTATACCTTTTGTCTTTATTTTTATCAAGGATTTTAACACAATACATTTTTAGTCTAAATATTTTTACAAAATAAGAAGTGAATATTACCTGTCCAGACGAGCAGTTAATTACCATGAAAAATAATTCCTCACTCCTCTGAGAACCATAAAAACAGTTTAATTTCATCAAGAACTTAACAACATTGTTAAATCGAGTAAAAAATACCAAAAGTTGCAAGATCTAATTCATTGATCAAGGAAAAAATCTTACTCGAAGTGCTCCAAATAGTAGCCAGGCGTGTCATTTCGCAATTCCCATCGGCCGAAAGAATGTGCTTTGGGCACATAATATACAAGTACACTGTAAGGAATTTCGGATAAAATTACAATAAAAAATACTGACACCCTGGATGCATCATCTGTAAAGTCTACTCTTAGAGTAAAATTTTACACCGTAATTTTACAATGATATTTAATTCATTACTTTGATTCTATGATTTTACAGTAAATAATACAGCAAAAATTACGGTATGTCAGATTTTTTGTTCTGCAAGACTTTACGGTGAAATGGATTTTACCGTGCTGGTCCTCTTTACCTTAATTTGATCCAGAATTTTTTACAGAGTAAGTAGAAACTATTTAGACGATCGGTTGTTGTTCATTTTGTGTGAGTTTTTACTTTACTTTCTATTTCTCTAAACTATTATATTAAGAACAGAGTTTCCTAAATCATACCACTGTTTACATTTATCGTTATATCAGTCACAAATTATTTATAATTGTAATTAAAATATATGAATTACAAAATATAATTATTCCACTCTTTAAATTCTTTTCTTTTTTTGGTAATATCAATCGGGATGTAAGTAATAAAAAGTAAGAGTCTTGCAAGGTCTACCAGTGGTGCGATGAAGAAAATGAGCACTACTTGGAAAGTAGGAAGTATTTATGATTAAAAGAATAACCAAACACAAATGGTTAATAATATAATGAAAAATACAATATTAATTTTTTAACTGCTACACGTATACATACATCAATAGTATTAAAATCCTAAAAATGCTAGTGGAGCAAATTATGAATTTGAATAGAACAAAATTAAAGTGTGATTTAATGCGCGTCATATGTTTAGCCGAGTTGGCCTCACATAAGACAAAGCTATTGGTCACGTGACTATTGGTCCCTCAGGTCCTCAGGCTTCAATGAGGACAACAACATGCGTTGAAATGAATGGCTGGTTTAATGTAGAACAATTCGGTTTTTATATCTTGCAGGAATTCCTGTTTTTAATCTAGATTTACCTATCTTTAGGAATAAAATTGAGGATTTCAATTCCGATTTTCCTAATTCTCTTTCCATCTGTAATTCTTATACTTTTTCCCGGTTCCGAAGTGAACTTATCGCAAAAATACTGTCCCCAGTTGAACACGGAAGTATAGAAGCACTGGCTGTGTTCAGTAAGCGGATGTGTGGCCACTTTGAATAGCCTGCGTAGGCTCCAAGAGTGTGCGGTGTCAGTCCTTGTTAAACTGTTCCACCGAAAAGTTCTTAATTTCGCTCGCAGGTCCTCCGGCTACCGAAGCAGATGAGCCATCGCTTCTGCAGAGGATTAAAATTGTGATGGCATGTCTTTGAATCATCCTTGGGGATGTTTCGTCAGACCATCACCGATAGCCCTTAGCCTCGCTCTAGTGAGGCGTGAATAAAACACCAACCTATGTATACTTTTTTCTCAAGTGAGAAAAAAGTATAGTTCATTCCCTAATTCCAACTTATCCTTATAAGTGATGCTTCTTTTGAGAGAGATCAAAATAAATTTTTTATCTACTTTCAAGACTGACTTATTTACATAGTTAACCGGTAATAGTTAAGCACAGTACATGAGGTATAATATAGGAAAGAGCTTTCTAAGCATCAAACAATATTTAGCTATCAATAAAGGTAGTAGAAAAGAATAGAAAAATTTGATCAACGATTATATGAAGCCTTTACAAACTAGCACGTAGCTGTAATTGCGATATGGCTTACACATTATGCTTCAAACTGCTTCACAGGATTCTCCAAAACTTATAAAAGTGATGACTTCCGCAAAAATCTCCTCATAAGGAAAGCTATTTATCTGTAGTAATCCCCACCTTAATGCTTCTTTAGAAATTGGAGGCGGTAAGCTTTAGGCAACTTCACTAACACCTAAAACGAGTTACTTGCGAGGTATATAGCGTGTTTATCGACCTTTCATTAGTTTATAAGACTTGTTATTTGTTTTAAGATTTAGTTTTTTTACACTTTCTTTTAATATTTTAAATATAATAAAAAGAAAAATATGGAGCTTGAACTCGGTTGAATAAATTAATCGCAACTTTTGATTCAAATTATGAATATCGTTGAGCGAAACGTTATTTTCAAAACCGAAACTGTTATCAAAGGGCCTAAAATAACTATTAAAAAAATATTAGCCGTTTCTCATACAATACGCAATACTTCTTTAAATGTGATTATCTAGGCAGTATTTATTTTACGCTAGTTTTATATTGTATTTCATCCTTATATTATTTTTTTTTTCAAAATTTAAAGCAATTTTTTTCTGGTTACGAAATTTCGTTAAGTAATATTAAAAAAAAAATATTATATGTTACCTTGTTATCTAACTTATTATCTTTGTTACAATATTAGAATTTTTATTCTTAAACAGTGAAACATTAAAAAGGTATACTCAAGACTTTAAATAAAATAAGGATTCATTATAGAATTAGATACTGTGAAAGAATTACAGAAATGATAGATTCATTAGTTTTTATAAAGACTATGAAGCTTACAAGGAATTCGAAAACAGAAGTAAGAAAATAGATGCAAAGCACACTGTTGGAATTTTCATTCTAAAATTATGATAAAATAACTGGCAGGCCCATCCAATTAACCGTAAGACTTACGGTAAAGATACTTTTTTACCTTTACGGTATTTTTACCATTTGCAGCCAGCATAGTTTCAAAACCGTAACGAAGAAACTCAACCTGGTATTGGAGTTAGGCTTTTCGTTAGATAATGGGCATTAGAGTGTGTAGAATACAAATATGGGAATGTAGAGCACTCAAAACTTTTCATGTGTTGAATAGAATGTAGAAAATATTATGGTGTCAACGCTTGGACTCAAACCCCCCTTCTATTATGAATATTCTATTCTATTCTCTTCTATTGTGAGATTCTAGCACATCGGCTGATAAGTTTTCGGTCTGATATACAGATGGCGCCCTAAATGCAGAATTAGTATTTTGTTTAGCAAGTCCTAACCTTTCAATAAAAGGTGTCAAAATTTTATAACGATCTGCTGATTGATTTTAAAGTTACAGTGATTTTAATGGAATATATTATTGAGAATTTTTATATTATTGAAACAATGGATGAAGAATTTCGTGTTCTTATTAAACACTGTTATTTAATGGGAAAAAACACGGCAGAAACTAAAGCTTGGCTCGGTAAGTGTTATCCGGGTTCTTCACCAGGAAAATCGACCATTATTGACTGGTTTGCTGATTTTAAACGTGGTCGTACAAATGTTGAAGATGCGCCACGCTCTGGACGCCCTAAAGATGTGATTAATCCGGAAAACATAATAAAAGTCAACAAAATTGTTATAGAAAACCGCAAAGTGAAGTTGCATGACATAGCTAATACTATAAATACAAAAGAGCGTGTAGGCTTTATTTTGCACGAACATTTGTTTATGAGAAAGCTGTTTTCGAAGTGGGTGCCGCGTGTGCTAACAGTTGACCAAGAACAACAACGAATTGATGATTCCGAGAGCTGTTTGACGTTGTGTCAGACAATTTTACTAAAAAAGTTGTGTTTACTTCATTAGACCGGGAACTTATCAGCCGATGTGTTATGCGGTCCTGGGTGTGATAGATTAGCCCTCTCGGCTTTAATATGTACCTAGCTCTATGGAACTTAGTGATTCATTAGGTGGGCTTAGTAGGTGCGATAAAATTCTAGTTGTTTAACCGCATTTGGTGAAAACAGTTAAAAAAAACAGTTTTTCTCACAGTTAACAGTTTGAATACGATCTTATTTGTCGTCATTTGACTCCTTTGATTTAATAGGACAAAATAACAATTAAATAATTTGTTATTTAACTTTTTTTCCAAGAAATTTTAAGCAGTGTAGACCTTGATCCTTTGGGGATCGCTTTTATAAACGTTATCCTCTGAATCTGATTTAGTTCATAACAATTTAATTTTGCTACATTCGTTGTTGTGTTTATTTAGCATTCCATCATGCATTTTCATCCATTATAAATTTGATACAATTGAGCAAAGCAGAATTAATATGGGACACTAATTTTTAACATTTCTTGATTAAATCTCTGAAAAAATTGACACAGTTTGAATGTTTATAAAAACTAATACAACTGTCATGTATTTTTAAAAAATTTTAAGAAAATCATATTTTAAAAACATTTTTCATCAAAATACCGAAGACATTATACTGAAAAATGATATGATTCTACTGGAAATTGAAGCTAACTATTCGATTCCTTTTAAATTGAACAATCCCTTAAGGGATTTCATTCTATTTTCAACTAATAGAGAAATCATTTTCATATATTTATAGAATACTTAGGAGTAGAAAACGTTCCCTCTTAAAACATTCTTTTTCTGAAATCGGAACGTTCGGGTTCAGAATCTAAAGTAAATATTTGGTAATGTCTCAGCTTCTTCTGTTATAAAACAATCCCGTCTTCAAGAAAGACAAATAACTTTAAGCGAATTAGACAGTTGAGCCTATTTCCAGTGACAAGTTGAATTACATAAAATCCTTTCTAGGAACATTTTCAAACTTCGAGAGGGCTCATCACAAAACTAACGGTTTCCTTTTCCATCAGTGAAAATTCTTGATACAATAGCTGAAAGACAATAAATATTCGAAGCTGGGATAAATTTTTGGATTTATTTAAACTGATATTCGAAATCATTGGTAATAAATCGAATCCTTTGTAATTTATAAAAAACCGCATGTGACTAGATGGTTGCAGTTCAAGGATATAATATAAATGGAAAAAGAAATACTTTAAAAAAACTTATTTAGCATAAGGACTAGTCTTAGTTTGAAGAAAAATAAAATAAGTAGTAGAAAAGTAGTAGTAGAAAATGGAAGTGGTAAATAATTACAATTTTTTTACTTTCAATTGTTGACGAGGCATAGGCTTACGGCTAAGACTTACGTCTCTAAACTTACGTCTTTCAACTTAACAAGGTCCCGCAGTGAACTGATCGTTAAGACACGGTTCCCAGCAGATCACCGAAGTCAAGCATCACTGGCTGTGGTCAGTGTGCGGGTGGGTGACCACTTGGATCAGTCTGCGATGGGACCGAGGGTGAGCGGTATTGGTCCTCATTAAACTGTGCTACCATAAAGTGCTCGACTTCACGTGCAGGTCGTTGGGCTACCGAAGTGGGGGAGCCATCCCCTCTGCAGAGGATCAAAATTGTGATGGCATGTCTTCGGATCATCCTCAGGGATGTTTCCCAGACCGTCGCCAATAGCCGATTGTGCAGCTCTAGTGCGACGTAAATGAACTACAACATTCAACTTAACAAGGTGTTCTATAATCATCGACCTTAGAGAAGCGATGGAGCCTATTATCAGTGAAAAGTTGAATTACATAAAATCCTTCCCCGAAACATATTGAAACCTATAGAGGGCTCTTCCCAAAACTAAAGATCTCATTTTTCATTAGTAAAAATTCTTAATACAATAATAAAAGAAAACACAAATATTTTTAATTCTAAATAAAAGAAACTTCTTTGAAAAAAATGCGCTAAAAAGCAGCAGAAATTTCAGAAAAAAGTAGCAATAAAGAAAAAGAAAATGAAGGAAATAAAAATTAAAATATGACCACCGAAGCCGACGTCTTCAGGGGGTACCGGCCCCGGTAGCCATAAAAACAAAACCATTTCTAATTGAGGGAAAAGCAAATGCTTAAATTAACTCCCTCAGTACCCCGATGGTTTTGCATAGAAGTCCAGGAAAAAAAACATGCAATATAAATAACAAATTAAGAAAAGACTTGAATTGCACTTAACTGAGCAGCCCCAGTTAGGCATTCTATTAATTTATTACGTATTTCTTTCTCTTGACATTTTTCAATTTTTTTTCCTCATTTGCGCATTGTAATAGAGAGCGTTGTTTTCTTTAGGTTTTAGTTTTTTCTTTTCATTCGGCTTGCTTGAGAAATTGATGTCTGACCTGTGAATATGTGAGTTTTTATTTTTCTGATGATTTTGTTTGAGTTTCCTTTCCTAATTTGTTATTTATATTGCATGTTTTTTTCCTGGACTTCTATGCAAAACCATCGGGGTACTGAGGGAGTTAATTTAAGCATTTGCTTCTCCCTCAATTAGAAATGGTTTTGTTTTTATGGCAACCGGGGCCGGTACCCCCTGAAGACGTCGGCTTCGGTGGTCATATTTTCATTTTTAGTTCCTTCATTTTCTTTTTCTTAATACAATAACTGAGAGATAATAAATATTCGAAGCGGATACATTTTTGAGTTTACTCAAACTAATATTTGATATTATTGTTAATAAATCGAATCCTTTGTAATTTATGAAAAAACGCATGTCGCTAGATACTTGAAGTACAAATATATTAAGTAAATGAAAAAATTAAATACTTTAAAAAAATTTTCCTTACGGATTAATGTTGTTTTGAAGAAAAAGAAAATAAAGTACTAAATAAACACAAATTTTAAACTTTAAAAGGCTGTAGCGTACCATACGGCTTAGACTTGCATCCCTAAACTCACGTCTATCAATTTAACAATTGCCCTTAGAGCCGCGATGGGTCTTGAAATAGAACGATCACCTCTTAATGAGGTAACCCAGGTTTAAACGCCAGCGTTGACTGTTATTTTCGAATTTTTCTCCCAGTTCTCACCAACCGCAGCGGGGAAATAAAAAATATCCTCGGATATAGACGAATCTTGGGTTAAATACCATTTTCCTGTCGGGCGAACGGTGAAAGGTTTTCATGGTTATCCTCGTTATGAAACGCAAATGCGGGTTATTTTTATCAAAACTCCACAAAAGCTAGTTTCAGCCAATATTTGATTCAGGAGCTTTTCTTGTATTCTGGATTGGATTCAAAATTACAAATCTTCGAAGTTGAGCATTGATAGTCATAAACTCAGAAATCAATGCTGGTTATAAAATAAAATAAAAGTATCGATATTAATACATAATATTGGAATCATCGTCAAAAATGGATTAAAAAATGTTTGCAAATTAGGAATCGCAAATTGATTTACGTCAGATGAAGAAAAAAACACAAACACTATCGGAATGTAAGAAATCACTATTGAGGAAGGTGGGTCTTAAAACATCTTACCCAGTTTGATCATCGGAGGAAATAGAAACGCATTGAAAAATAAAAATTCGAACACCTAAAAATTTCTACCGGTTTTAAATTCAAATTTCTCTATTCACTTAAAGATTACTGAGACACATAATTTGCATTTTTAAAAATGAATCTAGAAATATATAGTAAGAGTGATCACTATAAAACACCATATATACCTTACAGGTTATTCAGGGTACATGGATATTTTATAGGATCTTTTAGATTATATAAATGCCAATTATATAATCTAATCGTGCTAAATCTATAATCGTGCCAAAAATAAAAAATTGAAAAAAATGTCTATATTTCAAATATAATTTTATAATAAAAATATCGATTCAAAACGGAAACAAAATAAAAGATGAGAAAAACGCTTTTTAAAGAATAAAAAGAACATAGTATATAAAAGTTTCAGAAAAATATTATAAGGATGTTTTTTCTTAGAAGTTTTAAGCTTAAGTTAAACTTTTATTAATATTTAAAACAAAAGAAAAATGCAGAAGTTGAATCCAGAAATAGAAATCACTCCATATAAATAGCACCTTGACGTAACCAGAAACCTAATACAGAAATAAAATTGCTTTAAATCTAAAGTAAGTAGAATAATTTTAACTTATTGATTTTCCTAAAAATGAAGTAATGCTTTAAAAAAATCAATTTCAAGGATAAAAAAGTACAAAATAGTTCATAAAAGAGAACTACCAAAGATAAAAATGTCGAATGTAATTATCTAAGTAGAAAAAATTTTCAAAGTAGCATATAAAATTTCATGTTGATTGGTTAATTTGATGGAAACTAAGAGTTCGCAAAGTTTTAAAAACAGAGTCTAAGAAAACGATTTTAAGTTTAAAAATAGCATTCCGTTGCATAAATTAACGACATAAAATTTTTTAACAACTACATTTTTTTAGAAATGTCTGGAAAGGTAATCTTCATAAAGATAAGTAATCTTCTTCGAAAAGATAAGTAATTTTTTTCCAGAGACCCATTTTTTTCCATTGTATATTTTTATTGATTAGAAGAGGATAAAAATAGATGAGGGAATACTAACTAAAAGATAAAGGGTATTACTATGGTAATAATTTTTAATACTAATTATATAAATAAAAAATTACATTTATATCATTATATTTAAAAATCCATCCTCTCATTTAGCCAATTTAATTACAAGATGCGTACTTGTATCATTTGATTATTTGTTATAAAATAAGTTCTACAACAGTTTTATGTCAATTTTTTTAAACAATATATATATATATATATATATATATATATATATATATATATATATATATATATATATATATATATATATATATATATATATATATATATATATATATATATATATATATATATATATATATATATATATATACACTACCGGTCAAAAGTTTGCGAAAATTTTTAAATCTGCAAAGAAAAGGCCTAAATTCAAATGTTCATAGAACTGCGAAAAATCATTCAAATGGCATGAAAATTTGATATGTTCTGAAGTGAACCCTCTACTGTTAGTTACATATGATTAAATTGCAATACTTTGTTTTTTGCGAACTGAATCCAGCTTTTCATTACGGATTGTTTTTATGGTGAAAAAAGTTGTTAAGTTTGAACACTTGCCAAACTTGCAAAAAATATTTTTTGTACTTTCTGTTAATAGAAAATGGTTATTTGAACAGTTCTACGTAAGCCCTCAAAATTTCAAATCGATTTGATTTTTTTTGACGAAGTTATAGAATTTTGAAAAACATGTGTACTTCTCTCGATTTTTGAGCATTCCACATTTGCAGTCTTCTGGTCTATACATCTTCTATCAAAGAACTTTTTAATTTTTATGTTTCTATATTTTCAAATAATTAATATTTATCATAAAACAAATACTCTTATTCATTATTGTAATTATTATTGTTTATATTTATTGTTTATATTTATTGCTTACCTGTATTAGTTTTGTTGTGATATTTTTACTTTATATTAAATTAAATTAAAAAGTTATAACAATAATTACATAAATAATTCTAAAAAAATAATAACAATAGTATAAAAAATTTGCATTTTTATTAAACTATTTTATTTACAACAGGTCAAATATTTAACATATTCTTATTCGTATTTTGTAATTAAATTAACATTTAAATCTTAGATTCCTCGAACCATCCACCTTTTGCTTTTATTATAGCCTTACATATGCATAGCATTCGTTCTAATAAACCATTAATCACTTCAAGTGATATAGAGTTCCATTCCTGTTGTAAAATGTCCCATAACTGACTTCGATTCAAATATCAGAGCATCGTTTGCAAGAACAAACAAATTTTAGATGAAATGTGACATCTATGAGATATTGTTTTAATTATATTCATAATAAGTTCCTTGTAGTAACAATAATTACAATAATAAATAAGAATATTTGTTTTATAATCAATATTAATTATTTGAAAATATAGAAAACATTAAAATTAAAAAGTTCTTTGGTCGAAGATGTATAGACCAAAGGACCGCAAATGTGGAATGCTTAAAAATCGAGAAAAGTACACATGTTTTTCAAAATTCTATAACTTCGTCAAAAAAAATCAAATCGATTTGAAATTTTGAGGACTAACATAGAACTGTTCAAATAACTATTTTCTATTAACAGAAAGCACAAAAAAAATTTTTTGCAAGTTTGGCAAGTGTTCAAACTTAACAACTTTTTTCACCATAGAAACAACTCATGATGAAAAGCTGGATTCAGTTCGCAAAAAACAAAGTATTGCAATTTGATTATATGTAACTAACTGTAGAGAGTTCACCTTTGAACATATCAAATTTTCATGCCATTTGAATGATTTTTCGCAGTTCTATGAACATTTGAATTTAGAACTTTTTTTTGCAGATTTCAAAATTTTCGCAAACTTTTGACCGGTAGTGTATATATATATATATATATATATATATATATATATATATATATATATATATATATATATATATATATATATATATATATATATATATATATATATATATATATATATATATATATATATATATATATATATATATATATATATATATATATATATATATATATATATATATATATATATATATGTATATATGAAGAAAATGCATTAAAAATAAAATGTATTTCTGTCTCACCTGATTTTTTTATTTACATAATAGATGCAAAATGTTCTCAGCAGTTTTTAACGCTGGATCAAATGATTTGTGTTAAAGAATACAAATTTTTTGCCTATTTATGCATGTGACATTGCCATCTAATTACTATCTAGACAAGTAATGCATTTTTACTAATGTATTTTTTAATGAGACATATTTCTAGTCGACGGATAAATAATTTATCAGTTATGAATGTTCTATCCCTACAAATTACTTTTCAAAAACAAGTACTTTTTTATTTAAAAAAAATGTTGCAACTTCTGGGTTATCAGTCCTATTGAATGAATAATCCCAAGAAATTGAAGCTGTAAGATAATTGACCTTTCTCACTCACTTTAATATTTGTGACCTTCCCTTTCATGAATGCATACTTTACTATCTTCCATCTAATTACTTTCTAGACAAGTAATGTATTTTTACTAATGTATTTTTTAATGAGACATATTTCTAGTTGGCGGATAAATAATTTATCAGCCATGAATGACTTTTCAAAAACAGTACTTTTTAAAAAAACGTTGCAACTTCTGGGTTATCAGTCCTATTAAATGAATAATCCCAAGAAATTGAAGCTGTTAGATATTTGACCTTCCTCACTCACTTTAATATTTGTGACCTTCAATTTCATGAATACATACTTTAAGTGATTAAGTATAACAGTTCTTACTAATAGTTATTTAATCATAAATTTAATTTGTATAGCTGATGGAATTGCCAATCAAGTTTTTTTTTTTTATAAAGGATTTTTTTTTTAAATGAGCAAAATGTTTAGTAGACTTTATAGTTTATTTCCCGTAAATTGAAATTACAATAACTAACTCAAACTGTTTCGGCCTCAATGTTAAAAAAAATATTCAATGTATTTTTAATTTTCTTCCTGTTTCAACTTCTATATAAAGCACCTTTTTGTTAGTTTTGGGAGAAAAAAACTTAGGAAGTTTAAACTGAGAAGAGTTTTGAAAATTCCCTGCTCTCTTTTAAAACTTGTTGCCGATGGAACAATCGAGATTGTGTCAATTTGCGTTTTGGAAAACGTTTGGAATGCGTAAATGTTAATTTTACATATAAAAATGAAATAATAAAGATTTTTTTTAAAAAATTTTATTAATTAAATTAATTAAATCCTGTTAAATTAATTTCAATTAAACCTTCATAGATTAAATTTCGATAAATTATATTTAATTAAGTCAGATTAAAGTATTTTTCTTATGTAAGCAAGACTTCATTTAAAATAAAGTTTTAAATTTTAAACGACATTCTTTAATATTTAACTAATAGCTAAGTTTGGTTTAACATGCATTAATAATAAAATTTTAATAACTAAAAAATTCGTATTTAAGCTTAAATTTCTTTATAAATTTTGCAACCTTTTATGATCAAAGTTTAATTTAATATACTTTTTACCATTCGTAACAGAAAAAGAAAGAATGTAGTGCATTCTGAAATATAAAAAATTACATATCCTGATTAAAATTTTACTAATTAACTAATAAAACTTCAATTTTCAGGTCTTATAACTAAGTCAGTACTTTCACAGCTCGAGGGATTTAGCAAAGATATCATAATCTAATGATTATTACAGCAATTATTAAATTATAGAACTAGACATAAAATTACAGTATTTGAATAAACATATGGTTTAACGTCATTTAAAGAATTTAGATAATAGAATATCACACAAAACAGAATATTGGAATTAATACCATTTAAACAAATTAGGCTTTTATTGTTTTTTATCTCCATTGCTTTCAACTATTTTTTTCAATTATTATTCATGTAGAATTTCTGCTAATAATAAGTATCTCAAATGAGCTTAGTTTAAATAATAGTTAAAAGTTTTAATATATATATTGCATTTCAAACACTAAAATATAAGTATTGTAATATAAATTTAAAAAAAATGAAAAAGACTAGCAAATTTTATTTTTGAGCTGTGCATCCCCAAAATAGCTGACTATTAAAAAAATTCAATTACAGAAAAATAAAGAGTATTATAAAAATGAATAGTTTGCTGCAGTGCTTGGGATTTAGTCTCTGTATTCCAACACAATATCAAATTTAGTTACAAAGATTATTTAGAGATGGTGCTATTAATAAAAGGCTAGATAGAAAATTTTTCTGCATCTTATCAAGTGAGTTGAGTGAAAATATTTGCTCAATACTCAACCAATTTTGCCTTTGTCAGCAACGCGTTTTAATTGCATAAAAAAAGTGTTTTCCTTCGTTTTTTAATTGCTCTGTGTGGCTAAACTTAAATGTTAGTTTTGATATTTGGTGAGAATAAAATATCTCATTACTTTCGCAGAATGCTGCAGACAGCACGTTTTTATCTCCATCCATTTTTTATTAATTGATTTTACAAATCGTTGGTAATTTTCAAGACAAACGGTAATAAATAATCATACTTAATAGGAGACCCCAAAAAATAGTACTAGCAGTACTTTATTAGCGTAGAACTAGACCTGCACAAAGGGGTATTTTATTTTATAACAGGCGTTGAACACCCGATCCGATTCTGAGTTTATGACTATCTTCAACTCCAAGACCATATAGTTTTGAACCCAACTCACAAGACAAGGGAACTCTTTGATCAAGCATTAGAAAAAGCTAGCCGTAGTGAAATACATTTTGTTGAAGCTAACCCAAATTTGGGTTACACGGATAAGAAATTCCCGAAAACCACCTATAGTTTAACCAGACGACAAGGGGATTGTAACCCATGATCCACCAACTACTGATGATATCCTACATCAGCATAGTTGTCGGTGCAAGTCAGTAGCAGAGTTCGTCAACCACCGTCTCAACCATTGGTTGCTCTCTGGCATAATTTTCTAAAAATGATCCCAAAAATTTTCATCACAATTTTGATCCTCTGCAGAGAGGATGGCTCACGTGCTAATGGGATGCTTGACTTAAGTGATCTACTGGGAACTGTGTCTTACGATCAGTTAACTATTGGACTAACTTTAAAAAATATTCAATATTCAAAGTCAGATTAATGACTGTCAGAATGTAAGCGAGTTTGATTTTCAAGTAGAGTTTCGGTGGTGGTGCCCAAATCAAAATTCTTGATGGTCCTATCAAATGGTTTATGTTGGTTTCAGTGTGATTCATGGTGGTCCTACACCATTTGATGGTCACCATCATCCAACATTTTCCATTACGCGTTCATGGTTTTTGTTTAATTTTTTTTTTATTTGAGTTTGATTTTGATTGAGTGTGAATTTTGATTGAGTTTGATTTTGATTTGATTCAGTTTAATTTGAGTTTTGATTTTTGTTTGATTTGAGTTTGATTTTTAAGTAGAGTTTCGGTGGTGGTGCCCAAGTCAAAATTCTTGATGGTCCCATCAAATGGTTTATGTTGGTTTCAGTGTGATTCATAGTGGTCCTACACCATTTCATTTCATGGTCACCATCATCCAACATTTTCCATTACGTGTTCATGGTTTTTGTTTGATTTTTTTTGCTTCATTAGGTTTGATTTTGATGAGTTTGATTTTGATTGAGTTTGATTTTGATTTGATTTTGATTTGATTGAATTTGATTTGAGTTTGATTTGAGTTTTGATTTTTGTTTGATTTGAGTTTGATTTTTAAGTAGAGTTTCAGTGGTGGTGCCCAAGTCAAAATTATTGATGGTCCCATCAAATGGTTTATGTTGGTTTCAGTGTGATTCATGATGGTCCTTCACCATTAGATGGTCACCATCATCCAACATTTTCCTCTACGCTTTCATGGTTTTTGATATGCCAACAAACTCCCATCATTCCATGATGAAAAATGAGGATTTAATACTATGATGGTTAATCATCAAGAAAAGTTTGACTCTCATGAACCAAGAATTCACGATGATCCGTGAAGGTTCATGATGGTTCCAACTAGACATCTCCATGATGGTTTAATGGAAATTCCTGATGATTCTAAGCAATATACCATCAAAATAAATTTCGTTTCAGAAATCAGTTCGAATTTCTACATTGGGATGATTGTGGTTCATAATCATTCCAACATTTCATTTCTAAGAAACTATGATGGAAATTCGGGATGTTTCAATGTGAACAAACCATCAAAACTATTTGCTATTCTTATGTTGGGCAATCATGAATCAGTCCGAATTCCTACATTGAGATGGTGGTTACTTATGTTAATTACCATCAAGATTATGTTGGTCCATCTTTGGAAAACAATCAAAAATTTTAACTTGGGTGGAAAAAGGATGCATTATCAAGCATCCATAATATTCCGGAAAAATTTCTTGGAATCTGGAGTACGATGATTTTCTTGATGAAGGTATGGTTCCTGCTAAACAGGATAAAATAAATTGCAACAATAAAAAAGTTAACTATTCCCAAATCTACTCCCTTCTCATTTATACTAGATCAAAAATGATGCTTTACAAAAATCTGTGCATTAAAAAAGTCTACATGTCACAAACAAACCTTTATTTTTAATTAAATGCAGTTATTTACTTCGTTATCGATTTGCTATTATCAATTTCGGACATAAAAACTTACCCAATATCAAATAATTTTTCATCTCAACTATCTACTTAATTAAGAGAAATGTTCCGGCGTCTTATAATTCTTTAAAAAAGTTTCTCGTTTCTGATATTGCCAGTTAAAAAAAGGTTTCTTACTTCCGTTGTTAAATAAATAAAATTATCTTGGAAAATTCTTAGGGAACTTTGTTATGACAAGGGACGATTGTAATTAAAAATTCAAATTCTCTGAGGCATTCATACTTCTTTTACTTACCCTTTAAACAAGACAACTGTTCCATCTATGAATTTCTAATTTTAAAATGGCAGCTTGTACACAAATTCAAATCTTCAGGCGACGTATTGAGAAACTTCACGATTTACGTAAATATTTGATAACATTAGCATACGTTAGTCTTCTACTCTGGAGGATAAGAAGTCGAATAAATCAACGCTTGCTAAAGTCAAATAACTTTAATCCAATTCTAGTGACGAGACTATTTACAAAGACAGGTTAAATCACTTAAATTCCTTTCCGGGAACATTCTGATATTCGCAACATCCGCTTTGCAAATGAATAAAATCTAGATTTCTTCGAGAGAAATCTAAATAGGAGATGATTGGAATGCTGAAAATGCTACTAAATATTATATCATTGAAGATAATTCGCTTTACTTTTAAAATTTAAATATTTTGTTATTTTTCATACGTCAACTTTAGTGGAATTATCCTTAACGCTTTGTTTTGATTAGAAAATGTGCTTTTCAGTTATCTTTTTACAAAGAAAATATTAAAGAAGTTATATTAGCCAGTAGAGTTGGAATAAACGAATCATCAAAGTTATTCAAAGCAATAGAATCAGTGACTCGAAACACTAATTCGGGTCCCGCAGTGGACTGATCGTTAAGACACGGTTCCCACCAGATCACTGAAATCAAGCATCACTGGCTGCGGTCAGTGTGCGGGTGGGTGACCACTTGGATCAGTCTGCGTAGGGACTGAGTGTGTGCGGCATTGGTCCTCGTTAAACTGTACTACCGTAAAGTGCTCGACTTCGCGCGCATGTCGTCGGGCTACCGAAGCGGGGGTGCCATCCCCTCCGCAGAGGATCTAAATTGTGATGGCATGTCTTCGGATCATCCTCCGGGATGTTTCCCAGACCGTCGCCAACTAATTCGGAACACTGATTCGAATCACTGTTGATTCGAACCACTGATTCGGATTGCTGATTCAAATCAACTGATTCAGTTATAGGAGGGGAATTCGAATCCCCGAATCAATTCAGCGATTCGAAACACTGATTTGAATCAGTACCCAAATCTATTAGACAGTATCAAATCAAGCATGTTTTACTTTTATTACGTATGCGAAGTATTTTGTGACTACCGGTTTTACTAAGTGTTTCTAAAAATCTTGCCTAAGTTGAAGTGGTTAAAATCAATTTGTCGTGTTGAAAGAATAATCTGACACATTTATTTATAGTTAATTCACTTTAACCTAAGAGATTTTTCTTTCGAACGAGTCTCTAAATTAAATTTGAATAAGACCTTGCCTTTCAGCTTATTTTTTTAACTTATGTAACCAAGAATCTCTCTTTGTTGCATAACCCGATTTATTTTAAGTCTTCCACCCGTTTTCTCATATGTTTTAACTTAAGTTTCCGATTTTTAACTAAAAATTCTATTTAAAATTAATCACGACATTGAAATGTGGATAGCTAACAAATTGCCATTTGGCAACATTAGAACATGCCAATTTTCTTGGTTCATTTCAAGGAACCCTCAAATGGTTTTCATCAAGAGTCGAGTTTATTACTTTCTGTCATGTTATATTTTTATATACATCTCACTGCTTTTGCATCTGCTATAAGAATAAGGACCAATTCTTATGAGATTGTATATGTACTAAGGGCTTTTAACCTTTTTCTCGAACTAACCCTTGAAGCAGTTATCCCAGTTCCTTTCTGATCACTTCACAACTCGTTTTCGCTTTTCACATACTAAAATTTAAAAATCTAATAGTCTTGTTTAAGAAATAGGTAGATAATCAGAACAAACCTGTCTGCCATTTTGAGAGCAGTCGAATTTTGAATCGTCCGAACTAAGATAATAAATAGTATATTAGAATCTAAAATAAAATAATAAAAAATTGCGAATAATGAGGTTTAAAACATGCTAAGAAACGTTTTGAAAATACTCAAAGTATTGTGTTTAAAAACATGTTATATTTTTCAGTAAGTTTTAAAGATTATTGACATAACATAAACTGCAAAATGTTTTTTTTCCCCTCAAAAAAGCGTTAATAGGAAAGAATGCTTCATAAATGGCTTGTGTTATTAAAGTTTGTAAAACTATGGTTAAGTGAACTGTCATTTATCATCTTCTTCCACTAATGCCTTTAATAAGGAATATAAAAATAAATACTTCATAATAAAAGTGCTTTGGTAGGAAAATTAAAATTCAAAATGATTACAAATGGCATTTTAATAAAAAATTCATAAAAGTAAAATCGATAAAGCATCGCAAGAAGTATAATTTTAATTTAAAATAGCATTTAATAAAGTAAAATATATTAACGTGAAGTTTCAAATATCAAATTTTATTAAATAAAGTTTAGTAATTATTTCTTTAGATAAAATTTGAAAAACGAGATAAAGTGAAGACGTTTTATCCTGTATTTATTAGAATTTTATTCAATATGATAATTAGTTTTTCTAAATATTTTAAGAGGATGAATTTTTTATAATGAACTTGTTTATGAAATATGCTATTGAATATACATTTTTCAAATTAAGAAAAATTATTCGCTCAGAAATCTTTTCTTCTTTTCAATAAAAAATTTGAAAAGTTTCAAAGAAAGGTTATTAAAATGCTAATAATTTCGAAAAAGTATTCACTATTAACAGTATAAGTTTTAAATTCTGATAGAATTTTCCTCTCAAGTTTTTAACACAAGTTAAATAGGGGTCTTTTGAATTCAATCATATATTTTGCATCTGCTGGAGATGATATTTTTTGCAGCGTATTAACATTTAATTTTTATTAATCTTTACAAATACGTGTTACTAAGTATTTTTTCTTCGAACTACTAATTAAAAACAAACATTATTATTATTTCCTAATTTATTTTTAGCTAGCGCATTTTTTTTATTTTTCTTTGAATTCATTGTAGTAAAGATCATGTTGATGTTTTTAAATACAATGTATAAAATAGTTATTCTGAGAGTTTATATATATATACAGTGGTGGCCAAAAGTGTGGACACTTTTTGAAAGTTTCATGTTTTTCAACTTTGTGTGCTTGTAGAATATATTAATTTTCACTTAAAAACAAACTTTTATTCATCAAATTGAAGGTAATTTAACGTAAAATTTAATAATAAATACAGTATTACAATATCTGTATTACAAGAAAAGTTATGAAACTAATAGTAAGATCTATCTTAGATTTGCATTTTTTTAAAGTCATACTTACACAATCAATACTTAGTAGGATAACCCTTATTTTTTAAGACAGCTTCACAGCGTCTTTTCATCAAGTGAACGAGTGTTTGAAGTTCATCTTTCGTAATCACATGGTGCCAAGAATCAATTATAGCTTCACTTAGCTGTCTTTTATTGGATGGACGTTTTTTTCGTACAAGAATTTTCAAACGTCGCCACAAATTTTCAATTGGATTGAGATCAGGGCTGTTTCCTGGCCATGGTAATATATCTATGCCTTTATTTTGAAAGCATGCTTTGCATACTTTTGCCGTGTGGCATGGAACTGAATCCTGCTGAAAAATAAATGGTGCGTTGTTGGGGAAGAGATCCCTGATGGAAGGTATCAATTTTGGTTTCAGGACAGTTTCGATGCATTTTTTGGCATTCAGGATGCCAAATTAGCCCGGAAAAAAATTCACAAGTGCTACTACCGATAGATAAATTAAATGGCTATGCCTTCAAGATAGAAAAATGTCATCAGATGCCATTAGATGTAAATGAATGCAGCTGGTATTACAGTAAGTTCAAGAACAATAAGAAGAAGCTTATCAAGATTTGGACTACAAGCTAGCATTCCAAAGAAAAAACCATATTTAAATCAAAAGCAACGCGAAAAACGAGTTAAGTCGGCAAAAGAACACATTAAATGGTCAGAAAATCAATGGAAGCAAGTAATCTGGAGTGATGAGAGTAAAATATCGCTCTATGGAAGTGATGGTAGAAAATACGTGAGACGTAGAGTAGGTGAAGCGCTTCACCCTGATTGCATTGAAGCGACAAAAAATCCAAAAAATGTCATGATTTGGGCATGTATGTCTGCAGATGGTGTGGGCCGAATTCAAGTGATTGATGGCATCCTGAATGCCAAAAAATACATCGAAACTGTGCTGAAACCAAAATTGATACCTTCCATCAGGGATGTCTTCCCAAACAACGCACCATTTATTTTTCAGCTGGATTCAGCTCCATGCCACACAGCAAAAGTATGCAAAGCATGGTTTCAAAATAAAGGCATAGATATATTACCATGGCCAGGAAACAGCCCTGATCTCAATCCAATTGAAAATTTGTGGCGACGTTTGAAAATTCTTGTACGGAAAGAACGTCCATCCAATAAAAGACAACTAAGTGAAGCTATAATTGATTCTTGGCACCATGTGATTACGAAAGATGAACTCCAAACACTCGTTCACTCGATGAAAAGACGCTGTGAAGCTGTCTTAAAAATTAAGGGTTATCCTACTAAGTATTGATTGTGTAAGTATCACTTCAAAAACATGCACATCTAAGATAGATCTTACTATTTGTTGCATAACCTTCTTTGTAATACAGATATTTTAATCCTGTATTTATTATTAAATTCTACATTAAATTACCTTCAATTTGATATATAAACGCTTGTATTTAAGTGAAAATTAATATATTCTACAAGCACACAAAGTTGAAGAACATGAAACTTTCAAAAAGTGTCCACACTTTTGGCCACCACTGTATATGGGGAAAGCTGCCTTACAGTACTCTAGCATAGATTGCATAACTTTCAAAATTAGCTACAAAAGTTGCCAACAGAGGACGTTGTATGCTTCACAGAACTGTATATAAAACCAAAGATGGCGCCACACTCCATTTAGATATCTGTACTGTAACGATAGCTCACGGTTTCGTCATTTCGTGATTTTAAAACTTGGTGAGTGTAATACCAGGCATCTAATTTTAACCTTAATGTTCATAAGTAAAACCAAGGAATTTGTTTTAAAAAATACTTCACATTCTTAGTAATTTTTATTTTTAATTTAATTTATCTCTATTCGAAAACAGTATAATAGAACTTTGCGGAACTAATAAAAAAATGGATTGAAATGATAGGAAAAGGGCACAACGTGTAACATACAATTTTGATAACAAACAAAGTTTTTTGTGGTGATTTTAAAATTCTAAATTTGAAGAAGTTCTTAATTACTAAAGACATTTGACCTAAGTTATTCACAAAATCCATTTTATACGACATGCTGGAAAGAAAGAGGTATCGACGTTATATTCAGAGAGGTTTTAATTAAGTTAGTTTTAATTAAGTTTTATTTTTTATAGTTTTTTCTCCTTTTGATCAATTCCCATCGGTTCTTAAGAAGAGTATGTAATCAGTAGGAATTTTTCTCGATAATTTTCTGAATTGAAAACTCAGGTTGTTCCCGTAGAAGTTCAAAGCAAAACATATAAGCGTACTTCATTTGTCAAATAAAATTAATAAAACGGTGAACGTATGGCGAAATAAAACTATGCCATTCATACACTATACCAGCAGATGTAAAGTAAAATCTGTTTAACCAGTTTTCATCAAAAGTGTTTAAATATACCATTAAGAAATTTTGATTATGATGAGAATACAGATATTTTCCATCTAAAATGTTGTTCACTAATATATATTTTCATTATAAGCAGATATCTATTAAAACACGCAGGAAAAAAATTAATAAATCTGTGAATTAATCTGTAAACACCATGCAACAAATATTCTTCATTTTCACTAATAAACTTTTTATTCAATGTTTCCAAAAAGTTTTAAACATTATTATTAAAAATATAAAAATTGAAACCACCAAAAAAATTTCAAAAATAATCAAATAATAAATAAAATAATAAGAAAATGAGTGTTGTGAAAAATAATTCAAAATAATAAGGAAAAAATAAGGGGTTAGAACTGATTATTTTGATCATTGGGTTCGAACTGAGAGCCTTTTAAGCGACAGATAAAGACAGAAATTAGGGACACTCTGGAAAACTCTGGAAGTGGTGCCTAATATTTCACCAAGCTATTGAATATTTTAAGATTTGAATTCTCTTTAATTCTAATAATTCAGTAGATCACTTTCTAACACACATATTTAATTTACAAACATTTTTGATAGGTAATAATTAGTCAAAATCTTTTACTCCATCTTTTACTGCCAATTTGTAATTTTTTTTCAGACTGTGGCTATTCTATAAAAAAGCTTTTCCATTGCGTAACTAGTACATTTCAAAAATAGCAATATAGAAATATGAAAATGCATTTTTAAGAAGAATCGTTAAAGAATAATTGCTTTATAAGACATGCATAAATAAATTTCATAGTCATTTCAAAATAATTATAAAATTTATTTTTTACTCTAAAGAAGTAACTGCGGATCGTTATTCTTTGCGATAAATCTGTAATAAATTAAGCAATTTATCTTTCTTCTTCGAAAGTGTATTGACAGCCCTAGGTGGGGCCCTGGTCTTCTTCAAAAGTTTTCTCCAGGCATCTCTACATTTGGCGACTATTTCGTAGCTATTAATACTAAATGTTTAAGTCACAGTCAATATAGCTTAGCAAGGATCAAAGCCAACACCGCCAAGAAGCGAGGAAGCCTGCACACAAATCGACTCAGCAGTTTGACATCACAAACATAAACTGCGCTGTGGGGCCAAATAAGAAAGATATTGCATTGTTTAGACTACTGACTGCATTGTCGGAAAACAATGAGAACTATGTCGTAACTTTCGGACTACTAAATAATCGGATTTCACATTTATGGTAACCTGTGCGGAAGCCTTCTCTTTTCCAGGCACTGTTTGGTTAAGCTGGGGACTTTTTCCCATGGTTTTTATCAAAAATACTTTTTTACAGCATTGAACTCCATGTATTCTTGCTAGATGGTCAGCCTGTTTAATTCGCTGTACTTTAATATTTTTTTCAAAATAAGTTCTTTAAAAATCCTTTATGGCTCTAATGTATTTCTTCTTCTGCGTGAACGACTTACTTGAGCCCCTCTAAGTATATTTCACAAAATCTTTTTTCTCATAAGTCCCCAGAGCCTCCTCATCCCGTACAGTTGATGCCAAAGTTTCTGATTCTCAGGATAGATCTTATAAGACACTTGTAAAGAAGCAGTTTAGTTTAGGAAAGTCCAGTTTTAGAAATTTCTTTGGGCCATAAAAAAAGAATTTATCTTTATAATTGTTTACTTTGAACTCTTCAACAAAGAAATTTTTCGGAAATGAAACGACATATTTGAAGAACATTCTTTTAAAGCATTTTTGGAAAAATAAATCATTTTTACGAGTTTCTCATATGAAGGCTCCAATTTGTTTACTTTACGCTTCAAAACGAGGCATCGAGATAAAAAAAGATTTATTGATCTGCGCAAATATTTTATTACATTAGCATATGCTTTATGCATGATTTCCTCTTTTTTAACTCTGAAAACTGAAAAATAAAATTTGAAGAAGTAAAGGCCAAGTTGAATTAATTCAAATATCAAATTTATTTACCACACAATTTTTTTACCACAAATACACGAATTCTTAAGAAAAGAGAATTCCAACATCAAAAGAAGAAAATATTAATTAATCCAGGAAACACTTCAACTATATAAATAAAATTGGAAAAAATACTTCTTTTTAATAAAAATTTTAAAGATTTATAGGGTAAGGTTATAAAACCAAAGGTCTACAAACTTTTCAGATAGAGGGCACACTCGTTTTTCATCTAAGTCCTAAGGGTAAAAATCAGGCCAGCAAAGGAGTTATTTTTTGAGATAGGGGTCATCTATGTAACCTCCAATAGTTAGAGTAATTTAATATTTCACTCTTTTGAATCTATTCAAACAAAAAGGTTTCCGGGTATTTTAATCTTCTTGTCACCTCCTTCTAGTATAGTACATCGAGTATTTCGATTCATTTGTTAACTAGCCAGCTTAGTACAGCAACTCACTTAGTTTAAAAATGTACTAAATTTTTCGTTGAAAAAAATTGAGATAGTTGATTTGTTTTTGCTCTTTAGTTAACGTTTTCTACTAACCCTTGTTCATAAATACAAGAGTTGGACAAAATAATGGAAACACTTCTAAGCTAACTCATTTTTTTTTTCATTTTTCTCTAGAAATACTTAGAGCCTTTCTTTAAAAATTTAGAAGTGTTTAAGTCACGCGATTTCTCATATATTTCTTCTTAACAGGCAAGACAGTCCTGGGCGGGCCATTGCCTTCTGTTGGAGTTTTCTCCAACTATCAATCTGTTTGGCGACTGTTCTCCAATTTTTGATTTTTAATGTGTTTATATCCTTCACAACACTATCGGTCCACCTAAGACGTAATCTTCCTCTTCGTCTTGTTCCCATAGGTTTCGAAAAAAATATTTTCTTTCAGTTTCAGTCTTTCCGCATACTTAACAACATCAAGCTCCCCTAAGATTTTATACCGTTCTGAGTTAGTTCTATTATATGAGTAGTTTACCCGAGTTCCACCACAGATACTTTGTAGTAATCTTTTTTCAAAAATTGTAATCGCCTCATCGCTTTTCGAAATCAATGTCCAGGTCTCAGAAGCATAAGTCAAGACAGGTCTTATAAGAGTTTCATATAAGAGTAATTTAGTTCTTAATTTCAAAAAGTTGAATCTCAATATTGTTCGTTGACTGTGAAAACATTTGTTAACATTTGTGCTGCGTTTCATGTATTGATGTACTGAGATGCATATCTGTAGTAAGGCCATTGTTGTTGTTAAATTCTGCTTCTAAATAGGTGAAGCAATCTACTTTTTAATTTATATTATATATATATATATATATATATATATATATATATATATATATATATATATATATATATATATATATATATATATATATATATATATATATATATATATATATATATATATATATATATATATATATATATATATATATATATATATATATATATATATATATATATATATATATATATATATATATATATATATATATATATATAGTTTCTGAAAATTACTATTTTTATTTTGAAAGTTTATGTACTTTTCTTCTACGTATTATTATTAGCATTACATAGATTTTTTTTTTATTTAATTCTATGTTATTTCTAAAACTTCTGAAACAAATACGGTAAAAATTTTATTTTCAAATCACACGTGTTATATTTTTATGTTTGAAATCAGACTTTATTCACTAAACAAATAAAAATGTGAATTCCAAACAAATATGATCCTTTTTTTGAGAAACAATTTTAAGATAGCATGCCTTTTCTTTCTCTTACTTGCACTGAGTGAATTTTGCTTTGCATAAAAGGCTTATCGATTTTTTACTGCATCTACTTAAAAATTCAGTTTCTTTTTCGCCATCTTCCCTCAATATCTCATGATCCAAAAAATGCCTCGAAGCATAACTCTATTCTGCATTTTCTTAAAGTTTACGCACAGAATAAAAGCTTCAGGGTATTCGCAATCCCCAAGAGAGCCGCATAAGGTCAAAAACCCTTTAAAGATATATGATTTCAAAGTGAGTTTATTCCTCTCTGTTGCTTTTAAGAATTTTATTTTATTTTCAATATTATTATATAATAAAATGGGTTTTTTTCTTAAAAAAAGACACAATATTGCATTTTATATATTTAGATATGCTTCAACTTTATACAAAGAGCAGTAGTCACTAATAAATACAGTCCTGCAATCAATAAATGTTTAGCCGCAAGATTTTATTCATATTTTTATTAAAATACTGTATATTTCGTTATCTGACAACCTTCCACTCTTTTGCGCATGTGCATATTCTGCTTATTTCCTATTTATCAAATTAGGGAATAAAAGAAAAACTGATGGACTGTTTCATTTGTAGTGGGCCTTCAAACTTCAGCATATCACCCATTCTCGGAATAAAATCACCCCAAAGAAGCAATTTCTGCCTTGAAATCTGCTCTTAGTGAAGTTATATTCATAAAAGCAGAACCAAGATGAGCTTTTTATTTCTCAAATGTCTCATCAGCAGCAATTAATATGAAAATTTAGTACTTTACATTGTCATTTGCAACCAGTTTCATGCATCGTCGCCATCACAAGACAGTTTTGCGGCTCCTCCGTGGCGCGGCATTTAGCAACAAGATAATTCCAAAAGTAACAAGCAAAAATAAAACTTAAAAGTGCAACTATAGTAGAATCTTAACTCAGATAAATTGTACCTTCAGGTTTTAAGAAAATTTTAAATTCCATTACTGAATATTAACCCATTTTCCATGTCAGACATGACAGAGCCTGGATTCATACAAAATTATTTTTTAAAAAAATTCCTTACAGAATGCCAACCGTTTCCAGAATCAGATTTAAATAAAGAAAGAAATTGTTTACTTGTTTTTTTCAAAAAAATTAAAACAAAAAAGCATTTGAATTATGTTCAAGTGCCAAATCAAACTTAAGGTAAGAAAAGCTTTATTATGAAGTTTAAATTCAATTTAGACATCAAAGTAACTACCCCGATTTTTGTGCAAAACGATATAAATCTATAAAAATATCTCTTTTTATAACTCCGTTGTGATATTTTGAATGTTTACAAACTTTAGTGATTCTAAATATTTTTTTAACTGATTCAGATTACAAGAATGACTAATGACTAAAAAGCGAATGTTAACGAACACTGCATTTACTTGATCCAAAAATTTCATTGACTACAAAACTAATGGAAATAATGAAGACATTTGAATACTAAAAGTGATAGTTTATTGATTTGATCATGGTGTAGTAAAGAGATTATTAGTGTAATTTTGGTATAAGCAAACAATGCATTTCACTAGGGAAAAAACAAAGGAAATTTTTGTTTCTATTCTACATATAAGCTACTAGCTTAAAATCAGAAGACATTACATTTACATAATTTTAAAAGGTATTATTTATAATTTATTTACCAACGATGTTACGCACAAATCACGTGTTGTCAATATAACGAAATTCCCTGGACTTTGATGCCTTATAAGAAAAATTAAGAGCAATCTGTAGATGGATAAAACCGGGACCCGATATTTTAACTGTTGCCATTTATTACAGAAATTACATTAAACTGGTAGTGGACAGACGTCATACTGCTTGGAAAATGAATAAATAACACAGTAGGTCATTTGTTTGTCTACGTCAGCATTTTTAAAAATTCGATTAGAAAAGCTCTGACTTTTACTCTGTCAATTTAATTCTGAAGTTTCTATTCCAATTTATTTAGATAGGATCAATACCTGATTACTCTTTTTTGTTGATTACACTTCTTTTTCGTCACTGTTTTCCATTGTTGAAATTTTTTTACCTCATGCTTTAAATATGTTAAACCTTAAAATTCAGTTAAATGGCTCTGTCGAGAATGAAGCTATATTCTAAAATAATTCTAGCTATCAATAAATATTTCTATAAATAAATATTTCACAAAGAAAAAATGTTTTCCCCCACATTTCACATATATATATATATATATATATATATATATATATATATATATATATATATATATATATATATATATATATATATATATATATATATATATATATATATATATATATATATATATATATATATATATATATATATATATATATATATATATATATATATATATATATATATATATATATATATATATATATATATACAAAAAGAAGATAAAACAAAGGAAAATTATGCAAAAGGGGGGGGGGAATAATAATTAATGAAAAAAATAACAAACAACTGATTCAAAAAAAAAGGGTGAAATTTTAAAAAAAAAAACGGAAAATAAGAGAGATATAATCTTTCCATCAGCCCACACGATTATATCCGCAAAAAAGAGTGCTTTCTGATATTGTATCAATATAGCCAAAGCAAAATATATTCATACAATAGTGTGTTTTTCTAAACTTTCTTCGTGTTTTCTTGTATTTATTTACTTTGTTGTATATATATAGGGGAGAAGGGGGCACATGTGAACATGGTATGTTTTACCAATATGATTTGAAATAAAAATCTCGAAAAATTTTCAATTAATGGCAGAACTAGTCCTACCTCTCTGCAAAACTTTCAGAACAATGAGACATTTTGTTGTTCTATTCTGACAATTTTTTTGTATCAGCTGGTGTTGTATATATTATAATCACTCGCTTCTTGAAGTGAAAGCATAGTATAAATCAACTAATAAACTAAAATTAACTATTGCAGACCATTATATGAACATTTAGGTAAGTTTATGACAATTATTCTTTCTTTTTACTCAATTAAAATTTCTTTATTTTTCAAGTTTAAGAAGGATGATGGGGCACTTGTGAACGAAACATCTGGGGCAGATGTGAACAGTTCACATGTGCCCCTACATAGTACTAAGATTATTATCCTCATGATATTATAAGTTTAAAAAATATGTATGCATTTAAAATTATTATTTTTTAATTTTCCATAATTAATTTATTATTTTTCCTCAAAAAAAATTTTTTTTATTAAATGGTTGATCGCGCATTGCCCATATTAACTGATACACCTGAGAAAGAGAGAATTGCTAAAGCAACAAATGGAAAGATAGAAAAGATGGGGAAAAAAACATGAGAAAGTATTAGAGAAGAAAAAAGGCTCATTACAACTACCATGGAACATGAACTTGCGAAAAACCCAACAATTATTGTACAGCTGAAAAATTATTTTCTTATTGACAGTACTGTTGTGAATTTTAAATTCACATAGTAAGCTACAACCCCTTCAGTATAATGCGCATCTATATCTGTTATATTAAGGATTTTTTTCCTTGAAATATGATAATTGCTTTGAGATTTAATTTTGTTCATATGTGCCCCAGGCATGTTCACTTGTGCCCCTATCGGGGGCACATGTGAACAACTGCAGTCAATTTTCTAAAATATCATAAAGTAAGGAAATACTTTATTGAAAAATCTCAACAAATTCCATAAGACAAAGGAAAGACTATTAAAACATATGGACTTCTTTACCATGAAAAATTGATGATATTTTTAGAAAAATGAAGAAATAAAAAAAAATTTTCACATGTGCCCCCCTCTCCCCTATCTATCTATATATATATTTCTATCACATCATATACCAGGTCGGATAAGACCCGATACCCTATTTTAGCGAAGCTCCAGCAACAAAATATTGTCTCCAAAATGTAGATATATTTTTACTCTTCTTGTAAATCCTTAATCTTTATAAAGGACTATTTTGTTCATATAGTAATTTAATCAGTTTTATTCACGGAATTTCTCAGAAAACAAAGTGCTAAGCACAAGCACCGAATTTTTTCCAAATTTTCTCTTCACTATAAAACACTGTAACCAATGTTACTATAAAAAGCACCAGCATTCAGGGTGCCGCAACTTTTTACCGTAAAATCCATTTTTACCGAAGCATGTTAGGGAGCAAAGAATCTGATACACAGTATTTTTTAAAGTAATTAATACAGTAGAATTACTAAATCACTCTATTTAAACATTAATATACAACTTGCGATAGAAATGGATTTTACTATATCATGGGTTTTAAGGATGATGCTCCCATAATGCTTTTCTACCGGAATTCTTTAAGGTTTAGTAGTTTAAGTTCAGAACATATACATATTTGCAGATTTCTAGAATTATTATAGGGAACCAAATGAAGTGAACTTTTGTATGAACTTACAAAATTCTTTTAAAAAAATGCAATGGCTCGAGCTGAAGTTGGTTCATAGAAAATAACTTTTTTTATTAGTAAAAACGATAGGATTTCCTTTTCTGTTAAATGAAATATTGATTTCTAAATCATAAAAAATAAAACAGCGCAAAAAATGTTTTTTTCGTTTAATTAGTGTATTCTTCCTTCCCAATTTTTTTCAGCAATACTATTTGGAAAAAATAAGTTATAAAAATGTTTTTCAACAATAAATGTATATCACATCACGGCTTTCATACAAATATTTGATAAACTTACTTAATTAACATTCTTCAGTTAATTCCATAAAACTTGGGAACATTAATTAAAAACTTAACAAATTAATATTATCATTAAAAATATTTCTGACAGTAAAAAAAAAAGAAAAACAAGGATGTTCATTCGTTTGAAGAAGTATTTAGCTGTAGAAAAAAAACTTTTGACTCGAAACTTTCGTCAACAATAAAAGTTTCAATAATTAAAAACCGAATGAAAGTATTTTCAAATGAAAAATAAGTTTGAAAAATGCATTTTTTTTGTATATAAAACAGGCAACATAACAAAAAAATATGATTTCAAGCAATTAAAACCATTCTCAATATTAACTGAGAAAACTGTATTTTTTAAAATATTTATTTGATTAACTTTTCCTTTCCTTCAGCAAAATGTATTTTGGAAAAATGAAAGTTTACGAACTAAGTCTGGCTTCACATGGAATGTGTCATTGATTTTGTATGAATTGGAATATTTTTCTAGAATCAACCAAGAGCCATTTAATTTGATTAAAATGTGGTTGTCAATTAAAAATGTTTGTCTTCTTAATCAGCTCTAACAAAAAAAAGTTCATATTTTTAATCGCAAAATGAAACTTGATACAGCATAATACCTTTTTGATTTCCTTTTTCAAATGAAGTTTTATTTAATCTTTGAACAAGCCTTTTTATTAGTCTTAAATTTTCCTAACATTAAGCACAATGCATTTCGAGATTAACTTATTTCAACTCGTATTTAAAAATTACAATTTTGTCAATCAAGTTTTGTCTGTGTTCCATGGCCACTTATCGCATAAATGATTACATAAGGGAGAAAAAACCACCAATTTTTCAGGCACTAGTCAGGAACTAGGTTTAAATTTTCATAGGAACTATACTTCCATCGGCAATTTTAAATTTTATGAAGTCCATTTAAAAAAATAGGTACATTACTAGTATCTTGGCCTCTTAATCACTTAGGATCAAATTTGTGGTCTAATATACATATTTGTGCACAGGAAATACAGCTTCATAAAAATTTTCAAATATCCACTGTTTGAATTTCAAGCCTGCCATTTTAAAAAAATTGGGTAAATCATCAATATCTGTGCTTAAAACCAAATTTGGTGTCATGGAATACACATTTTGGCTAACGGAATAAAATTACGTATAATTTTATAACAATTTTTAAATGTATCAGTTTTCTAACATTTACCATTTCAAGCAATATTTATTTACTAATATATGAACGAATTACAAACTATTCACCAATTTCGAATTTCAATCCAGTCATTTTAAAAAATTTGGGTAAATCATCAATATATGTGCTTAAAACAAAATTTGGTGTCATGGAATACATATTTTGGCTAACGGAATAAAATTACGTATAATTTTGTAACAATATTAAAATGTATCAGTTTTTTAACATTTACCATTTCAAGCAATATTTATTTACTAATATATGAACGAATTACAAACTATTCACCAATTTCGAATTTCAATTCAGTCATTTTAAAAAATTTGGGTAAATCATCAATATCTGTGCTTAAAACAAAATTTGGTGTCATGGAATACATATTTTGGCTAACGGAATAAAATTACGTATAATTTTATAACAATATTAAAATGTATCAGTTTTTTAACATTTACCATTTCAAGCAATATTTATTTACTAATATATGAACGAATTACAAACTATTCACCAATTTCGAATTTCAATCCAGTCATTTCAAAAAACTTTGGTAAATCATCAATATCTGTGCTTAAAACAAAATTTGGTGTCATGGAATACGTATTTTGGCTAACGGAATAAAATTACGTATAATTTTATAACAATTTTTAAATGTATCAGTTTTTTAACATTTACCATTTCAAGCTATATTTATTTACTAATATATGAACGAATTACAAACTATTCACCAATTTCGAATTTCAATCCAGTCATTTTAAAAAATTTGGGTAAATCATCAATATCTGTGCTTAAAACAAAATTTGGTGTCATGGAATACATATTTTGGCTAACGGAATAAAATTACGTATAATGTTATAACAATATTAAAATGTATCAGTTTTTTTAAGATTTACCATTTCAAGCAATATTTATTTACTAATATATGAACGAATTATAAACTATTCACCAATTTCAATTTTGAAAAATATCAAATTTATATAACTGTAACATTCACGTCACTTATTATTCACAATTTAAAGCTATTCAAAAATGTATAAACACTTTAAATAATGCATGAAAAACAACATAAAATATTTATACAATTAAATAAGATCTATGCAATCAAAGTATAATAAGTTATAAATGGCAATAGTTGAAATTTACAAAGAAATGGTTTCATATGAATTATTTAAGTAGTTCCTTTCAAACTTTCACATTTCGGAACAATTCTAATTATCAGTTTTGCATGGACCCCTATTACTGTATCGTCCTTGACTCAGGAAATTACATTAAAGCTATTCAGTTTTAGCCTTTGAATCAATAGGTAACAAGGTTATTCATGAGCTCATTATACACTATCTAATTTCTAAGTCCAACCGCAGCCTTCTGGTTTAACGTCACTCTATCTTCTGTTCTCACTAGTACACCAGCTTACTTAGAAATTTAATTGTATTGCTACGTCCTACATTGTTTCTTCATTGATTTTTTCTTCCAACAGAACAGTTTATTTCTTGCATTATTCCCTTTTTCCAATGCACAGACTTTCATCATACATTTTCAAAGTGAAGCCTTTTAGTAAAGTCCCTCAGTGAACTGATCGTTAAGACACGGCTCCCAGCAGATCACCGAAGTCAAGCATCACTGGCTGCGGTCAGTGGGTGGGTTTGTGACCACTTGGATCAGTCTGCGTAGGGACCAAGGATGCGCGGTATCGGTCCTCTTTAAACTGTTCTACCGTAAAGTGCTCGACTTCGCGTACAAGTCGTTGGGCTAACGAAGTGAGGGTGCTATCCCCTCTGCAGAGGATCAAAATTTTGATAGCTTGTCTTCGGATCATCCTCAGAGATACTTTCCAGACAGTCGCCAATAGCCCATTGTGCAGCTCTAGTGCGACATAAATGAACTGCAACTACTACTAACTTTTATTGAATTTAAATTCTCTTTTTCAAGTTCTGTGTAAGGATGAATTGCCGTGTAAGAAAGATCATGAGATAACAATCCCACGCCAGATTTCCCTGTCCTCCAGAATTGATGTGATATTATATCCCGTGAAGCACTGGTATAAAAGGGAAACCTGGTATTTTTCTCGATTCGCAGCTTTTTGTCGATAACTTTAATATTTCAGATTGAACTAATGAGATAATGTTAACATATTTTGTACAAAAACCGACGCAAATCATCATTGGCTAGTTTCACATCATTCGATATGAAACTTGCCAATGATTACTACAACGTCTTGTAAGCAGATTATCTGGTGTCCCCCTTCTCATGGCCAGATGATGGCATGAACTTATTAGCGGTCTTATTAGCGGACAGGGAAATCTGCGGTCGGCAGATTTCCCTGTCGTCCAGAATTGATGCCGTATTATATCCCGTAAAACACTGGCATAAGAGGGAAACCTGAGATTTTTCTCAATTCCCAGCTTTCTGCTGATAACTTTAATATTTCAGATTGAACTAATAAGATAATGTCAACATAAATATAAATATTCTGTGCAAAAACCGACATAAATCATCATTGACAAGTTTCATATCATTCGATATGAAACTTGCCAATGATTACCACAACGTCTTCTAAGCGGATTATCTGGTGTCCCCTTTCTCATGACCAGACGATGGCATGGACTTATTAGTTCCTTGTAGTCAGGAAACTTGCCAATGATTACCACAACGTCTTGTAAGCGGATTATCTGGTGTCCCCTTTCTCATGACCAGACGATGGCATGGTCTTATTAGTACCTTGTAGACAGCTGCATAGCTTTCGGCGTTTTCAACAGCCGCCATTTCTTTAAAGTTATGCAAAACGTTTCCTTTTTTCTGGCTAGCGCTTTTAAAAAATCAGTTGACTGAATTGAAAGCTTGTACTTCCCTCTAAGTTTAATCCTAACTTTAACTTGTTTTATTCTAATGGCTTCCCCTGAGGCTTTTCTAAATGTACTTTTCCAGCACTAAATTTATTTGTTAGACGCGTTCTAATTTTTTATTGATGAGTGGAATGAATATATGATTAAAATGATTATCAAAAATGATAAAAAGAATATTGGTTTTAGTGTTAAGAAGATAACAAGCTATTAATCTCTTTTTTAATTTGCACACTGTTTATTCAGAAATTATTCAATTTTGCCCAAGTGTCACATAACTTCATCCTGATGCAGAAATAGAAATTTAGATTCTATCAATTTCAATTAAATAAATAGCATTTAGAAATAAATTATTATATTTGTTTCTAAGTACATTTTTTTAACTACAACGTAGTAAGCATACAATTAAAAAAGGTAACTGACATCTTTTCTTTTTTTAAGCACAAAATTGTTATAATTAAAACATATTCTTCTCTAAATAAAAAAAAATTAATGTCTTTTATAATTGAATTTAAAAACATTTCTGCGTTACGAAAAATCGGTAAAGTGGTTCCTTTTCTTACATTTTATTTCCGTCAATGCATTGGGAGAAAAAGCGTAATAAGCTTTTAAGCAATTAATAGGAAATCAATTTTTCAATTCGAAACCACTGTATTGCATTAAAGAAAATGCAAAACGAATCGATGTTAAAATATTAAAAGCAGTGCTTAAAAACTTAAAAAGCAGAAATGTAACATTAAAAAAAAGTTATTTTCTCTATGCAAAAAGAAAAACGTGCAATTAGATACATTAATCAAATTATTCCAAATTGTAATGATTAATAAAACTGAAAATTATTACTTTTTTAAAAACAATGAAATATCAATAACTGCTTCAAGCATAAAAATTAAATAGTGATAATGTATTTTTAAAACTAAAAAGGGAGAATGCATTAAAATGTCCATACTTTATGTGGAAATGTAGAAAACTTTGGTTATTTACCTCAATTAAATAAGGAAGGATCAATGCATTTATTGTAAAAAAATAATCTAGATAAGTATAAAATTTGCTTCGCAAAAAATTTTTTTTATTAAAAACAGAAATTTAGTTTAAACTGAATTAATTCAAAAACTGTTATATAAACAATAAAAAAATATTCTGAAAAAGTAAAAAAAAATTAAAAATTAAAAAGAAAAAATTTCTTGTATATATATATATATATATATATATATATATATATATATATATATATATATATATATATATATATATATATATATATATATATATATATATATATATATATATATATATATATATATATATATATATATATATGTATGTATATATATATATATATATATATATATATATATATATATATATATATATATATATATATATATGTAACATAAAAAGCTTCAATTGGTCTTTTTATGTTAGTTTCTTTGTTATAAAACTTCATCCTAATTAATTATTCTAAACGAAATACTTTCTCACACTTTTAAAAGCCACATCCTGTTCTTAAATCTATTTTTGGCTCAAGTATGTATTTAATTAAGAGCAGGACATTTTTCCCTTTGCTCTTGCGTGGGAAACGTTCGATCTATTTCATAAACCAATAGCAACTACTAAGAGTTCCCTCTGTCCCTAAATTAAGACATATTACGGATTTTACTTTGCAAGATTTTCCCTAACATATAACCAAGGAGCGCAACTTTTCATGTGCACTTTTACTCATTCTCATGACTGCTCTTGTCTAATAATTAATAAATAAATTTTGTACCCTCCTTCCCGACCTATGACCTGTTTTAATCCTTCCACTCGGCAACGACGTTATAAGTCGCCAGGATTGAACGGTCGGGAAGGGGTACAGTTCGTACGGTACATTAAAGATATTAAATATCTCATTTGAAAATAAATAAATCATTTTCGGAAGAGGGTACATCAAAAATATGGAATAACTTCAAATCATTTTTTCAAATGGACATTTGGTAAATAAGCAGTCAAATTCTTCTTCAACTTATGGCAATAATTAATTCATCTAGTATCTTCATCAAAAAATAAACTCTTCAAAACTTTTTGTTTATTATAAATGATACCTACGCACAGTGGAACAAAACGATCATCGGTTTTCCATATGTCTATGCTGCATATTTTGTCTACGTTCCTGAGACTACTAGAAAGCTGAGCTTTAATTTCCTTCCTTGGACTAAAAAGAATAACTGCATCGAATTCCTGATAATTAAAATGTTTTATTGAAACCCTATCCCTTTGAGAAAGCGTTGATTTTACCACTCTTAAGTGCTGAGCTGGATTTTATCGTCGATGAATTGTTTTCATACCCCGGAATGGTTTACGATGGTCTCCTTAGATGTCGACATTCCCTCCCAACTCAAAGAAAAATAAGCTTCAATTTCTCCTTCACTACTGGTTATAATTAATGATTCATCTTAACGAAGAAACAAATTTTTTCCCTAGCAGCTCACGTCTTTGGTTTTGGAATTGTGTTCACGGAATTGCAACGCACTCTCATCTCTGATTTTGTGGTTTTCAAAGTATCTTGGACTAATTCGAACATTTTCACGTATCCTTTGAGTTAAATTTTTTTACAATTCTCATAAAACAATTTCTTAAATGATTATGATTTTAATTTTTTCCCATATTTGATGTTTCAAAGTGAAACTACTTTTTATATATTGATAGTATTTACTGAAATTTTTATTTCTTTAAATTTTTATTTTCAGTTAATTGATTTATTTGATTGAAAAGTGTTTAAGAAATTATTTTCATATTGTTTTATGTGTTACAGCTTCTATGATTTTTTGAATAGTAGAAATTATATTTTTGTTTTACAGTGATTAGGGTTTAAATGAAAATGCCATTTAAATTTTTTTTTCTCTTCGTAATGCAACTGCAGTAATTATTGAAATTTAATTTAGATATGTGAATGCAATTACGGTGTTGCAAAAATTAAATCAAGAAATGTTGAAACTAATACAAATAGTTTGGAAAAATGAATAAAATACTTGTTAGAATTTAAATAGAAGTACAACCAGACATTAATGCTTTAGTCCAACGTTGGTAATTAGTTCATAGCTCTGTTCTAGCTCAGTAATTTCCAAAAACAAATCGTTTCTTTATTTCTGAACTTTAATTCCAGCATACAGATAGGAAAATGATCAAACACAAATTGAAAAATTTAGTAACCAAATACACTTCAAAAACACGTAAGAAATGGAAATGAAAATATTTGAATTCCCTAACAATTGTGACAAATTAAATTATCAATTAAGATCTCTACACAAAAATTACTTTAAAAAAATATCCGAGCTAAAATTTAAAAAAAAAAAAAAATTATGTCCGAAAAAGAAAGAATGAAAGATATAAATGAAAAAATAAAATAAAAGGTAATTTGCAAATAAACCAAACTTGCACTTCAGATTAAAAATAAGGAAAATAGCTAGATCAGTCAAAAATTAAAAACTGATTTACCTTAATACCATATTAAATTTGAAAGCTTTGTTTTGGATTTCAATTAGTGATAAATTGTGTTAAACGGGTTGTAATGTAAAATCTGAGAAGACTGATCACCTTTTCTGATTATAAAAGCAATTTGTCTGTACACATATTTCCTGAAATCCGGGTTAATAATTGCAATAAAAATACCAAGAAAGAAAATAAAAGTACAAATAAATAAATATAAAGAAAGTACAAAGAAAAGAAAGAAAAATAAGAGAGAAAAGGAAAAGAAAAAATTTTACAGAAGGCATATTTTGGACATAAAGAAAAAAAAAAGAAATTTTTTTCGGATAATTAGCTATTAAAGTGATAAATATGTAAGGTAAATAATACATAAAGGGAAATAAAGACAATACTAAAGTCTTGGTCTTCAGAATAACAACCACTGTGTCATTTTTGTTTTCAAACAAAGTAAACAAAACTCAAATCTAATTTCAGATTGAAATTTTTCCTGTCAAACTGTTTTTTGCATTTTATGTTTTACATTTTAACTTGCACATTTTTTAAAATGTTTATTAATTTTTTTATCATGATTGAAGAGTTAACTTAAATTGTGTTATTATGAAGAATACTTTTTATTGTGAAAAAACTGTAATGTGATCTTTAAACAAAATACTTTTGAAATTGAAAAAACTGCTAAGTCAAAAAAAAAAACCTGTTGAAAATTTTAAATTTGCTGATAATGCTACTACAGATTTTTAATTGTGTTAAAATTTTTACAATGAGAACATATGTAAATGTTTTATAAGTTATATTACTATTATATATTGTTAAAATTACAAATTTGATTATCTTAAAAGTGCTTCAATCAGAGGGAAGATTTTGCAAATGGAAAATTTTTTAAAATTTTGGATTGTAATTAAACATTATTGGCGAGGGGGGATGTAACATAAAAAGCTTCAATTGGTCTTTTTATGTTAGTTTCTTTGTTATAAAACTTCATCCTAATTAATTATTCTAAACGAAATACTTTCTCACACTTTTAAAAGCCACATCCTGTTCTTAAATCTATTTTTGGCTCAAGTATGTATTTAATTAAGAGCAGGACATTTTTCCCTTTGCTCTTGCGTGGGAAACGTTCGATCTATTTCATAAACCAATAGCAACTACTAAGAGTTCCCTCTGTCCCTAAATTAAGACATATTACGGATTTTACTTTGCAAGATTTTCCCTAACATATAACCAAGGAGCGCAACTTTTCATGTGCACTTTTACTCACTCTCATGACTGCTGTTGTCTAATAATTAATAAATAAATTTTGTACCCTCCTTCCCGACCTATGACCTGTTTTAATCCTTCCACTCGGCAACGACGTTATATATATATATATATATATATATATATATATATATATATATATATATATATATATATATATATATATATATATATATATATATATATATATATACACCGAAGAGCCATTGCATTATGACCACCCTCCATCTATAATATTGGGCTCGCCCAGGTTTTCATGGTTTCTCGCGCAGGAACAATGTTTTCATGGGGAACATCAGGACCCATAATCCTCATAGAACAATCCCTGACGTCTGTAAGCAACTTGAACATAGTTGCAGACCAGGTTCACCCATTCATGGCAACAGTTTTTCCTGCTGGGGATGATGTTTACCAACAGAATAATGCACAATGTCATAAGGGTCGAATCGTCGAGGAACGTTCCAGTGACTTTCAAGTCATGCCTTCGCCCCCAAATTCAACTGACCTTAATCCAATAGAGCATTTGTGGTCCTATATGTTATTAGCAGGGTGGTCATAATGCAATATATATATATATATATATATATATATATATATATGTTTTAACAATTTAATTTTAATATTTTAATTACTTTTAATTTTTTTAATTAATTTTTCTTCCTATTAAGGGTTTTGTTACTTAAATTTTTCCAAATAAAATGCTGTTTTTTTCTCATAAATGGCAGCACTGAAATGTAATCTGCTTCATATTTTTTCGATCAACTATATTTTTATAAATTATATTATGCAATTTAAGCTAGTATGTCATAAATCAGAATATTAGAAATTTTTTTAGATACGTATTGAATAAAAAAATGAAAATTAACAACATTGCCATTACGGCCAATTTATAGGCCAAATGGGCTGAATCGAGTCTCTTTAGGAATCATTTTTACAATGTTTTTGAAACGGAACAACATAAGGGAGCACTTTTTAAATAAACTTATTTAACTTGTTTCAGACCTCTTCATTAAACATGTCTTCTAATACATATTTTAATCGATTCCAGCTTTTAACTACAATTTCCAGTATTTTGAATATTTGCAATTTAAACCTCCATCCACCACAATATTACAAAACGAAATCCATCACTCTGTCCTGGAAGGCAGAATACGAGCATTTTTTTCCTTCTTAGATATGTATTGAATAAAAAATATTTTTTTAAAAAATGAAATTAACTACTTAGTTTTTAAAGAAAATTTTTTATGTCAATTAGGCTGAATCAAGCAAGTTTCTTTCTAGGAAACTTTTTAGCTACTTTTTTTGTTATAGGACAACATAATGGAACACTTTTTAATAAACTTCTTTAACTTGTTTGAGTCCTCTTCATTAAATATGCTTATCCTAATACACATTTTAATAGATTTTAGCTTTCAACCACTATTTTTATTAGAAAAAATATTTTCCTTCCAAATTTAATCATTAAAATATAAAGGTTGAGAAAATACTTTCGAAAAAGTTTAAAATACCCATTATCTGTTTTTTTCTTCTCACTAAGAAAAATTAAAGTTAAAAAAAATCAAGAAGAATAAAAAATCCAATAACAATGAAACAATAAGACGAAGGGTATTAAAAATACATTTCCTTAAAATAATATATTAAAAAAGGTTGATTTTTTCATCTCTCAGATCAATAGAAAAACTATAGTTTTAGACAACAAACTCAGAACAAAGGCTATTGAATCTGTCTTAAAATTAGCATTTTAATACATTTTCCTTCTCTAGTTTTTGTATTTTTTCTAATATATTTTTTCACTTGCCAAAATAAAAAAATGAAAAAAAAATATTTCTTTCGAATGTGAATATATTTAAAAGAGAAAGATTTGTTAAAAGTAATTTTGAAATCGATATTTTTTGCTAGATATAACAATAAAATAAAAATGTTGGATGACTCTGTGAAGAAAAAAAATCTAGTTTCTTTTCTCACTATAAATAAAATGAAAAAAAAGTAATAATTTCTATTCGCATTGAATATAGTAAACATTTCAGGAATATGCTTGTAGATTTTTTAGGGTATTGTTTTTGGTTAAATGTTACCCTATAGACTATATAAAAATTGGTGTTACTTTGCCCCTAATTTTCACATAGTGCCAAAATAGTGTTAACTCTGCAAAATAGTGTTTTCACAGAGTGTCGACTGTGTGCAATACAAATAGAAAGATGCTGACATTTCTAATTTTCAGTCATCATATTTTCTATCATATTCTATCTATTTTCAATCATTTTTCTATTAATCTTTCTAAGGAAGAAGGAGTGATGATAATGGAAGAAAACATTCCCACAGGTAAATGTTCCTTAATAGGGAAACACGAGACTTTGTCTTTGCAACACAATAAATTATTTTTGCAATTCGGGCACTTACGGCACTTTGGGTGCATCATCCGTAAAATCCATTTTACGGTAAAATCCAATTTTACCATAAAATCCATTTTTGTGTCAAATATTGTACCGTAATTTTTATAATGAAGTTTATTGTGACCTGCGATGCCTCAGGGGATAGAGCGTTAGCCTTCCAATGAGGCAAACCGGATTCGAATCCCAAACGATACGAAATCCGCATCCGGCTTGCACCGACCACAGTGCTGACGTAAAGTATCCTCAGTGGTAGACGGATCATGGGTTAGAGTTCCCTTGCCGTCAGGCTAACCGTGAGAGGTTCTCGTGGTCTTCCTCTCCGTGTAACGCAAATGCGGGTTAGCTTCGCAAAAAAGTCCTCCACGAAGGCAAATTTCTCCCAATACTCGACCCAGGAGTTCCCTTGTCCTCTGAACTGGGTTCAAAATGACAAGGCTACGGAGGTGACGATTACTAGTCGTAAACCCATAAAATTGGGTCGGCTGTTCAGCGACGGATATAAAATAAAATAATATTTATTTCATTAGAGGTACTCATTAGATGTATTCCGTGATTTTACCGAAATAACTGTAAAAATTACGGTACATCAGATTTTGTTTCCGTAAAAATAGATTTTACGGTAAAAAGCACTAGTGCCTGAGTGCCTGTACTATTTATCGTGCTTTGTTCCAGAAATTTTTAAAGTGTACAACTTGATTTTTAATGGATTTTGATTTTTAAAGTAATTAATTTCTGCCTGTTTCAATACCCTTTGGAGAAATGAGTTTGAACGTTTAGAACGTTTTTATTACGCTGAAGTAACCTTACAGATATGGTGGGTTCTTCATAACATAAAATTTATATTAGGATACACCGAACTCTCGAACGTTCTTTAGACTAAACTGTTAAGAATATATTTTCTCTGTTAATATTTATACTTTTATAGTAAATAAAAAAGAAATTGTCAAAAAAATTTATAGAAACTGTGAAAAGTGAGAAACGATTCATTTTTTGCTTCTAATTAGCCTTTGAATTTCCCAATCTATTCTTTCGAAATATAAAATTCCATATTTTGAAGAGGAAAACAATAAATGAACTTAAGCTTTGAAAAGATATTTAAGCTTTAAACTGCATTCATTATTTTTAATGAATAAAATTTCTTTAATACCGTAAGTTGTTTCAACGTTAGTAAATTTAATTTATTGTAATGCTTTAATGCAAAACTTTAAAAAAATGCGCTTTCTGAAGTCATTATGTTGAATGAAAAAATATTTAAGCACAAACAACGCTTACATTTTTTTCCTATTTTAGCATTAAATTCATCATTCTATTTTTTTCGAACATTAATTCTGCTTATTCAGTAAAAAAAATTATAATGCTTAGAGTTTTTCAAGGTTTTTGTTTTTACACGGTAATTTTTATAAATAAAAACGAATTTGTAATTAGTCAACAGCAAAACTTTCTTTTTGATATTTTAGTTTCATGAATGCGTAATTCAGTTTTAGCATTAAAATGCATTGCTTTAAAAATATTTGCATGCAAGTAAGGTCTAATGCATTGTACGTAAATGATTATTTACGGAACACAATAAAATAAATATTTATGAGACATCTAAATATCCCTAATTTCATTAAGTAAAATTAAATATTTATATCTAAATAAGACTAAAAAAAACAATTTTGCATTTTCTCTGAATATTTTGAATCATTGCGAAATTTGTAGACTGATCATATGATGAAAAATTAAAATGCGAAAAAAAGCAAAAAAATAAGCATATAACTGTGCTTTTATAGTAAAATACTTTCAAAAAAATTAATGAATTAAAATCAGTTCGATTCCAAACTCTTAAGATTCAGGAACAAGTAGAGAGCAAGCTAGTAGAAATTTCAAAAAAATGAAAATCCAGCCGTTTGAGATCTAATTTAAGAGCTAGTGCTAGTTAAAAATTTTAGCGCTAGCCAAATATAGTTATGGCATACCGACAAATATACAGATTATATATGAAGGGCAATTCCATATGTGACGGAATGACATTTTGACTTGCATGATGACAATTAATTGAAGTTTCTATGCATCTAATTTAAAATAAACATGATTTTTTCTCATGCATATCATTATTATTGGTATAATGTGATTCATAAACTAAAAAAAAAGAATTTTGTATTTTTTTTATTTTTAATTTTGTGAACTTTTTACTTGTGTGACGGAATGACATTTTGGCAACCAAGCTTTCGGCATGCCGCTTAGAACTGGTAGTTTCTGTGAATTTTGCAACTATTATTTTCCTGAACTATTTTTTACTTTTAGTATAATGTGTAAGCAATGTAAATTGTGAATTTGGAAAATTAACCTCAGGTTGGTTAGCAGTTATTAACATCTATTTGCTGTGACGGAATGACAAAAAGTTTAGTGGAAGAAAGTCTTCATTTAAAAAATGTTTTATTAATATGTAAATGATAAACAGAATGTAACAGATAAACAGAATTAATATTTACCATGGCTGATTGTGTTCCGGAAAAATCCGGATTTCCGGATTTTTCGTTAACAGTGATCCGGAAGTTTCCGGAGATCGAAGGTCCAGACGGTTCGAAAAATCATTGATCACAGAAGTTTCGGGAAATCAAATTTTCAAAGGTGGAACTTAAAAACACAGTTTATTTTATTTGTTTGTAAGGGTGAGCCAGAGAGATACTTTATAAGCTTAGATTCATGATTAATATTAATTTTTTATCAGTAAATAGTTGTTAAACTCAAGAAAGAAAGACATATTTGTAAATTTTAATTACTTCTCCAGGTATAGGTATGTGTATATGGTATAGGTAAAATTTTAAATATATTTTAAGTAAACTAAGAAATATCGAGAAAAAGGAAAGAAAAAACTTGTTTAAATTTTTTTCTAATTTTTCAATTTAAACTGTTTTCTTTGTTTGTTTTTTTAACTCAAGAAATTTTCCGGAATTTTGACTTGGGTTCACAATCACCCCTGATTTACGTAAGAATCAGTTAAAATTTCAACAATTTGAAAATTAGGCTGTCTCAGAAGAGGTTTTATATCTAACTTGCCAATGTCACATCTTATCTTTGTTCTCAGGAAATTTATGCATAAATCAATTTTTGTCCCATGTTCTTTAAATACTTTAACATCTAAATCGTCTTTGTTTATCAAAGTAATTTACACTGCATATAAATGTGCCTTCTTTTTTTTCGCTGTATGGGACAATGATTAAAGAGCCGACCGCATACTCCTCAATCATATTTTCCATTTCCTCTTCAAAACAGTGGCTTTTCAAATCATACACTTGGTTTTGGTTAAAATTAGAAAGCATTCCAATTTTGATGATTCGCTTCTCAACTACATGAGCATCTAGTGCAGGTCTCTTGTTCCTGGCAATGCTAATGTAGCAAGTGTCTTTTGCCCTCTCTTAAATAGAATAGCTGGACAAAAACAAAACTTCAACGATTTGTTGCTTCGACTTTATGAAATCATAAAATTCTTTTACATATTATGTGCCGTTTTAGAGCAGCCAACATCTTGTTTGGCCTTTTAGAACAACATCACAATTACATGGTATTTATAGGTGCATGTGCTGTGAGGTATTAATGAAATACACTTAGCAAAAATAAGAATAAGAACAAAAATGAGATAAGACACACTTTACATCCATATATGCTTCTTTATGAAAAGCCTCTTTTAAGGCCATAAGTATATATATTGCGTCTGCACTCTTCGTTACTCTGTCAGAGTTTGTATTATGACTGAATCCTTCATACTTGGGGGCTTGTAACTAACATCATCTTGACAGTAAAATTTTTTAACCAAATTAAACAGCTCATCAACATTACTTTTCTCACTTAGTTTCTTTTGAGTTCGATGTTAAATACTTCTCAAATAAAGACTGAATTAATTTTTTTACCTCTATTGGTGATTTTGGAAGTGAGTGTATAATTTTTTTTATGATGAGTGTACAATTTTTTTACTGGCTTTACCAAGACTCTGCATGAATTTGTATAGGGAATTTAAATTATTTGTATGTGAAGAGATTGGTAGAATTTGATTTTTTCTTTGTTTACACAATCTCTGCACAACAGCGTTTGCACTTCTGAGTTTTTTAAGTCCAACTTTTGTCGCGGAAGCTTTCTTCTCTGCCTTTCTTTCTCTGTTTTTTTTCTTCATCATATCATGAGGATCTTGGTCTTTTTCAACCTTTTATCTGTCTTTCAACAGCTGTTTTAGCCATTAGGTTAATTGGAAAAAAAAATAATTCCCTAGTTTTTGACTAAGCTTCTCAAGGACTCGTTTTGTCATTCCATCGCCGAAGATGTGTCATTCCGTCACGCTAATTATTGGAAGTTAATAATCAAATGCATAGAATTTTACAATTTCTCATTGATTCTTATGCCACATCAGCTTTATATTCCAAAATATACACATTTTCATTCAAAAACGCAGTTGCTATTTAAAAAAATATACTAAAACATGTGACGAAATGACACAAAAAAAAGTTACTTTTATTTAATATACTAGCTGTACCCTGCGTGCGTTGCAACGCTTTCAATTTGAATTAGAATTTTGTATTTAAGTGTGTAAATGACATTTGCGATTATGATTTGAAATGCAAATTTTATTTAATGGTGAAAAAAACCAGTGATAGTCTCAGCAGTTAATTCTCTAGGATATCATTAGTGCATTTTCAAACAGACATGTATGGTGATGCACACGGAGCATGAAACATATTTTGGACAATGATCTGAAATAAGACTGGATCTATGGTGACATCAAGAATTTCTGCTGATATCTGGTCAGTTTGGCAAGGTGGTTTTTTTTCAATAAGCCAAATTAGAATGTGTGCCTGAGGCAATCCTCGTTTTTGCCATTCAATAGAGTACACCCAACACCGTGTCTCTCTAAAAACATGACGCTTCACAATGAAATCAAGTAAAGATTATCATTTTTGTTTGAACACACGTGCTGTAATATCATGACGATCCGATGATGATTGTCCTGGTAACAAAATATCTCTAATTTCAACCCAAACAGAATTGCACGTAAATGTAATAAATAAATCTAGGAGCCCATATGCGAGAACATATGTCATTGCATCCAGTGAGTATTCATACATGTGCCTTGGAGTCCAAGGCACATGTATGAATACTCAGACATGTATGAATACTACATTTGCAGGGAGTCCAAGTTTTTCTCCCTGCAAATGTAGTCGGCAATATAATCATTTTCCCCACATCATTAGGATTAACGTTACCATCATTAATTATTGCATCCCGTAAATGAATGCATTCTTCTGAACGTAATTTGGTTTGATTTAATTTAATATACAGTAGGCGTTCAGTTTCAATTTTCGCATACATATCGATAATGTATTAATGAACTAATTGTCGACATTTTAAAGTATGATTATCAGCGTTTTGGCAATCATTAATCTATATGCATAAAAACTTATTGCACTTGCTTTCTTATTGGTTTTCTCGCCTGTTTGCGGACTTCTTAATTTTATGTTAAAATAATATCCCTCCTCTCCTCACCAAAATAAAATAGGATATTGCAATGCATCATATGATCGATAAGTTTCTGAGAACTCTTTGAACGTCACGATTTCTGCGATGAAGAACTGTATCGCGGGAGGTAAATTCTTCGCCAACTATAACAATAGCCACTTCATCCAATGTTGGCGCATTGTATTTTTCTTTGTGGTGGCCTACAGGTGTTTTTTCAGCTCTAATGACAACTTTGTAAATATCCGATGACATTTCGTCAAGGGCAATTGTGAACAGCCTAATTAACTGATTATGTTGATCGAAAATTTTTTGTAATACGATAACAATTTTTTGTTTAGTGCCATTGTTTACCTGACAACGTTGATTGACTTGATCATTTGTGTTATCCATGAAATAAATTTGTAGAAATTTATGATCTGCGTTAGGCATTGAAAGAAGTGATCCTGCACGATGATAAATTTGGCCTTGCACTTTGAATGTTGGGATGTAATTCTCGTTCACGATACGTGTAGCACCGAATAAAGTCATTTAAAAACACGAATTGTACCGGCGTATATGCGTCAAAAAATGTTTCGATTGGTTTGTTTGACCTGATACGAAGGTTGATAATGTCTCGGCAGGCGACGTAAAATCTTGTAGTTTCAGTATGCCTCTAGCAGTATGTCTCAGCAAATTTCAGCTGTTTCATTTTTAAATTTGAGAGCATTACAAAACATACATAATTGATATATTTCTCCGATGATGACACTTGGGGGAAGACTATAGTTTGTTGTCGGATCATAGTGAAATGCACTAAAATTCAAATCAGAGTATTGGCAGCGTCTGAATAGCGAAATGCGTTCTCGGTCGGTTTTCATTCTTGCTTCCCGTTGCTCTGATGTTTCCGACGAACGGGCTTGTGTAGTTCGTAGTTGATTTGTTGACAGTCTTCTTTCCTGTCGCTCAGACGTTTCTAAGAAACGGGCAAAAGCATTCTGTTCTCGATTAGTTTCAAGTCTTTTTCCCGTTGCTCCGATGTTTCTGAAACACGGGTAGTTCTCTTTTTGCGCGCTTGAGATGTCGACCGACTAAGAGCGATTTGCTTAGGCGGCATATTTTTGCAAATATTCTTTCTGACAAAGAAAAAGAAATGTAAAAGTTGACAGTGGTCGCAAATTTGCTAAATCGAAATATCACATACATATTTTAAATAATAAAAAGAGCAATAAAAATGAGATGAATAAGAAATATGAAAATTATAAGATTTAAAACAAAAATCAATTTTATAAATGAAAGAAATAAAATGGATGAATTCGAAAACTTTGCATAAATAAACAAACAAACTAATAGTTTTCAAATGACAACTGTCACAGCACTGAAATCTTCGAAAACTATATTTAATTGTGCTAACCTAAAATTACGTACTAAATATAAATATTTCTGAAAACGTGCAATTTGAATGACATTTGCTTTTGTCTTTATATTTATTAAACAGTTTTTACAGTACTGAATCCGTGATACGACCAACAATTAAGAAATCTATTCTCGTTGATTTTACTTGCTTGCGCTCACCTGACATAACGAAACGCGCGAATTAAAAATTAAAGTATATGCAATTTACTTTAATTTACTTTTCTAAATGAATAGAGTTATAAGACAGAAAATATCACTGTTGTTATCTTCAAGATATTTGAAAATTGAATCGTTTATAGCAAAATTTAAAACAATGGTTAGCTTTTAACCAATCAGAAAATTCCATTTCGACTTTCACTGATATCGCTGGAACGGTTTATCGCAGAATGTTTTAATGTCGACAGAAACCTTCCTCTTGCTTTGAACTATCTGTATGCCAAGTTTCATAGCTATCTGTCGGATGGTTTAGGAGTCTATAGAGGACAGACAAACAGACAGACACACATTCACTTTTATATATATAGATTAAACTTAAAATGACTTAAAGGCTATGTTTTAAATGTTTAAATTTTGTACTATATGTATATTTTTATCAAAATATTGCAAAAGAAAGATACATTTCTTTTATTTTATAAGTATTTTTCAAGAAAACAATTTGAGCACAAATGTGAAGAATTCACTTGTCAGCCATGTGATTACTTCAGAATGCTGCCAGATTCAAAAAACTTAAAATTATCAAAAATTTAACAGTAATATGTAGACTTTGGCTATTTTTGAACATATTTTTAAAATTAAAATATGCAATTCAAAAAAAAAAATTTCACTTAAAAGTTGACAATTTCGTGGAATTGCCCTGAAGTTAATCTAGACGGGATAATCTCGATGAACAATTTTGTGTTGGGTAGTTGCAAACATTTGTAGTTTCTGATCGAGTTTTTAAACTGAATAAACGGTTTTTTCATCAACTTATCTTGGGCATCTGCTCAATTTTTCGCATTTTCTCTTTTAAAAAAGTCCTGTTTAAAATGTTTACATATAACACCTAGTTTATTTTGGGGGGGGACCAATTTACTATGTTCGTAATGCATAACTTCTCATCAGAAAAATTGGAACTGGCTTGTTTTAAACAAACATAATTTTTTTTACAACAGTAATCTCAAAATAATAATTAATGATAGTTCATGAATGATGATAGTTCAAAATATATACTAGCTGTATAGAAATGATAGTTCAAAATGATGAAAACAAAATTTTAATTTTGTTCTTGTTCAGACGCATTACAAAAAAACTACTTTAAATATTCATATCTTGATCATTTTTTAGTACATTTCTGTCAAATTTTAAAGCAATTTTGTACTCAATATTAAATTTTTCCGAAAGTTATGTTTCATTTTACTGAATATTTTAAAAATTATATGAAAGAAAACATCAGACAAAAAAATTTGCATTTATTAAAATATTTACATTTCTATAAACATTTAAGGCAGATTTAAAACCAATATATATACAGTAATATATGCAAGTTACAAGCTTATTGCTTGATTTTCTGGCATATGGTGCTCAAAACTACTTGTTTTCTCTCGTAATTTATTGTTGGTCCCTAACCTTTGAAATCTTTGAATTTTATTGTAAAGTATGAAAAATTGCATGAAATAAATACTTCTAAGATTACAAAATAGTATTTCTTGAGAAGTTTAAAAAACATTAAAAACTGAAAGTGTCTTTTTCATCTTTGTCGGGTGGTGTATATACTTTATTATTAACTCCAATGCTCTATTTATTTAATTTGAATATAACCTTTTTAAGATGGTTTTGTATTAAGTTTATTTTAAATTATGGTAGAAATTTTAGAAATTAAAATAGTTAATTCAAAGAATATTGTTTAACTTTTTTATCTTATATAGTAGATCGATAATAATCATTTTAAGCTTTTCTTCTAATACATGGCTCTAGGCTATGTTTTCCAATTATGGTTTTTTCTTATATGAATTCAGTTTTCTTATACTAAAAACTCCTTGACATTTTCTTCAAATTGATTTTCTTGGTGAAGTGTTACCTTTTTTTTTATAATGTTTTGTCCACTTCAAAAGTAAATGAGATTTTGGAATAGCATTACATTACACAAATTGATATTGGATTCTTTAAGAAAAATTCCCTAAGAGAAAATACTCGACTAAGTTGATTGCTTCCAGAAATGAACTTCCGGTTTACATTTAAAATAAACTTCGAAAACTAGGAATCTGTGAAATAAAGAAAAATGAACTTCAAAATATTTGTTTTCCCTGAAACGATTTTGAATTCTCATAAAAAAAACTCCTTAAAAATATTAACGTTAGAAATGTTTAAATGCGACAAAACTCAGTGCAATATATGTACTTGATTTGAAAGAAGGCATAAAAATTTCTATGTATTTAAAATTTTTTGATTTTTTAAACTTGTAGCTAATGCTCGTTAGAAATAATTCAGATCTGCAGTTTACAATGACAATAGAAATTTTAATCAAAATATATGCTTAAAAACGATTCTTTTTTTTAAATTTTATTACTCGGAAATTAATTTGCAGGTATTGTTCAAAACTTTATTTTTCTATTTAAAATTACATAGTTTAAAAGGAAACAAAAATTTTCGTGCCTTGTAATTTAAAAAGAAAATTCCGCTGTTTGTTATATTTAATATAAGAAACTATTACTTATATTCTTAAATTGTATACTTTCCATGAAGTTAGCTTTGGATGAACGAGATTGACAATCATATGCAAAATTTTTGGAATTTTTTACATGATGCCTCAGACAAAGTGAAATACTCGAAACATAAAGTTAACTGAAGGGTATGCAAAATTAACTAAAGGAATTAATTGAAGGGTTTACATTTATCAAAGATATTCCGATCTGAATAATAATTATTGAATTTCAGTCACACCTTTTCAGTCACAGTTTTTTATCTACAAAAAAAATATGTTTTTGTTCCTGATTCCGTAACTTATTGACATGTTGTCTGTCCAAATTATTTATTATATTTCTATTTTCTGCTCTTTATGGTATGAAGAATTTCTGAAATATAAAGTTTTATTAAATAAACCGCGTAATCTTTTTTTTTAATATACTTCTTAATAGAAATATGCGTCTTAACATGTTAATTCAAATATGATTAAATAAAATTTCACTCGCTTCTTAAAATGGCTTCCTTGTATGTAGTCAGCCGTATTGGAATAACGTTATTTCATATTTTACATTATAACCGTCGTTGAACAGGCAACCCAATTCAGAGTTTACGACTACCAAAGTTCAACTCGATAGGCTTGTAATTTTGAACCCGATTCAGAAGACAAGGGAACTCCTGGATTAATTATTGGGAGAAATTTGCCTTCGTGAAGGAAGTTTTGGATGAACTAACCCGCATTTACGTTACATGGAGAAAGAAACCACGAAAACCTCCCATGCTTATTCTGATGCGAAGAGGACTCTAAGATCTGTCTACCACTGAGAATATTTTACTTCAGCACTGTGGTCAGTGCAAGCCGGGTGCGGAATTCGAATAGACCAGCCATCACTGGGATTCGAACCCGATTCATCTCATTATGAGACGAGCGCTCTATTCACCACAAATCAAATAACGTTATTTTCCTACTTGATCGTATTAAGTTGATAGTTAGGCAAAAATCGCGAGCTGGAAGCAGATAATTAATAGCAGATAATCGCAATAAAGATTTACTTCCGCTTTAGAACTAGCTCAAATTCCAATGGATAAAATTAGCTTCAGAACCAACAAAGCCGTTTTATCGAACATGTGTTTTCTTTTAAATTATTGTGTTTCGAAATTGTCAAAACTTTCAATATAAAGAAACTTACATAATACAAATAAAGCTACTCAAATATTATTCCTGTGTTACTTTTAATCTGTACAGTTTTATTTAGTAATTAAATAAAAGATTTTAACAACTTTAAATATATCCATCAAAAACTTAATGTCAAACTAAGTATGTCTACTTTTCCATGCAAACTAAAATGGAATCTATTATATCAGAAATACAATTTATAAATTTCTGATATTTTTTTTAAAAGTTTAGTGGTTGCAATGAAGTATAAGTGTTTGCCGCATTTTCCTGTCTGTCGACTTTTTAAACCCTTAAAGTGTAGTGAGATTATGGGACATAACTAGTATACCAATTTGACAAGGGGATTTTTTTCTTCAAACTCTGACGATTATAGTATCTATAAAATAAATAAAAAATTAATAAAAGTAACGAAATTATCGTACAATCATGTTATTTCTAAAGGTAAATTCAAATGAAGTTAAATTAATCAGGATTTTCGCAAGGTCGAAGCAAGACTTTTCATCATTAATTAAGTGTGATAGAAAAAAAATATTGTATGCATAAATTTATAATAAAATAATTAATTAAAGAATCTTAATTTGTTTAATAAAAAATTCTTAAAATTCATGTTATATAATTAATTAGGAAAATAATACTGTATATTTGATTAAAAAGAGTGAGTTCAGGATTTAACTTATGCACAGGAAAAATGCAGTAAATGAAAACCATGTTTGTTTGACTTATCTTGAGTAAACCACAAGTTTGTATTTTAATCACAAGAGATACACTTTTTACCAATTTCACCATTCATTCGTTAGGAGGTTTTCAAAAGAAATTTTTAAAACTGTTTAAGCAAGTTTACAATGAAATTTTAACAAGCTATTTTTTTTTACCTGTGAGAACTTGATTGTATAGAATGCCTTTTCGCCGATTCCAGGAATTAAAATAAAAACTGTAGATAAAGCAAGGAGAATGTTAACCCTCACTTTAAATCGTATTTTCTGAAAATTTTTCAAGAGTTCGACACGGTTATTTATATTTTATAATTAGTTTCATGCTACCAAAGTTTCTTATCTATTCGTATATCATTTGATTTTAAATTCTTTTTAGACTTTTGACTTGTTTTAAGGAAAGTGCTAATACGAAAACCTTTTAAATAATACGAAAAAGAGTTATAGGGGAATTCAACAACATTAAAAGGTTAACTAAAATCCATAAACTAATTTATTCGTTTTCCACAAAGGAAAAAGTTTGCACTTTGATTAAATTTCAGTAACCATAAAAATAAGATAGGAATAAAGTAACTAACACAGAATAAGCATTCATTAAATGTTCTGTTTCTCCTTTACAATAAAACTGAGTTTAAGAATTGTTTTAAAATTAAATTTGCATTATGGCTTAAAATTCTACTGCGGCAATAATCTAATAAATAAACCTAGATAACAAAAGACTAGGTAATAAACTAAGTAATAAAAATAAATCCAATAAAAAAAACAAGAAAAAAAAGTAGTTAATATGAATAAATATGCCTTAAATAATCTGTTCGTTTAAAAAATACAAATGAATTTAATAAATGTTTTAAAATTAGCTCTGTAAATTCTATTATTGCTTAAAATTCTGTTTTTGCTTAGAAGTGTATTATAGCATAGAATACTAATAAAAATAAGATAAAATTAAGGTAATTAACGTGGAATAATTATTAATAAATTCTCTATTCTTTTTAATCGAAGAGAGTTTAATTTTTTTTAAATAAGCTTTAAATTCTTCTGAGACTTTTGACAGAATTTATAGCTTAAATTTTTTATAACTTAATATTGCATTATCGCTATGAATAATAGCAAAGATAAGATCGAAACAAAATAATTAACATGGAATAAGTATTCTTAATTTTTCTGGCCATTTTCTGTAATAAAATGAAGTTTAAGAATTGTTTTAAAATTAGCTTGGAATTCTATATTTTAAAGTGCTATTTCAGTAGAGGATTATAATGAAAATAAAATTGAAATTAAGAAAAAACATGAAATAAATTTTCAATGAATATTCTTTTCTTTTTCTACTATAAAATTGAGTTTAAGAATTGTTTTAAAATTATCTTTATATTCTATTATACCTTATATTTCTATTATAGTAAGATAAAATTAAAAATATGAAAAAAAAATATAAAATAAATAAATTAAAATTGAATAAGTATCCATTAAATTTTTCTGTCTGTATTCTGCAATAAAACTGAGTATAGGATTTGTTTTAAGCCTATCCTAAAATTATGAATGAAAATAATAATAAATAAAAGTATTAAAAATATAATAATAATAATGAATTGAACATTTGCTACAGAAAAATAAAAATTAGCATAATCTCTGGCAATCGCAGATAAATCGAATATTTTGAAGAATATGATAAAACTTTCCATGTGCTAGATCAACATAAAAAATCATTTCCCGTTTATCAAATTAAACGGGAAATCTCATATGTTACTGAGCAAGGAAGAATGCAGGTCAACGTGCAAAAGTTTTATATGTGCGACCATCACAATATTGAAAGTTTTAAAAAATTTGAAAAAACCAAAATAGAAAATAATATTTTTAAAAACCACGTTCTTGTAGTGGAGAATAATAATTAAAAATAAAAATTTGAAAAACGAAAAATGTGGGGCGCGTGAAATAAATAACAGTAATGTTATATTAGTGTGTGTATGTGTGCTCATGAGAATATGTGTATGTATATCTGTAATTGTAATTGTATCTGAATGTGGAATGTGTGTGAACATGCATGTGGATGTGGATGTACATGTGTATGTGTATGTGGCTGTGCATGTGTATGAGTTAGAAAATGTGTATATGTATGTGTATATGTACTGTTATGTATTTCATGCGCCCCACGTTTTTCATTTCTCAAATTTTTATTTTTTAATAATTATTCTCCACTACAAAAACATGGTTTTTAAAAATATTATTTTTTATTGTGATTTTTTTTTGTACTCACTTCCAAAATCTCAATTTTTTCACTCACTGTACACAAAACTTTTCAACTGACATATGACACTAATTTGAAATAATCGAATCGGCAACAAAAGACAATCGCGAAAATACTAATTTTTCTTTATTTTAATTTTATTTTACTTTGTATGTCTTCTTTCTTTTCATTTTCATGTATTGTCATCCAATTCTGAACTATGTGCCAAATTTGAAGTCTGTAGCTAGTCGGGAAGTTTGTTTAAAATCGATTACAAAATTCCACCCGAACAGACATACACGAAGGCAGGTTAATATAAACGTGGTAAAAAAGACACCTTTACGAAAATATGGAGTTTAAATAAATAATAGGATTGTCAAAAACAAAATTCTAAAAAAATGCAAGTCTCTTTTACAATAAAAATTCTCAAACTGTGATTTACGGAGTTCTCTATTAGGTATCAATTCTAATTTTCAAATTAATGAAATTCATATTCCATACGTTGTGTTTTTTTAAAACCATTTTGAAAGCGAAGCAATGTACTGTTTTTTTCCCTCTCAAATTAACATTCAATTCTCCTTTGTGCGCAAAGTAATATTTTTTTCTAATAGTAAAGTAATAAATGGGTAATTTATTAGATAGATATAGATTAGATTATTTCGAAATAATTTAAAAGCGGAAAATCCTTAATAAAACAATCCCGATAAAATTATTTCAGATAATTTTTAATATATAAGTATGTTTTATTAAAATGATTAATTTTATTTTACTGCTATTTAGAAATTGAAATCTTTAATGTTAGGTAAACTTATTTTATAATTTATAAGTAAACAGACACAAAAATTTAATATTTATCCATCGTAATTTAAATTAAGCTGAATCAAACATGAACATAAATCTCCCATGTAACAAATTTCATATTTTGAATGCTTTTGCTATTATACACTTTTAAAATTAAAAATAAAGCTCACGAATAATACTAAAAAAATATTCAGAAAAACGATACTAAGTCTTAAATAATAAACACAACAAAAATAAAAAAATTTTTTACAGACGCATAGATAATATAATTAAATTTATCGTACAAAGCAAGCTTTCAAGATTGATAAAAATTTATAAACTTAATTAAAATAGCATTTTTTTTAAATAAAGTACAGTTCAAAAAAAATGTTTTCAAAGGCTTCGTTTTTAGGGATTTAAATTTTTTTTTCTGTCTTTCAAGGATATAAAGATACTATGAAATCAATGAACTGCTAAAAAATATTTTTTATTACTTATACAGAAAAAAATGTTTACTTTTTTGTCGGAGAGTAACTGAGTTATTTAAAACAAAACAAAAAAACTTAAATCTTCTTAAAATTATCGAGAATTTTATGTTATAAGTGTACTTCTAACATTGAACAGAAGCTTGTTTGCCTTCAAACAGTAAAAAAAAACCGTTGCCAAGAGCAGAAAATTAATTTTAAATTTCTCGACCCTCCTTCTATTATGCGAAACAAATTTTTTACTACCTTTATCAGACGGGATTAAAATATTCAAAAAAAACTTGTCTACCTCCGTGATTTTTTTCAGTCATTAAATTTTACATTTTCTTGAAGTAAATTTAACTAATACATGGCTAATAATCATATTGCTATAATTTACAATTTATATAAAGATGCGTGCTTAAATTTTTGTTAACTTAATTGTTAATTTAATATAAGATTGAAAAATAGTTAAGTGTAAAAAATGAAGTGCATAAAAATGGAAATGGCAAGAAATGCATATTTTTCGCTATTTTATAGATAATTTTTTCATAAATGTCAGTTAAGCATCTGTAAAATATTTTATTTTAACTTAAATAAGTGAACACTATTTCAAAACTATTTTTGTATCAAACATAACTTTTATCACTACTTGTTCTTATTATACAGTGCGTAAGAAAATAAATGCACCAATCAGAATAACTTTTGATCTAATCATCGGATCTTCGCTTTCCAGAACTCAATTTTAATGGTTCGAGGGGTTACCTCGAATATTCTATTTAATTAGTACAGACGATATTTTGAGTACGAAATTTGATACAAAAACGTACATAAACATATTTTCGATGGTTTCGGATTTCTAAACCTCAAAATATAGAGGGTAGCCGCAAGCAGGAAAATATTTTTCCGATAGTTTGATCAAGAGGGAGGCCCAACGCTTGGACCCCTGAAAATTAATTTTTGTTTTTTCGTATTTCGCAATATTTCAAAAACTTTGGCGAATTGAAACTTTTTTGCACAAAATTATAAAACTCGTTTATGCACAGATAACGAACAAAATATAACTGTTAGCGAACATTTATTTTTTGTTATTTAATTTCATAATTGTCGAAAAACTTTTAAATTATTGGCAATTTCTTACATCACTTTAAAGAGTGCAATTTTAAATGGCAAAATACTAAATTCGCGTGAAATCAGTCGACTAGTTCCTGAGAAATTAAATTTCGAAAAAATTGCATTTTAAAATTTATTCAAGGAAATGTTTATTCATGGAAAACGATTTTGCGTCTTCTTTTGTATCTTGCAATATCGTCTGCACTAATTAATTAGCCTATTTGAGGCTACCCCCTTGTACCTTTAAAATTGAGACCCAAAATGGGAGGATACAATTATTAGATCGAAAGTTATTCAGTAATCCGTTTGTTTGTTTTTTCCGCATTTGTGTTCTTTATGTAAACTAATAAGTTTTTTTTTTCAAATTTGGTGTTGCATATATCGGACCGCAGTTTTTAACCAATCCGGTTGTTGTGCATATTAACCGTGCATCTCACCAATCAGTTTCCTATGATACATTTACAAATATTGACCTATCTATGTACATAAAGCAGAATGTTTATATGTATGTTTGTATGCGTTTTTGTTGGTATTAAGTAAAGATTAAGGTAGCAACATAGATATGAAAATAAAATGTGAAACAAGTACCGTAAAATGCTGTTTTTAAAAAGAACACAAAAATGATTCCTATCAAAATGGGGTGGTGACCAAATTAAGATTTCGTTTCTGTTATTTCATTCCTATCATTCGATGTTTTTATTCATTTTTTAATCTGAATATATCCCTGATTCCAGGGCTTTAATACTACCCAGCTTCTGCCCACCAGCTTTGTTTATCCGATCTTCTTCAGGTTTTCCATTCTTCTCAGTTCAAGTTACACCTTGATTTCTAATGCAGGATGTCAGTAAATGTTGCGAGAAACTTCCAAGGAATGTAGGGCACATCATAAGGATTAAGAATTGCATGGAGTTCATGATAAGAATTGCATGCAATTCAGCCGGAAACGCCATCTCACTCCGCTAGGGGCACTTCCCTTTTTTGATCGTATTGGTCACGTGATTTTGAAACGATGCTTTTATTTATCTAAATATTTCAATTTTATGTTATAGAGATTGTCAAGTTAATCTCCAAATCAGTATACTAAGATAAAGCAGCTATTTCTGGGCCTATTTAATTGCAATTTTCGACAATGATTATTAAAAAAACATAAAATTAAGATATTTCAGATGAATAAAAGTACCCGTTCAAGTGGAAATGAACTATGCGCTCATAATAGGAAGGTTCACCCAGCGGCTTACACTGTAAAAACTGTTGTGTCCATACCCATATTTAGAGTTGATAAACAGTAAAAATTGTGTGAATGATTATTTCATTTCAAGTTAATACCGAATCGATTGTTGTTACCTACTTTAGGCGATGTAGTTAAGTCTTAAAACTAATAATTGATAAAGCTTGCATCAATCTCTTCCCCATCTTGCAGCTCATTGATAAAGAATTTTGAATTTTCCGTAAAATTGACAAATAATTACAGTATATTTAAACTATTAAACTAAATTCTTCCGTAAAATGATGGTAAGGCACGCTGTAAATGAACAACAAATGCTTTTGGACTATTATAAGAGAAAATAACTGCGCAATTTCAATAAATTGGTAATATGGCGTCCAAAATGGTGTGTTTACATAAAGTATTCTTGTTGGATTTATTTGATAACTCGCCATAGCCCATTTCATGCCAAGTAAGTTTCAATTCTTTTCTCTGATTACTAAAAAATACTGATTGTGGTCAATTATTTACCAGGTAATTTCCCTCATTTTGTCTGATTAGTTGACAAACTACTCATATAAACACTTAAAAAATGCATCTATGTTTTCTGTGTCAGTCTCATAAGATTTGCATAAATCTGTCATTTATATAAAATAATTTTACAATTTTTAAGTTTTGCTCTCTTCGTACAACATACGACTTCGTGTACAACGTATACAGTGTAGGTTGATATTTATGTGTCCCATACAATTCTTAAGTTTCTTCTAGTTGAGATCCGTCTTAACACTTTTTATTTTTATTTGTATAGTGCCGAAATGGCTGCCTTCTTTAATTGTTTTACTTTTGCTTAATGCATTGTTCTCAGTGCTTTTATTTAGTCTCTGAACTTATCATTCTAACGTACATATGACTCATTAACTATGTTTGAAATGTACTCGTATTCTGGTCTTGGGCAAAGAACTATTAAATATATGTTGTTGATGTTTCTAATGTCAACTGCCATTGCTAGCAAGACTGCTTGGTGAAACCAAACGAATTTAAAGCAAAGGCTGCGTTTCTTGTTTTTCATTGGCGACATCTATCTCCCAAAAATATGAATTCAGCCACACACACGTCACCGCCCGTTTATGGAGTGGACCCATTCATACATCCATTCATTCATCCACAGTTCATAATTTTGACCTGAATGATCAATCTCCAATTCAATACCCCCAGAGGTATTGATTTTTTAGGGAAACATGGAGGATTTTGTGACCCAACCGATTTAACGTGCACCAGTCACCATTACACTCGGAGTCTTCCGCCGGTGGGGACTAAATTTACGACCTTTTGGACATGAACCCGATGCCCTACCAACTAAGTTATTTCGACCCTTGAATATATGGATATATCTTAGGAGCCATGACGGCTCAGGAGATAGAGCTTTCGCCTTTCAATGAGGTGAACCAGGTTCGAATCCTAACGATGGCTGATTGATACGAATACCGCATGTGATTTGCACCGACACCGGTGATGACGTAAAATATCCTCAGTGGTAGATGGATCATGAGTAGGACTGGGCGATATTAGAAATTATATATCGTGATGCATTGTCAGTTTTGCATCGCGATATAGCGATGTATCACGATATAGTATTTTTAAATTTCATTTACTTGTAAGGCACAGAAAGTCAGATTTCTATCAAAACTTCATACTCCGATTGATTTAAATCAATTTATAAATTTGAAGATATATATGTTTTGCTAAAAAAAGATATTAAATAAATTGACTACAATGTTCAAATCTTACTTAAAATATTTATTGAAATGTTTGTTTAGAAATTCATAATACGCGTAAAACAAAGTGTTAAAAACATTTTTTAAAGCGTTTTTTACAAATTAATATTTCCTTGTACTATTATACATAAATAATTACATAATTATTAAGTTCGATCGTAATGTTCAATTTCTAAATGAAACGTTAAAATTATTTGTATGTTTAAAACAAAGTGCTAAATAAATTTTAGAAAAAAAACGCTTTTAAAACACTATTTTTTATTATTATCATTTCAGTTATTATAGTTCATTCACGTCACACTAGAGCTGCACAATGGGCTATTGACGACGGTCTGGGAAACATCCCTGAGGATGATCCGAAGACATGCCATCACAATTTTGATCCTCTGCAGATGGGATATGGCATCCCCGCTTCGATAGCTCGACGACCTGTGCGCGAAGTCGAGCACTTTACAGTAGAACAGTTTAACGAGGACCAATACCGCACACCCTCGGTCCCTACGCAGACTGATCCAAGTGGTCACTCACCCGCACACTGACCGTTACCAGTGATGCGTGACTTCGGTGATCTGCAGGGAACCGCGTCTTAACGATCAGTCCACTGCGGGACCTTATCATTTCAGATAAATAATTAAATTAAATTAAATAATGACCGAATTATGAACGAAAAACAACGTAAGATTTAATTTTTTAAAAATAAAAAAATTGTGATATTCGATAATATATTTAGCTAATTAACAAATAATATGAAAAGAATATTTTTTAAAAAAAATTATTATACTCTCTAATATAACGAAGTGCTAAATGATTTAAAAAAATGAATAAAATACGCAAACTTTTCTATTTTTTTTTTGTTATAAACAAAGTTGATTGACTTATGTCCAAATCCAAATGAGAAAAATAAATTTTGTTTTAACTTTATTTCTAAAAATAAAAACAACAAGATTTATAAGTTTAAAATCAGTAATAAAAACTCATTAAATTATTAGAAGTTTCATCCAAAAAGTTTTTAATAAATTAAAAGAAAGTAAAAAAATAACCTAACAAATTCAATTCTTTATGGGTGCCTAAATTAGATTGCCGATAATTTTCACATTTAAAAATAAAAGGAAGTTTTTTAAAAAAAAAAACTTATCTAATTAATGAAGAAACTCTTCTTTATATATTCTTTTCAATAATAGATTGCCTTCAGAACAAGGTAACATTGGCGATCACGAAGTTAGTCCCACTGAAAATAATCTACAAGAAAAGTCGCGACAAAGAAAAAAAAAAACTAAGAGGTGCGAAAAGGAACATACGATATAACGATATGTGTTCTCAAAACTCTGATTCTGATTCTACAGCTCACCAATCAAGGCCATTTCAACATAACGAAACTGAAACTGAAACATCGTCTTCCACAACGCAAGTCGACATCGGAACGTAAGAGAAGAGTCTTATATCGCTATATCGTTTTCTTATATCCTTGCGTATCTTATATCGCTATATCGTTTTGCGCTCGTTGTCTTTACTCGACGGCTTAAATCAGATTTCTGATGCATCGCCTTGAATGAAAGTCGCTGTATCGACTTGCCGATATATGTGTTAAATCGATATGTCTCGATACATTGATTTATAGCCCAGTCCTAATCATGAGATTGAGTTTTTTTGCCATCAGGCTGACTGTGGGAGGTTTTCGTGGTTTTCCTCTCCATGTAACGCGAATGCGGGTTAGTTCCATCAAAAGTTTCTTTGCGAAAGCAAATTTCTCCCGATACTTAATCCAGGAGTTACATTGTCTTCTGGATTGAGTTCAAAATTACAAGGCTGCGGAGTTAAACATTAGTAGTCGTTAATCCAAAAAATTGGATGGGCTGTTCAACAACGGACACAAAATAAAATAAAGCAAAAAATATTATCATTATTATTTCTGAAGCAAAAAATCTAATTTTTGAGTATCATTTATGTCAGTCAATTAAATATAATGCAACAAGTTGCGTAAATAAATTTAAAAAAAACTTATTTAAAAAAAACTTAAACTTCTTAATCCCTCCCCCACCCCCAAAAAAAAACCGAACTCTGCAAAAAAAGTTTCATTCTAATTATATAAAAATTATTACAAATAAGTTTTTGTAAAAATATTACTTTAAATGTTTTAAAGAATAAATTCTACACAAAATAGATTTTACTATTAAAAAATTAATTTTTTAAAATTTCATAATATAAAAAAAAATCTGTTTTTACTTGAACAAAAATTTGGATGCCAAGTGTGCATATAAATGTTATTAATGGGCCAAATGTGCATAAAATGTACTTATAAATTAAATCATTTCGTGTAGCATTAGTTTTTAACCTTAATTGTAACGAGTTTTCCTTAAAATAATTTATTTATTTTAAAAATAGTGTTTCACGCCTGACATTTTAATAAGCATAATTAAATACAGGCATTAATTAATATCTCATAAAATTTCCAATATTTTATGAAATTCGCCTTCAACGATATGGTTTGATACAAAACTATTAACAATAGTTGATACAATATTAAGGTTCTATCATCTATGCCTATAATAAAACATTATAATAAACCATTAAAAATATAAGTGTTCATTTTAAAGATTTAAACACGCATTCAGAGGTAACTGACTTTCAAAAGATAAAAGCAACTTCATATTATTTTATTTTTTAATATCAAAAATGATTCGAAATTTTATATTTTCATCCTTTATCGATAAAATTACATTATCCTGAAGAAAATTTAGGAATGCATTCATTAAAACAACTAAGAATTCCCTAAATGCAGATAATAAAATAATACATGTCTAAACAAGTGTTAAATCTGAAAGAAAATATAAATTATTAAGATAGCACTAACTTCGAAATGCATTAATTTCTGAATTACCCAACAAACATCTCTTTTGTAAATTGCTTAAATCACTAACTTTGATAATTAACGAGTTTATTAGCATAATAATAAAGCTATTGTCAATTAATTCGGTGAACTGTCTTTCATTTAGACGTTAATGCTCTTTTATTCCTCCAAATAATTATTTATAGAGTTTTAAAGCCTTTTCAAAATAACCATTGTTTGAAATCTTTCAGAATGGAGAACATGTTTGTACATTAAATGTCTAAGTTTATTCCTCATAAAATGCGGAATGGAAATTTGGTCTTTAACGCATTTATATATTTTGCACACAAAAAAGACAGTAACGCTGTTAAGTGTAGGAATTACGTAATTGGAATTACGTTTATTTATCTTTCTCAACCTTTAATCTCTAAATTTCGAAACATTCACGGCTGTAGAAATATTTTAGTTTATATGCATAATAAAGGATTTGAAATTAATTTTTCCCAAAATTATGTTTTCGAAATTAAAACTCTGTTATCCTTTTGTATGATTTATAAACTTTTGAATTTGTCAATTGTTATTACTTTAAAATAGACTAGCAGTTCCTTAAAATAAAGTGCTATCTCTGAAAACAAGAATAATTATATTATTTAATTTAGACCGTTAATTTTATCACTTATAAAGTTTCTAAGCAGCACCAAACTCTTATATATGCCATTTATTGGGTTTAATTTCAACCTTCTTTCTCCTGAAAATTAAAAAGACTAAATAAAAATGTCTAAATAAACAATTCTAATTTTGATAACATATCCCATATTTGTTTTTATCTCTTTTTACAGAGGAAAATGCTTTTTTTTTTAAAGAAAATGGTATTCGAGAACTATTGTTTTGAGTGAATTTACAAAGTAAAGCCAGCTGTATATAAATGAAGAAATTTAAATTACTTTTCACTATTATCATTATTAAGCATCTCTTTGCGAAAAATCGGTATTTTATATTCACTTCTAAATCATAAAATCTTTGAAAATTTTCAAAATTTTAAATTTTAGTTTAGAAAGTATATTGAAAAAATCGAAAAAAATAACTTTTTCTTTTAATAGTTCTACGTATCGATTAATACGCATTTTTCAGCTATTATTTTATAATTTTAAACATCGTATAAACAAAAACTAGTTTCGATTTTATTGTCAAATTGATCCTCTAGCTGATTGTTATATTTCTATAGATGTAAATTTTTTTTGATAAGTTAAGTTGCCAAATATTTTTATACGTGTGGGAGACTGTTTTAACCTTTTCACACGTATTATTCAATATTATTTCAATTAATAAGTCTTTCTAAACAGGCCAAGATTTTTCTTCATACTGAGCTATTGTACTGAGGTAGCTCAGAAGATAGAGCTCTTGCTTTCTAATAAGATGACCAGGGTTCGAAACCCAGCGTCGTAAAAATATACTTTCGGTTCGCTGTCTACCACAGCGCTGACTTAGTTATTTTTTTCGTTAAAATAATGGAGTTTGATATTAATAAAATAACCCTACGTATCTGTTTAAAAAAGCAAGCGTTGTTTTTCAATAACAGAAGTTTTCGGTTAAATAAATGGCTTTATACTGGCACACCAGTTGACAGTTTTTTTTTCGCAAATTTAGCAGAATTTTTTACAGTGTATTAACGCTTTAAACTCTTGATAAACTAACCTGTATTTCTTACTATTAGCTGCATTTGACCTGATGAGTAAAGAATTATTCATTTGCATGAAAACTTACCAATACCCCACATTAATAACTAAGGACCAGTTCCTCCCATTAGTTAAATTTCAATTCTAGAAGTGGGATATCGATAGATTTACAAAACGAATTATGTAAATTGCATTTTATTAAGAGTCTCATTACATTAGCATTAAGAGTCTTTACATTAACAAAATGAATTATGTGTATGTAAAGACTCTTAAATTCTAAAGTGGCAACTCAAAATAAAAATTTAGGTATTTTTTTCGAATCTTCACTAAAAAGCAGTTCTTCCTCCATTTTGAGGATCTAATGGCATAAAAATCACAAGATATAGGAATATTTTTACTCTCAAAAATGATAAATTATATAATAATATACAAATTTACATAACTCATTTCGTCACTTTTACTGAGTGCACCATATTGTCTGGTTTTCTGTTATAATCTAACGATCATAATATTATTGTTATAATTCAAAAAGTATATTTATTAATAAAGCATATAAACAATTAACAAAAAGATCAACCAATCGTCTAAACAATATGAACCACGGGCATGGCGGTTTATATCGTTTATGCAAGTAGTCAGACTTGTAAAAATCCATGTACTCAAGTCGAAAGGTATAATTTAGCGTTAAATATGCAATATTAAAATTAAGTCTAATAACATTGATTCCAATCTTTTTAAAAGTTGAATCTCTTTCTATTAATAAAACCCAAGTAATGCATGTCCGTACAATTGTAATATTTGTCGCATATTACTTAGATATTGCACGGGTATTTATATTCTTCTATAACTCCACAAACTTTTCTCGTGTTCCACCTGCTTAACAGGATTTATCAAGAAGACTTCTGTTTAACATTCACTAAAATATAGAATTTACTCCGATAATAGTGAAGAATCAAATAAACTCCGAGGCAGTATATTTCAGCTCATATTGAAATTCGCATACATGTGATTGATTGAGTTATAATATTTTGCAAATTCAGATTCACCTTATTAGAATAATGATATTATAAGAATAGTACACGAGGGAAATTATTAAGGAAGTAGGTAATAAGCTAATTTATTCAGTCATTCACTCATTGCTGAAGCTACAGCTCAAAATTAAAGTCATCAAATTCGTCTATTAAACTTCAGGCTAAATTTGAGACATTAAGAATTTGAATTCAAAATATGAAGAATTGATTATATAATAGAAGCATATACTTGTTTCTTCCTATTTCTGTGTGATTACTCGAAGAGCCAGGCTGTTACAATTATTAATAGAATACGAAGCGAATAAAACTTTTGCTGTTTTTCTTTAATTATTCAGTTTTTGCTATTTTTCATTTTTCAGAACTTGCTACTCATCTGCGCTATTCCACATTTTGAAAATTTGCTATTCTTCAATACTCTTCCTTATTTTAAAATATTGCCAAACATTCATGCTATTTCGTTTCTTTAAAAAGCTGCTACTCTTCTATACTATTCCAAATTTTGGAGAAATTGCTATTCTTCTATGCGCTTTTCAAAAAACTTTTATTCTTTTATACTATTCCATTTTTTTTACATTTTACTTGCTTATTTATTTTTTTGGTCGAAAAATTGATACTTTTTTATGCTATTTGGTATGTTAAAAAATTGCTATTCTTTTATGATATATAGCAATTTGAGAAGTGGCTATGCTCCTGTGCTATTTCGTTAATGGAAAATTTGCTATTCTTCTAACTAATCCGTATTTTAAAAACTTGCTAATAATTCTCATTGAGGCGCTTAAAATAGAAACTACAGATCTCAGCAAATCTTAGATTTTGAAACTTGCTCTTGAGAGAAAACTTAGTTTCATTTTTTTCACTGCAGATAAAATTTGAAAGTTTATTATGAGAGCGCCTTCATATCTTATTCCCTTTGATTTTTCATGATATACATTTCTGACAGCAAGAGCTTACTACCATTCATTTATCAGAATTAGTTAAAAAACCTAGTTTGATTCAACTCTGCTAATTTTTTCTACGTGGCTCAGTTCTATAATTTTGATGAGCATCAATTTCCATTTCATAAGGTAATTACATAAAACTACATAAATATAAGGCTCCTCTCTACATAAATAATAACTGCATAAAAGGAAAACTGATATAGTTTTGTAAATACAGACCCATACATAGAAATATAGTTCTGTATAGAGTTAAAATATATAAAGTAAATATTTCATATGCTATCATAGAACACAAAAGAGCAAATTTTATTTAAAAATTTACTCCAAAACTGCAGTATTTACAGCAAAAAATATAATTACAATAAAGCGAGAAAAATCATTAAACATTTACAAAGAAGGCGGCTAATGTAGTTACATTCAGAACCAAATTTAGCATGGAGAACCATAGAAATTTAAAAGTTGAAACAAATAGAGTGTACATTATATTCCGCTTCGTTCTAAAAAAAGAGGTAAAATCATATCCACTTTCTATATACTTCTATTGATCGCTTTATTTCTTTAAAACCTTATATAACAGTTTTGATTTGTTCTGTTTGTTTTTTTCAAACAAATTCTATTTATATAAATTGGATTTTAAACATCAGTCAAATGAAATATATAATTTGAAACTGCTTTAAGAAAAAAATATGGTAAAAACTACAAGGATATGGTAAACATTTACCATGTACCTGGCTTTATGGGAACAACAAAAAGCGCGGTAACTTTAATTGAAATGCTTTAGTAATAATTTCGACAACATTAACAATGAAATATAGTTTTATAACACGTGATAAATTTCCATCATGATACCTTAGAAAGAATCATAAGAACCAATTCGGTTAAATGTACTTTTCTGCTTTGCGTATTTTACTAATTGTGCGGTAATAAAAACTTTAATTTTGAAAATCAGAATTTTCATAATCCGTAACAATTTAATTGGAAAAATTACAAAATAAATATCAAATACCGTATATTTTGGTTTCATTAAACCAAAAGGAGGATATTTTTCCAGAAATGTCATTATACCATACAATTCAGTAATTTTCAACATTTTATTAATCCATGTGAAAAGTATTGTTTACTGCTTCATGCATATTTTCCACTTTATTTTTAAAACAATAAAGATCACTTTCGATGCTTTTAAGGACATTAAGATTAACAATTTTGGAACAAAAGCAATTTTACAAAAACTATCACAATAAGATAACTTGAAGTAAAACAATATACTTTCTTAGCCCAAGGCTTTATATTTCAATACTGCTATTTTATAAAGTACTTTCTCCTTTCGTAACTTTATAAGCTCTTTCAACGGATACTTGGAGTCAAATTTTAGCGTTCAACGGAAAACTCTAACCTGTATTTTTAAGTATGAATGAGGTTTTAAACTAAGGCTTTTGAGGAAGAAAGTTGTTTTCTTTCAGAAACCTAAGCTTTTGTTATCTTATAAAATCTATTTATATTCTTTAAGTTTCTAATGTGTTATTTTCAAAACAGAATACAGTTTTATATTTATAGCTTCAAACTATAAGATATTTTTACTACTTTATCGCAAAGCTTTTCTTTAAGTTAAAAACTAATTTGTACTGATTTACAAAATGTTTGAAGAAATTATTTACACGAAGGAAATTCCGGGTTTAATTATGGACACCCTGAAATCCCTGAAATTAATTTCACCAAAAAATCCCTTTTCTACCATAATTTACCTTTTTTAATATTGTAAATTTTACATTAATAATTATTGAACTAGAGTGATTCAGTGACTTAAAAAAATATTGTTTTAAAAGTTACGGTATATCAGAGTTTTTGTTCCGTAAAATTATAGGGTAAAAAAGTAATGGCATAGTGGGTCCTGGTATATGTTACCATTACAAATTAAGGTCTAATAAATAATTATTTATAATTAATACGAGAAGTTATAGAGTAAATTTTTTAAGTGGCATATGCATTATAACGTTTTTTGAAGAAAAAAATATTTTTTTTTATTAAAGTCCAATTTAATTTTTACTTTAATTGCAAATAAATATTAAGCGTCAACTCAGAAGCAATAATATTATTACAAAAATACCCATTTAATAAATACAATAAAAAAATAAAATTCCACAATCAATTATTATTTTAATTTATTATTATTAAAATGTGTTGAAACATGGGTTCCTAATAAATTTTCCATTATGCAAGTAATATCTATGCAAGTATGGAAAACGCATTACAAATAAATTCTATATTTAAACAAAATTAATCTAATTTAGCAATGATATATCCTAAGAACCCTGAGAAATGATTTTGTGGTGATTTTTTTCCCGGGTGCTCTTTCTAGTGCTTTTTTCCGGGTGCTCTATTAATCGGTGTTTTTTTCCCGTGATTTTTTTCCGAAGTTTTTTTTTCGTCAACCCTTATAAAATGCTTCATTAATAAACTTGTGATAAAAGTAAGTATTTTAAGTAGTTTCAAATTTAATACCTTTTAGCGAGAGTAATGATCTGAAAACTACTTTTAAAATGTGTGAAATATTTTAAAAACATTTTTCCATGAGAAAAGGAAGATAGAGCATAGATATTTTTTTTTGCCGTTTAAAATTAGTTTTCTTAAAACAAATTCCTTAAAATTTGTATTTCAAAAAGCAAAGTTTATAAAAATTATCCTGTCTGAAACGTGCTTGAAAATTTGAAAATCAATTCACTGGTTTTGCAAAAAAGAGACCTGAGAATCCTGTTCAACAGCGCATAAAAAATAATACCGAAAACAGTGGCTAATAACAGCAAAAGAACATTCCATAAATGAATTTTTAAAAATAAAATGCATAATCACTAACGACAAAATGGCATGTTTTGAATATTTAATATGTATAGAAGTTAATAAGAAAGTATTCATGAAATTTATCAGAGATCTATACACAACTACAGCAATAATGACTCCAAAACTCGAGCAACAATTTTCCAATAGAAAATAAATTCTTAAGTAAGATTGTCTGATGATTCGGCGCAATTGCGGAGAAACCCTCAATAATAATCTGAGCAACATGGTACTTTATTATACTTAAGGGAACATTTATAGTGTTATAAACTATAATGCACACCAAGAGAGCAATAAAACTACAATTCTAGAGCTATTAAGAATAGCAAAAAACTTTTTTTGGCTTCTTCGGTATAAACACTTCATTAAATATGAAAAAGATTCTAGAAAAAACTATGTTTAACTGTTAAAGTTCTACAATTATGGAATTTTTAATGTTCCTTTTAAGTTAGATTTTGAAAGTTTCTTGTTTTTTTCCCTCACACTTTCTAAACGGATGAATGAAATAAAATGTAAAGTTTATACGTTGCAATTATTATAATTCTTCCAAATGTATGATATTTTTATTCCTTGTGAAGAATAAAAATGATCTAGTAATTAAGAATCAGAAAAAAAACTGAAGTATTATAAGTCAGTTTTAGTATATTACTAATATTGTTATTTTAATACTACACTGTTAGAGTTTTCGTTCTAAAATTGTGGTAAAATAACCAAGGGCAGCAGTTTGTCCATCCAATTAACCGTAAAGTTTACGATAAAGAACATTTTTTACCTTTGTAGTTTTGAAACCGTTTACAACTATTGTGGCTAAGGAACCATGAATACAAAACTAAATGGTTCTCTAACCATTTACTACTGGCATAGCTTCAAACCCGTAAATAAATTAATTTATCGGGACACGAAGTTTTTCGTTAGGAAATAGGCATTGCAGTTAGGTTGTGTTTTATCAAGTGAACCATGTAATGTGATTTAATTCATTTATCTGGTTGTTTCATCAAGAGATGTGAAATACTAGACTGTTTTGTGCTCAACTTCAAGATTTTGCCCTTTATGTGGTAATGAGAATATCGTATTCTAATATTCCAGGGTCACAAATTGGAGACGATAGATCACAGTAAACTCTTTATGTGTTGTATAATGTGGTGTCAACGCTGGGACCTGACCTATCGTTCTTTCCGTCATGAGATTGACAGATTAGCCCTCTCGGCTTATATATTCACTACACGGAACAAAGTGGCTTTATTAAGTGAGCCTAATTGGTGGGATAAAATTTTGGTTGTGTAACAGTATTAGATGAAAGCAGTTAATAAACTGTTTTTCTCATAGTTAACAGTTTGAATACAATCTTATTTAAGCTTATTTGACTCTTTTGTTTGAATGTGATAAAATAACGATTAAATAAATTGCTATTTACCTGTTTTTCCGAGAAATTTCTAACAGTGTAGGTGCAGAACCTCATGTTACCTACTATTTACCAACCCCATCATTTCTTTGCAATGAGTTTTGTTTCTGAAACAAGTTTTGTTTCTAAAGCAAGCAGTTTTTTGTTTCAAGCGTTGGAATTCAGTTAAAAGGCATGGCCTAAACAGAATTCTTTTCTGTATGCTCATGCCTCCCACATCTCATCATTTGTATTATGTTTCTATTACGATTTATTTGTTAAAAAAAATCATTTTCTTAAAAATCAGTTGCTACTAAAACTTTATCTAAAATTTTGTTTTCTAAATTTTTATTTAATATCAGGTTGCAATGAGAGCTTGAGAATATTTAGTAATAGTACGAAATGTTAATACCTAACAAAGTCTTACAATTTCGTTTTCATTATTTTAACTTATGAGTTTTAAACAAGCTTATTATAAAAGTAAATATTGCTTGCTGGTCAATAATCGTAAAAATGTTAATAAGTTTCACCATATATTTCGAGACTTTATTTTAGAATATTTATGAAATCAAAAGTAAAAGCAAAAGGTAAATATCCTTAGATTAGGAATAATTTACGGGTACCTTTTTGTGTTTTTTTACGTAAATTACCTAATTTATGGGTTAATAAAAGTTATAAAGGTAATACCTTTATAACTTTTATTAATTTAATGCTGATAACAACGACAAAAACCGAAACATTAGCTGAAAAACACTCTTTCATCGTTTTCCTTATATTTACATCGCTAGTAATATCATATGATAAAATGCTTTCTTATTGGCTGCGTATAATGATGACAATTGATTTTATGAGCAATAAGCATGAGGGAAAAAAGTTTTCCCTTACCACCGTAAAGTGTTCCCTTATTAAAAAGCTATGTCAGTCGTTGTACATAACTTAGTTTCATGCGATTTGAAAAATTTTCCCATCAAATCATGCTCCCATAATTAATTTTAAAAAAATTTTAAAAAAAAAGCATATTAAAAAATTAGAAACAACGATGGAAGCTGTAACACTAGAGTAACAGTAACGAAGTTTCCAAAACTAGAGCATCTGTTTAAAATACCTAACCCCATACATTCCAGTACTTTTTTCAATACTTAAGAAATTGTTTTTCATTTTTCCTAAAATTTGAAGTACCACTAACGTGATTGCCAAAATAATGGACTCCGTTGCAAGTTAAAAGAAGACCATTGCGTTATAGGATATAAGTAATCGTTTGAAGAGTGTCAATCGATTCAATTGTCGTTTCAAGAGTCGGTGATGTTGATATACGTTCGCCCTGGGAAATTAATGGTATCTATATGCCGTGCACTTAGATACAAACAGGCTATTTCCATACAGATACAGGTTTTTTTCTTAACTTACTATAGAGTATCCCACATAAGCCCCCTTTTTACATTGGAAGACATGGCAAAAGGTTAAAAAGAGTTTATCTTGCTATACTTATTCCATATTCTATTAAACATTCAAATTAAATAGCTTCTTCACCGCAATGCTTTAGTAGAACGAGTGCATGCCAGTCACATGTAAAATTAGATGTTCTTCTTTTACTTCTATAATTTTTTACCATTTCTTTTTTTTATTATAATAAGGCCTGCGAGGTATTCGATAAAAAGATTAAGAACTGTATAATAATATTTACTATTGTAGGTTCTGGAAGTTGCAATGAGTCTCTTTAACTTAGTGTATTTGGTAGGATTTAAATACGCAAATAAAACTTAAAATTACCATCATTTTCATTTAAAAATCAACGTTTATCAAGCATGATTAATGTTTGATCACTGATAAATAAAATTATCATTAAATTGCATTTTAATATTCCTTTTAATTTTTTTTTTAAGTTTTATAGTTGCTTTCTTATTTTTTCTCAGATTGCTAATTAAAATTCTTTACATGCAAAACAGAATAATTTTGTAAAGAGAATATTTGATTTGGTTTCTTTTTATAATTTTATTTACTGTTTTTCAAGCTATTTTTTAATATCAAAATATTTTAATTCAGTTTAAAACGATAGTGTCAGTTCTGAGTAAGCAAGATCGTACGTCAGTGTGGGATCTGGCATAGAAAGTAGCAAAGAAAGGGAACAACTAAGACAACAGACTCTCTGTCGAATCGAGCATGCAGTGAAAAAAACAAAGAAGTTATCTGGGGCATTTTTAAACCTCCGTAAGATTTTATAGAAGGATTGGTAAGTTACTTCCTCAATTAACGAAAACATTCTTATTCAATGGGTTCATTTCTGCTACTAACAAATGTACTTCTCGAACAAATTTGAAAGATTTCATTCATGAAGTAAGCTTTTTTTTTTACGTTAGGCGCAAATTCTAAGCTCCGAAGTTCTTTAGCTATTTTGGGGCTCTAACCTATAATTATATCTCTCTCAGACATGAATCTAAGTTTTTTAGCTACCCCATTAACTCAGATAGATCTACATAAATATGCGGACTTTTGTGCAAGGAATAGCTTGTAAATCCAAGAAAAAAACTGAAGAACAAAAAGCACAAAAATGTATCCAGAGTTAAAATTGGATTCGAACCCAATATCCCATGCATTAAAACATTCTGTAACGGAGGCTTCTCATTGGTTAATTGGTTAATTGGTACAACATGCATTTGCAAGCTTGTGTACTCAATTAAGGATTATAAACATCTGTCAAGTAGAAGGACAGATAACACAATACAGAGAAGAACATCACAAAGAATACATCCAGGGTTACGACTGGATTCGAACCTGCCACCTTCCCACCTAACAGAGTGTTTGGCGGGTGATATCACTCTGCCAGGGAAGCCCCGAGTCTTTTCACTGAGTAGCAAGTTCATTTATTCACATACATGTGGGAATTCACATATGTGCTTAACACAAAGACCGGCTTATAAACCCTATAGCCAAATAGAGGAACAGATAGCACTAATTAGAGAAGGACTGTACAAAAATACATCCAAAGTTATGACCGGATTCCAAAACGCAAGCAAGATCTGAACCAAATTTCAGAGTGTTTAATGGAACGGAGATAAACATAGGCCACTGATTATACCCCTTAATTTGAAGGGTGTCACCTTTCAGATTACTCAACTAGCATCGGTCTTAGTGGCCGAAGGATATTCCCAAAATGCCCTGGTGGTCGCAAACTTAAATCCCACTTGAACCCTAAATGTATCTATGTGCTCTACTTTTTCGAATTTGTGCTACATGTAATTTATTTGCGTCGCACTATAGCTGCTCAATGGGCTATCGACGATCGTCTGAGATGTTTTGAAAACATGTCCTCTCAATTGATTTCTACAAAGAGGATGGCTCCCCTGATTCATAAGTCCGTTGATCAGAGCACGAAGTCGATCACTTTACGGTTGAATAGCTTAACGAGGACCAACTCACCATCGGTCCCTTTGCAGGTTGATCAAAATAGTCACCCACCCTCTTACTAACAGCAGCCAGTGGATGAGAATCATGTCTTACGATTAGTCCACGGTGGGGCAACTGTGCTATAAATTCTACAACTTGACATGGGCTTAAATGCGAAAAATAAAATTAATTTCTTTGCATGCTTGTGTGAAATTAAAAAAATTAATGAGTCACTGATCGAAAAGGGTCTTGCTACTACGCCAAACATTCTGTACCGTAATGATAGTGGGTTCGAATCCCTCCGTGACCATATATACATCTTAGGAATGTCTCGCTCTAACTTGAGTCATCTATTCTTCAACTAGATAAAGGTTTATAAGTCGTACGTTGTTATTAGCACACAAACTTGCATATGTGAAACAATAAATAAATAAAATAAATAAACAACTTGCAGTACATACACGCTGTTTCAATCTGAGAGTGTTTATGAAGTAAATCCACAACTGGTTGTCTTAAATTTTAACTAGTTACAAAATAACATTTTAAAATTTAAGTTTAAATTCGGTGTAAATTTCATGCTTCTTTTAACGGTCAAGAAAACGAGGGCTGCGTGGCTATTCGATATCATGCCAGGATCATAAAGAAAAAAGTAAGTAATCAAATATTTTATTTATGTTTTCAAAAGTACTTATCTTTATTGAAGTTATTCTTTTTCCAAACAAATGAAAGGGAATCATTATTTGATTATAAAATAATTAAAACAGAGATACAATCAGTTTAATGTGTCATATGATAAATTCAAGTAAATTTTCAAATAAATTATAATATTTTGAAAAAATCTAAAAAAAAATATTAAAATGTTTTTTAATATTTTTATGGAAGAATGAATTAAGTAGATCTATTTGGTTGCGATCTTTTCTGCAGAATAATGAGTCAGCCCGCAATTGATGCAATGTAATTAGCCTTTGCGTATTCTTGATCAATTTAATGAAAATCTTAATTTGATTTTTTTTAAAGTAAACTTTTAAAATTTTATAAACTTAAATAAATTTAAATGCAAATTTAAACAATCATAAGAAAATACAATTTTGGGGGGGAAGGAAATTATATATTTTTATCATCACAAAACAATCATATAACAAGATAAAAATTTCCAATGTTTCAATTAATAGTGATGCCACAAGAAACTTATACTAATTACTAGGATTTTCTGTGTTATTCCAAAAATGATTTTAAAAAAAAGCTACCCACGGTAGAATATTCAAAAATTATAATACGAGTCATTCTTACTATACAAAGACACCTCTGGGCGTTTGAATTCTTAAAACGAACACTGGTCATCCAACCCCAAGTCACCCTAGCAATATTTCGTTTTTTTACTTTGTTTCTCTTTCGTTTTGAATTAGACACCCTTTTAACACTACTTAATTTTAATATCTAAAGTACATAATGTCCTAAGTGCTTGCTGTCTTTGACTTAAATCTTTACATTCCAATTAAATGAAAACCCATAAAGCATGAGCAACCCATCAGAATAGAAAAACCTTTCTTACATTTTTAGTTTATAAACCTTCCTAACACCTTCCCAAATTCTAATTTTAAAATCGATAACTGACAAAATGATATGTTTTGGTCTATTAAAACTTATTTTGGATAAGAAAAAATTGTTTTATCAAATTTAAATCTTAATATTTTTATAGTTAAACTTATTCATTTATTGTAACTTTCTCTGAGTTACATTAGCAAAAAATATAAGATAAAATTATTGAAAAATTATTTGGCAGTTATTTGCCTATGACAAAGATATTTAAAACTTGATAATTTGTAATTTTTGGGTGAAAAACTGAAATGACTAATGCACTCTGAGTAAGGATCAACAAAAAATACATTTGTTTATGCAAAAACAATCCACTCATTATGATATTAATAAGATTCATTAAATAATTTTACATGAAATTTAACTCCGTAACCCTACACAAAAGAGTTCATTGTATACAGAATCAAACATTTGACTTTTCAGATTATCTGTATAAGGACTAAATAACTACATTCTATGTGTTCCCAATGATGTTCCGCGGAACCTTAGGTATCCATGGAAGTATCACGTGGGATCCGAGAGCTATTCATTTGTTTTTTAACTAATTATTATTTTCGAAATTATTCATTCCAATTCTATATCCAATAATTATCCATTATTTCGGTTAAGGGAAATTATTCAATTGAAATGCTTACAAAGAAAGAAAAGCAAAATTAAAAACATTGTTTTTTGGAATCACAATATATTGAGGAATAATGAAAAGTATGTACATTTATGAAATATTGCGACAGTTTCTCACGTCTAATAAAAAACCAAATTTAGGTATCTTTAACGTTTATTTCCGTCATTTTCCGTTTTTTTTTAACGGAAACCTTGTTTCAACTCATTCATTTTCAGTTTATACGTACGCTAAAATCAAATTATGAACTTAACTATATGCCATTCCAGACCTATGAATTCAACTGTCTGACAGTATGACAACAAACCCAATTTTAAGACTATTTATAAAAACCAATAAAAATTAATTTTCATTCATTCATTTTTTTTTCAAAATAATAAATAAAATTTCATTTACTAATTATTTTCAAAATTAGGTTTTTTGTTGATTAATCTGTTCAAATTGCTAATGAAATTTATTCAATAAGTTTCGGGGTTTCACCAAAAAGCGGCCAATCGCTTAGGTTTCCTTAGCCGTAAAAAAATTAGGAACCACTGTTCTTTGCGAATATTAAAACAGCATAAGAAATTTTTTTTGCACTGTGTTGTTTTACACAATTACAAGATTTTTTACTTGAAGAAACTTTCAGAATTCAGTGGTTATAAGAAATACTAAAATTTAGTTTTTCCAACTAAAAGCATGAAACAAAAATTAGAGAGGTTATTTCGAGTCAAAACTTCTTCATGTAGTTTTCTTTCCAAAGCTGTGTTATGAAGAAAAAAAATAGTGCATGGAGTCCCTCCGCGCGGAAGAAGTTAAACTTCGCAACCTGCGACGTTAATTGTAGAAGAAACAGCAGTCGTAAAGGGATCACTAGTTCTATTCAACGACTCTTTTTCCTGCACCACTCGCTTCCGTGCTCTGTAATCACGGTAATATTGTGCATTTTCCCTCGTGGACCTCTTGAACCAGTGGAAGTGCTTGTGGTTGCCTCATCGTCTCGCCCTGGAAAATGTATTTGTATTAATAATGTATGTTAATGCGTCATAATGTAATTTCAAAAGAGAAAACCTAACAATCAATTGATATTCACAAGAGACGTACCTTGGCATAACCTTAAATCCGTCGCATTGTTCGTGGGATTGTAGTCACTCATATTTTACAATTGTTATCCACTAAGTTTGAAAATAAAAAATACTACCCTATTAAATTACATGTGTATCAAAACAAACTAAAAAAATATTTATCGAAAAACAATACTTTTATGATTTTTATTATTTGTATGCTAGTGAGAACCCAAAGCAATATGGAAATGAATTAGGGAAAACTGGATCCTACCACGTGATTTCCCGGCCAATAAAAATGTAGCGTTAAACGTTTAACGCATAAGAAGTATCACTTCAAAAATCTATGTATTTTCAACTTCGTGTTACAGAAATGCGATTCCAAATTAAATAAGCTTGCAATACGCAATGTAATGCAAAAACTGAGTAAACTTTTCAGGATTATTAACCACGAAACACTTCATTCTCTTTATTTGTTTGCAAACATATTTACATTTTTTGATAGTTTTTTAACATTTTCGAAAGAAAACTGGAATAAGAAATTCATTTTAAGTAATGACTAACAAAAAAAATGCTTTTTGTTTTTACAAAAATAATCTAATTATTTTGATATTAGCAAGCTTTATTACATAAATTTTAAACCTCCATTACCCGTCCCGCAGTGGACTGATCGTTAAGACACGGTTCCCAGCAGATCACCGAAGTCAAGCATCACAGGCTACGGTCAGTGTGCGGGTGGGTGATCACTTGGATCAGCCTGCGTAGGGACCGAGGGTGTGCGGTATTGGTCCTCGTTAAACTGCTCTATCGTAAAGTGCTCGACTTCGCGTGCAGGTCGTCGGGCTACCGAAGCGGGGGTGCCATCCCCTCTGCTGAGGATCAAAATTGTGATGCCATGTCTTCGGATCATCCTCAGGGATGTTTCCCAGACCGTCGCCAATAGCCCATTGTGCAGCTCTAGTGCGACGTAAATGAACAACAACAACAACAAACCTCCATTACCCATAAATAGTTCACTGTACGGTGAATTGAAATCATGACCTCGAACTGTATAACTATATTCTAGGCTATTATTAAAACTATATAAGAATAGTTTGTTTCTGTTTGCTTTTTTGAAGCGTGGTATTTTATGCAATTACACAACTTCTTTCTTGAAGAAACTTTTACAATTATATGGTTATAAAAAACACCATAATTTAATTTCTTCCAACTAAAACCATGACAATACTAAGGAGAAATTATTTCTCGTCCGAAATTCCTCATACATTTTTCTTTCGAAAACAGCTGTGTTGTGAAAAAATATATACATTTTTAACTTCCTGCTATGAAAATGAGACTTTAAATTAAATAAGTTTGCAATAACTAATGCAATAAAAAAGCAGAGTAAAATTTTCAGGATTATAAGTCAGGAAACACTTTCTTTATTCAATCGATTGTATAATTACATTTTTTAATATTATTTTTTTTAACATTTTCGAGCGAAAAACTGGAATAACAAACGTACTTTAAACAATGAATAACAAAAAAACGCCTTTTCTACATACAAAAATAATCGAATAATTTTAATCTTAGTAAACTTTATCAGAACAACTTTAAACCTCTATAACCTTAAAGCGTTCATCGTACTGGGAAATCGAACGTATGACCTCTCTCTTTATTTAAATTAGAACTGTATAATTATATTCAAGCCTGTTATTAAAACTGTATAATAATTGTTTTTTTTCTTAGACGTGTGGTGCTTTGCACAATTACACAATTTTTTTCTAGATGAAACTTTTACAAATTTATGGTTACGAAAAATACTTACATTTAATTTTTTCCAACTAAAAGTATAAAAGAAAAGTTATTTCCCTTCAGAAATGCTTTATATTTTTCTTTTGAAATGAATTGTGTTGTAAAAAAATATATCTATTTTCAACTTCGTGCTATGGAAATGAGATTTTAAATTAAATAAGCTTGAGATGCGCTAATGTAATGAAAAGACTAAGCAGTTTTCAGGATTATAAACCACGAAGCACTTCTTTCTTTACTCGCTGGCATAAATATTTACCTTTTCATTATTATTTTTTAAGCATTGAGCATTTTTTTAAGTAAATAAAGTTTGGACTTAAAACATACAGCAGGTAAAAAGAGTATTAAATTTGAAGCAAATATTAAAGGAAAATTAATTTTCAAGTTTATAAATTGGTCGTCTAGAAATTTTAATTCTTCTTTTAAGTTTTAAAGTTAAATATACTGAAAATTTCTTTTGCATTACCTAAATTAATATAGGAACTATTTTTATATAAATCTGCTACCAAGTCTAATTTCTTAAACTTTACTTCTCGAAAAAAAAACCTTTTTAGAAGCATCGGTTAAAGATATTTTGTTAAAAAATTTACTAATTGTGTTTTATTTTTAATATAATTTGAAATCCCAAAAATATTTTTTTAATTATTTTACACACTGTGTTAAAGTAACCCTTGAGAGTATTATGTATTTATTCATGTATTATGTAATACGTGATATGAAAATAATGCTCCCTTATAAGCATATTTTTAAACTCGTTGCTAATATTGAAGTGAAAAGTGTTGAAAAATTGATGTCATAAATCAATATTCAATCTCGAAAAAAAGGCAATCAATATGACTGAAACATCGAAGTGAGACCGAAAAAAAGAAACATATTTGTTTAACAGAGGATAGAGAGAAGTTGAAACACCCTACAGTTCAAGCGTCTAGTGGTCTCTCAAAATTATTATACTGGTTTCGTAAATTTTTGTCATAAAATTTATTTCATATTTTAAAAAGTTAACATGAAACATTCCTAGTATCCACAATAGTTAGATAACTCATACACAAATGAAAAATTATGTTAAGGACGGGGGGAAATGATAGCACTTAAACTACTACTCCTAGAAAATGGAAGGTTCTTAAAGAATCAATTTTGTAGCCCGACATAACAAACATACACTGCGCAGAGGGGAGGAATATGAAATATGCCATTACGTCCGGGCTACTAAACTGCGCTGTGAGGAGAAAACACGAAAAGTTTCAGTACGTTCGGACTACTAAAAGATCGGATTTCTCGTTAATAGTAACCCGTTCTTAGTAGTAGGACACAATAGGAATTGTTGATTTAGTGGGTTCTAACCCAGGTAAATTTCTATTGCTTTAATGCTAAGTTACGGTCACTATAACAATTTTACTTATGAGTACGTAAAATAATTTTAAAAAAGTATTCTTGCGATTTCAAATTACATTAAAAATAACACCCGATTATTATTTTTTTTTAAAATCCTTAATAAAATGCTTCTGAGAAAGTGTTTAGGGTTGGAACTAAGAGTTGGCTCCCTGAAGGCAATCAAACTTATTTGTATTTTTTTTCATTACACATCCCTTATTTATACTTCGGCAGGCTACTGTACCGTTTTGTTTGGTTTTTTATCCTTGCTTAAATATTTATTTGAGCCCCTAATGGGAATAGTTTTTTGAGTTCATTTTGACGAATATTCTGAAGCTATACGTAAAGTGTTGTTATTGGGGAATACCTAATTTATTTCTCCAGGGAATCGAACGCTCTCTTTCAAATAAAAATTTTACAAGAAGTAAAATTTTACAAGACTATTTGTTCCGAATTTATCTAAAATCTAAAATGAAAAATGTAATTTGGAAAAAATTTGTTTCATTAAAAGATTCAAATTATATTTTATTTATTATTATTATGTACTTTCATAAACTTATTGAATGGAAACACTATATAATATTTTTTAGTTGCTACACTTTCAAAAAGTATATTGAAATTAGATTTTATTTTTCTGCATTATTAGTTCACTACTAGATTGTATTTTAAGTGGTATGATTTCTAAAAACAATTGAAACGTTACTCTTACTTTACCTTGTAGATTTTGCAATCCTTTTTGAATAAACAAACTTGTTTTATTTGCCTAGTAACATTAGTTTTTAATTAAATCTAATATTTCTGATTTTTTTTCTAAGATTTAGTACTGACGGAAAAATCAAACCAAAATAAATCGACTCAAAAAAAAATTTTATTAATGTAAAAAAAAAGAAAAAAATTAGTAGTGTAAAAAATTAGAAACAATCGTATAGAAAAGAAATTTTTAAAAAAATGTTGTTTTGGACAACATATTTTTTTTGTTTGATTTTAAAGCTGATTCCTGTCTTTGACGAACTATTACGCGATATATTTTGTGCACTTTGTTCTTGTGATAATATTAAATTCCGGTTTATTCTTTCCATTTCCTCCTGTTTTTGATGTATCATTTTATTTTCAACACCTCGTCGTGCATACTAGCAAATGACAGTTTGCCTACATGCTAGCAAAGGGAGATTGAAAGGCAAGTAGCATAAAAACAAGCATGATGGTAAACCGGACTGGAAGAACAGATTTTTTCCATATTAAAATAATTCGAGTGAAAAACTATTATGCTCTCCCTGCATCCTATCTAATTTAATCTCCTGTTCTAACATCCCAAAGTATCATATTCTACAAATATAACGGCGTTCATTAACTACGTAAAGAACATAAATATTACGCTTACGAAAATGTCAAACACTTCATAAAATTTTGAGCATAAACTAAAGTTTTGAAAACATGTCATTTCTTAATAATCCTTGATTTACTATAGGAATTAAAGATCTTACCTTTATCGAGGAATTAAGGTATCTACATATAATTAAGTAAGAATATGCAGAATTAATTCTTAACTGCTTTATTATCTATCACATAAACTCATTAATATTAAAATTAATGACTTGGCTCATTAACGAAGAGTCATTTTGGGAGAAATTTATTAAATTAAGGAATCTTCTTTTCTTAAAAAAATAATTGCACAATCCTAATTTCTTACTCAAAATCAAATTAGAGGCAAAGATTTATTGAAAAATGTAATAATTATTCTAATTTTGCGATTGAAAAATTTTATATGAAGCAAATTACTGCGCAGTTAACAATGTTCGTGAACATGAACTAAGTTACTAAAACCGCAGTTTTTTAGTTATTCATGTTAATACAAATTTGTGTTTTTATGTCCACACAATCATATAACTTACTTATTTTTGAGGTGTTCCACAAAGTACTTTGATGAAGAAAAATAAAACAACCACAATATGAGTACCTTAAATTAAATAAAGCATTGTTTAAACAGGGTATCCAAAACGCATAGATATGTCCAAACAACTCAAGTGTATATATCGCATCAGAAACTTAAGAATGTTCGCGAAAATAATTGATTTGTTAGAACCGCAGTTTTTAAATTTTTCATGTTAATAATGAAGTGTTTTTCATTTTACACACAATAGCATAATTTACATGTTTTTTAGGTGTTTTACTAAGCCCTTTCGTCAAGAAAAATAAAACAACTACAACATGAGTGCCTTAAATTAAACAAACAGGTATTAATGCAGGTGCTTAACAGAGCGTTAAAAACCTACAGAAATGCCCAAACAAGTCGAGAGACGAGTTCAGAAACATAATTGATTTGTTAATTTTCAGAGCCACAGTTTAAAAAAATTTCACGTCAATAATAATGTATATTTTTATTTACACACAATCACATAATTTACATATTTTTTTAGGCGTTCTACGAAGTCCTTACGTCAAGAAAAATAAAGAAACCACAATATGAGTACCTTACATTTCCGGCTTTTTTAACAAAGCTTTCTTTAATCAGGGTGTCTAAAATACATAGCATTTGCTTAATAATAAGTGTGCAGTGCGGAAAAAAAACGGACCACCCTGTATAACTTTTGATCTAATGATCGGATCTTTTCGTTTTGGGACTCAATCTTATGAGGGGGGTGAACTCAAATATGCTAATTAATTAGTGCAGGTGATATTTTAAGTTGCGAAATCATACAAAAAACGTACTTTTTCTGAATAAATATTCTTTTCTGAATGTTCCTTTTTTTTCAATGGATTTGGATTTCAAAACCCAAAAATGTAGGAAGCAGTCGCAATCTAGGGAATATAGTCCAGAATGATCCACAGTTTGGACCACTTAGTGTTAATTTTACTTTTCGCGTATTTCGCTACATCTCGAGAATTTTTTAAGCGAATTAGAAAAAAATTTGCACACAATTACAAAATTCGTTTTTCCAACGATAATTCTATGCTAAGAATAAATTTTGGTAAATATTTGTTATTTTTAATTATTTTATTAAACAATAGTCGCCAAAGTTTTCAATTGTAAAGTATACCATGTTTTACATCATTTTACAGTATGTAATTTTACATGTCTAAATACAAAATTTGCTCGAAGAATAGTTCCTGAAAAATCGAATTTTAAAAAGTCTTATATTCAAAATTTGATTTCCAGGAACTATTCAGACTCATCGATTCAATCAATTTTATTTTATAACCGTCGTTGAACAGTCCACCCAATTTTTGGGGTTTACGACAACTAATGTTCAACTCCGTAGCCTTGTAATTTTGAAACCAATCCAAATAGCAAGGGATCAAGTATTGGGAGAAATTTGACTTCGTGTAGGACTTTTTGATGGAACTAATCCACATTTGCGTTATATAGGGAGGAAAATCACGAAATCCTCCCATAGTTAGTCCGATGGCAAGGGAACTCTAAGCCATGATCCGTCTACCACTGAGGATATATTACGTCAGCACTGATGTCGGTGCAAGCCCGATGCGGAATTTGTATCGACCAGTCATCGCTGGGATTCGAACCCAGTTCACCTCATTGGAAGGCGAATGCTCTGTCCTCCGATGCCTGAAAATATATGCTATAGTGAATTTTGCTTAAGCTTCACTTCTATAATAGGTTTGAGGTTGGCGCCCTTCTAAGGAATTTGAACAATGCATGCATTATAAGCTGAAATAAATTTAAAACTGTTTTTACGACTTATGAGTTTAAACTAATTTCATTTCGATTTAATCATTGCATATTGCAGAATATATACATTTATATTTCCTACAGTTCTTGTATTCTGAGGATAACGGCAACTCTACCATCTCCTCTGATTCTAATAATGCAAAATAAACGCAAATATTGTAAAAATAAAATAAATATATTACTTTTCGTATTTATTTCTGTTCGTCACAAAATTACTTGATAGTACAAACCTAATGCGCCCCATTTCATCCATCCTACCTGTATTATAATATAAAGTCAAATTCCCAAAACCTTCAAAAGTATTTTTTTTTTTTTTTTTTTGCAAAAAATTTAATTTTCCAAACAATTTAAAGAAAAAGAAAAAGAATTCTTACTAAAAACACATCCTAAGTGTTTAAAAGGTTGCTTTGAAATATACTATTTTAATTATACTAACATTTAAAGAAGAAATATCACCCCTGGAACCAGACACCTAATTACTAAACTGTTATTGTCACAATATTTGAACCCAGGACGGGGCTGGCTGAAGGAATAAAGCGAAAAACGGTGACCCAGGTTCGAATTCCAGCGATGGTTGGTTAATACGAGTTCTACACCTGGCTCGCACCGACCACAGTACTGACGTAAAATATCCAAAGTGATAGAAAGATCATGGGTTAGAGTCAGGTTAACTGTAGGGGTTATTTGAGGTTTGCCAGTCCATGTAACGCAAATGGATCCGGATGTTCCACTGTCTTGTAGATTAGGTTCAAAATTACAAGTCAACGGATTTGAACATTTGGTACTCTTAAACTCAAAATTGGTTCAGCTGTTCAACGAAGGTTATACTCCAAAAATATGCATGTTTCAATGTTAGAAAAGGAATCTGAACTGTAAAAATCATATTTACCGAATATTTCATGAGCGAAAATTGAGCAAAAACTTCCTTTTGAAAATAATATAGCATTTTGAAACGGCCAATATGTAAATATTTTCTTATACTATGCGAAAGATACTTGGCAATATAAAAACGGAGACATAGTGATATTAACTTTGAAAATATGATACACGTCTAGGTAAAGTTATAAATAGATTTAGAGAGCGTTAACATAACTTCTTCGTAGCTTAAACTAAACCAATTTAAGTTTCGTGAAAAAATACTATATTTTATGTATATCTAAATTACATTATAAAGAATTTCAAGCCTTCTTCAAATATGAAATGAAAGATTCTATCTTCATATACCTCTCACAAATTGAATTTCAAGCGATGCTTTCAAAATCTGTGCCAAAAAATACCCAATGTGCAGTTCGTTTGAATCTGAGGACAGAATAAAAAATCAATGCACCTAAGAGATGAGAAAAGGGTTATTGCATTTGGAACACCAATAAAATTTTAAAAATTCCAAGACATTCCCAAATATGCGTTTCAGATGCATGTTAGCGATTGCCAATATATGAAATAAAGAATCGAAAATCAAGAAATACATAAACATATCAGACAATTCGTTCAAAGCTATACTTTTGCTGAAAATTCAATCAGCTGTACCGCGTTATAAGGTTTCTTTGAAAGAAATTTTCTGTTGAATATACCCTACTTTCAAAATTCATATTAAAAAGATTGAAGACTGAAACTAGCGGCAGACTTTTCTCAAATGGAATATTTTAAAGATTTTTTTTAAAGTTATTTCTTTTGGTGTAAACAAAATATTTTATTAATTGGTTTACTCCATGTTAGCTAGACGTCTCGCATACCCATAAACAGTTTCAATTTCTTTAAAATTTAAAATGCAGTTATTAAAATTAAACTACTTAAGCTGTATGTGTAAGTGAGAAAAGCATAATAATAAAAGTTAACATCATAAATTCGACATTTACTAAGTTAATTTTTAAAAAAAAAATAGGATAGAAATCTATATGAAGTGACATTATTGAGTTTTGAACAATGACCTATGAGTGTTGAAATACCACACAAAAGCTGTTCAACCTCTAATCAACGCAGTCAATTACTCTGGAGTGTCCATTAACGAAATGGACGCCAAGTCAAATTTCCATTTTGTGCCGTAGCTGAGTTAGCTGTTAATCGAAATTAAAGCCAAAACGTAAATATTTTCTTCAAAAAAGCTACTTCCAGCTTCAGAAGAAGAAGCTTCAGAAAGAAAAGTTCCATCCTAAGTTCGAGATTTATTAAATTGAATTCCTTAAAAAAAATAGAATAGAAATCTATATGAAGTGACGTAATAAAATTTTAAACAATGACCTATGAGTGTTTAAATACCATACAAAGATGTTCAACCTCTAATCAACACAATCAATTACTTTGGAGTGTCCCTTGACGAAATGGACGCCTAGTCAAATTTTTATTTTATTAAGTAGCTAAGTTAGCTGTTAACCGAAATTAAAGCCAAAACGTAAATATTTTCTCCAGAAAAGCTACTTCTAGCTTCAGAAGAAAAAGCTTCAGAAAGAAAAGTTCCATCTTAAGCTCGAAATTTATTAAATTTAATTTTTAAAAAAAAATAGTATAGAAATCTATATGAAGTGATGTAATAGAGTTTTAAACAATGACCTATGAGTGTTAAAATACCACACAAAGCTGTTCAACCTCTAATCAACGCAGTCAATTACTCTGGAGTGTCCATTAACGAAATGGACGCCAAGTCAAATTTTCATTTTGTGCCGTAGCTGAGTTAGCTGTTAATCGAAATTAAAGCCAAAACGTAAATATTTTCTTCAAAAAAGCTACTTCCAGCTTCGAGATTTATTAAATTGAATTCTTTAAAAAAATGGTATAAAAATCTTTTTAAAATGACGTTATAGAGTTCTAAACAATGACCTATGAATATTAAAATACCACGAAGTTGTTCAACCTCCAATAAATGCAATCAACTACTCTGGAGTGTCCATTGACGAAATGGACGCCTAGTCAAATTTTCATTTTGTGACGTAGATGAGTTGGTTGTTTACCGAAATTAAAGTCAAAACGTAAATATTTTCTTCAGAAAAAGCTACTTTCTTGCTCTGAATCCAAATAAAACCCATTTCTGAAGAGTAAAGAGGTTTTTTTCTTTCTCCTAAATACACAAAGCAAAGCTCATTCCGCAATAAAACCCACAACTTTCCTTGCTTAGAAGATCGCTTAACTTATGAGGCAAAAATAAACATCAAAACCAAACAGTTATAGAGCTACGCCTCATTCGCATTCTGCATTCCAAATGCCACCTAAAAACTATTTTTTTACGATTATCATTTATTCCCGAACGCATCATTCACTGTGTTTCTTGCTCCAATCTTTTCTCATCCCAGCCCACATAAAGCCCTAAACAGCCATTTAAGCTGAGGAAATTTAACCCCAACAGCCCTGTATAGATGCTAAATTAATAAGAGACTGAAATGAAAAGATTTAATTAAAGATTTAAAGCCTCATTTGTAACAAAAAAAATTACGATACGATTACGATTAAGTCTCCTTGTTTCGAGCGCTCAAAGTAGATCTCTTTCCCTTTCAAAATCGTTTGCTTTTCTTGGATAATAAAACAATATTTTTTTTAATTTATCTTTCAGCAACCGCAGTTTTTTCTAGTTCTGTTCATCATCTTTATTTTCCTTTTTTCATTGGCAACTTCGTTTTCTGTTTCAAATCACTTTCGCTTCCTCATTCTCTCTGGTGAATTTTGAGAATGAATGTCTATTCTTGAGCGCTCGAAACATATCGACTTTGATTGCATCTTCATATTTTCAAGCAAGGGAAGTTTTAAAATCATAAAGTATGCATGAAAACATGTATTTAACAGCACTTTATCAGTCGAAGTTCTAAAAATTTCCGAACAAAAAATTTAAAATTTATCTTATAAGGAAGTCAACAGTTAACTGCTACTAGTAAAAATAAAAATATGTATTAATTTTAGATCCATTTAATTTTTAAATAATTTCAGTTTAAGACCGAAAGTACTTAAAAAACATAACCGCTTGACTGAGAGAAGTTTGAATATTTGGTGAAACTATTACAGCAAAAAAAATCACTTCCCTACTTTTCTCTAACATTTTGTAACTCCCTATAAAGTTGTGCATTTTTTTTTCTTTTTTGCTTTAAGCAATAAATTTTTTTAGCAATTTCCCACCACAGAATGCAATATTTTCAAAATATTGCAAATCGTACTTTTTTTGTTGGTCACATCTTTTTATAAGTTCGTATTTTGATATCCAATGTTTTACTGCTTCAAAATCGAATTATATGAAGCTATCAAGGATGTTCACGGTACAAAAACACAATGAGATACAACAAATGCGGTACACATTATAACAACGCATACGCAAAGATATTAGCAGAGCAACACTTAGCCCAACAGCCCTCTATCCCAAAACTATAGCTAGTCGATCATATGTCACCAAACTTTTCTCATTTTTTTCAATTCAATATTCCTTTGATTGTCTTTCCTCTAGAAATCACTTGTCTTGGTTAGTCATTTAAAAAGTATAATTCCAAACCAATAAATTCTTTCATTATAAAAATCTATGTTACCTCAACTATGGTTTAATAGGGTTTATTTAGTAATTACTATTACTGAATTAAATGCATTATTAGATAAAATTGCCACAAGTAAATGCTTACTTTTAAAACATTTCGTGATCTCCTTAATACTTACCATAATGTGCAGCATTTACATAATAGCATTCCATACTTAATTGTTAAACAAAATTTGCAGATTTGAATTAAGCAAACTATGCTGCAAAAATTATACACTTAAATACCTTAAATTTTAAATTGGTTATAAAGGTTGAAAAATAACTTGCTGTAAAGACTTTCACCCATTGTATATAACTTCCTCTTAAACGTGATAGTTAGAGTCAGGTGATAAATGTTGTAAAAATGCGTTTTTTATTAACTCTGTAAAATATTTGAGTGGTACCGTTTTTGTTGAGAATTGTGTAGTAAAAACAAATGTTGTAGAAATGTTCTACGAAAGTAAACATTAACTATCTGAAAAAGTGAAACCTAAAATTTATTCTGCTTATGTTTATGTATATTTGTCAATGAATCAGTAATTTGAAAAAATTTCAGAGGTTTCTGCGAAGCTTTAGGCGGTCAAATAAAAAGGGACTGCTGAAAAGAAATTAAACAAACTAGTACAGAGGTAATAATAAATTATAATATACATAAGAAAATATCATAAAATTACGATAACCTAGAAAGATAATCCTTGTTAATTTTGTTCAACTAATAACTTGCGTTCTTTTATTTATTGAGGATAATCATAATATTATTTTCGATCAAAAATTAAATTGTATGACAAATAAAAGCTTATATTGATTTTTTTTTAAAAATGGTTAGAAACCAAAAAGGAGCAAAACGAAGTTTTAAAGATATACATGTTATCAAAAACAGTATTTCATCAGAGGGCGCACTGTTTGCTAGCACAGTGGAGCTTATGTCAATAAAAAAAAATTAAGTTGAAGCTTATGCCATAGACAGAAAAAGTAGCTTTTTTCTTTAAATCTCCAAAAAAAGTCGATTTTTTTTACGTTAAGAATTAATAACAGATTAAAAGTGTTTACTAAAAATAAAACTTAAATAGAACTTTATTTCTTTAAATCCATACTATTGTGGCAACATGCTACATCAACTAGATTGTGTGTTCTAAAATTTAAAAAAAGTACGAAAAACTTCTTTATTAAGTTAATGCATGCGTATAGGCATGAGTTAATTCCTCTAGTTTGTTGAGGACAACCATAATAGTGTTCTCCGTTAAGAATGAAATAGTATGGCAAGTAAAAACTAATATCACTGACATTAAAAAGCATTTTTTCAAAAGACTTGACCAAAAAAATCACTTTTTTTTCATCGTTAAGAAGTCAAAAAAAACAGACTAAAGGAGTTTGCTAAAAATAAAAAGCAAGCGTTAACTACATCTTACTAGAAATAGAATTTTATTTCTCTAAATCCATACTATTGTGGCAACACACAACATCAACTAGAATGTGTGTTCTAAAATTTTAAAAAAAGCGAAAAACTTATATGTCATTTCTTTATTAAATTAATGCATACGTATATGCATAAATTACTCTCTCCTGTTCATTCAGCATAATCATAATATTGGTTTCTATTAGAATTGAATAGTTTTACAAATAATAGCTAATATCATTGACATTAAATAGCATTTTCTCAAAACACTCGACCAAGAAAAATAGATTTTTTTTTCAACTCTAAGAATTGAAAAGTTCAGACTAAGGGATTTAGCTAAAAATAAAATGCAAGCGTTAACTACAGCTTACTAGAAATAGAATTTTATTTCTCTAAATTCATACTATTGTGGCAACACACTACATCAACTAGAATGTGTGTTCCAAAATTTTAAAAAAAGCGAAAAACTTATATGTCATTTCTTTATTAAATTAATACATACGTATATGCATAAATTACTCTCTCCTGTTCATTCAGCATAATCATAATATTGTTTTCTATTAGAATTGAATAGTATGACTAATAAAAGCTAATATCATTGACATTAAATAGCATTTTCTCAAAACACTCGACCAAGAAAAATAGATTTTTTTTTCAACTCTAAGAATTGAAAAGTGCAGACTAAAGGATTTAGCTAAAAATAAAATGCAAGCGTTAACTACAGCTTACTAGAAATAGAATTTTATTTCTCTAAATCCATACTATTGTGGCAACACACTACATCAACTAGAATGTGTGTTCCAAAATTTTAAAAAAAGCGAAAAACTTATATGTCATTTCTTTATTAAATTAATGCATACGTATATGCATAAATTACTCTCTCCTGTTCATTCAGCATAATCATAATATTGTTTTCTATTAGAATTGAATAGTATGACTAATAAAAGCTAATATCATTGACATTAAATAGCATTTTCTCAAAACACTCGACCAAGAAAAATAGATTTTTTTTTCAACTCTAAGAATTGAAAAGTGCAGACTAAAGGATTTAGCTAAAAATAAAATGCAAGCGTTAACTACAGCTTACTAGAAATAGAATTTTATTTCTCTAAATCCATACTATTGTGGCAACACACTACATCAACTAGAATGTGTGTTCCAAAATTTTAAAAAAAGCGAAAAACTTATATGTCATTTCTTTATTAAATTAATGCATACGTATATGCATAAATTACTCTCTCTCATGTTAATTCAGCATAATCATAATATTGTTTTCTATTAGAATTGAATAGTATGACAAATAAAAGCTAATATCATTGACATTAAATAGCATTTTCTCAAAACACTCGACCAAGAAAAATAGATTTTTTTTCAACTCTAAGAATTGAAAAGTGCAGACTAAAGGATTTAGCTAAAAATAAAATGCAAGCGTTAACTACAGCTTACTAGAAATAGAATTTTATTTCTCTAAATCCATACTATTGTGGCAACACACTACATCAACTAGAATGTGTGTTCCAAAATTTTAAAAAAAGCGAAAAACTTATATGTCATTTCTTTATTAAATTAATGCACAAATCCAATTCGTTGTTGTGAACGAAATAAACTAAATTCAATTTAACTTTCAGGCACAAAAAAAATTGGTTTCCTTACAGAAATGTCCCTAAAGAAATAACTGTATTTCTTGAATTTAATGAGTATTCTTTAGAGAAATGACTTTCAGTAAGCTTAAATTAAATTAAGAAAAATGCATATTTGAATCAATTTGTTTTATTTAACTCAAAAAGAAAAAAGAAATCTTAGTTATTAGCAATATATTTTTTTTTCGTTTTCTCAATTGACGCAAACTTTTAAGCATCCTAAAAATTTAAATAAAATCATTTTAATACTAAAAAAGTGATTAACTTAAATATGCACATAAATAAATATTTAATGAATTAAAACATACTTTTTAATAATTATTCAAAATTTAGTTAAAATTTTCGAATTTCTAAGTTTCTACTTTTTTATAATTGTTTTTATAGTTTGCTGATTTTTTCACTTGAATAAATTACTATTTAAAATTGCTAAAATAAAAGTATAAAAATTAATCATAGATAAGAAAAATTTTTGCGGTAGTTACTAGTCATTTTTGTATAGCTGTGTAAATGTTTTCTTAGAATACTCATTATTGTAAAGATTTGAACACATGCTTCATTGCTTTATTTTATAGAAGAAGAAAAAGTACCTTTCAATTATTATAATTCTTAATAAGTAAAGATTGATTCTTTCGAAATTTATTAACTCCCAATAGTATTAAAATAGTAAACAGTATTTTTTGTGTAACTAAGCGATCAATTTTGTAAAGACTTGGTTCCCTTTTAATGAAATAATTTTTATGCGTAAAAAAATTTCTGTGAAACAAAATACGTAAAATAATCTTACTTCTTTTTATATACAGATATTATTAGCCTGCTATTTTCACAACATTAGATGCATTTCTAATCAAGGCGATTATTTCTATCACATTTGCATATTGCTGTGAAATTTATTTGCTATTAATAAATTTGTGCTTTCTAAAAACTAAAATACTAATAAATATAAACTAAACTAGCTGTACCCTGCGAGCAATGCAATGCTTTCAATTTGAATTGCATTTAAATTTCGTATTGAAGAGTGAAAATTGTGAGTGGGATTTGAAATTAGAATTTTTTTAATGGTGAAAAAATCGGTGATTGTCTCAGCAGTTAATTCTCTTGGATATTGTCTGTGCATTTTTCATCAGAGATGCATTGTGATGCTTTGTTGACTAAGCCACACGAACCATGAATCATATTTTGGATGATGATCTGAAATAAGTCTGAATCAATGGCGATATCAGATATTTCTATTGATATGATCTGTCCAATTTGGCAGGGTGTGATTCTTTTCAGAAAGTGCAATGCAATTCGTGATAGCAACACTTGAATTCGCCCTCTAACGGGGAGGATATTTTCAGGCTATTATTTATTAAGTTTTCATTTAGTTCTATCAGTATCATTGGTAGAGTAGGGCGTCTTTTTTAGCAGCAAATAATAAGCACAATTTCTCTAAGGAAAAGGTAAAAGAACTTGAAAAAACCCAATAAGGTAACGCTGGTCCAAATCCCAGAGTTGGCAAGTCGATACGAATTCTACTCCCGGCTTACACCGACCACAGTGCTGGCATAAAATATTCAGTGGTAGACGGATAATGGATTGAAATCCCCTTGCCATCGGGCTAACCATGGGATGTTTTCGTGGTTTTTCTTCACATGAAGCGAAAATGGGGGTTAGTCAATCAAAAATACTTCCACGAAGGCTAGATTTTCCCAATGCTTTATCCAGGAGTTCCTTAGCTTCCTAGTTTGGGTTCAAAACTACATGGTTACGAAGTTGAATTTTGACAGTCGTAAACTCAAAGCTGGGTCGGCTGTGGAAGGCCGATTGTAAAATAAGTTACACAGCACTAATTCAATTTGTAATTGCTAATTCCTTTGCCAAAGATGAATCTTGCTGAACTGAATGTTGAATTTTAATTATTAATGATTAAATAAAGGTGATTTCCATTCTAAAATAATCTTGTTTGTTGCCTGGTATCAGTTAGATTAGCCAACATTAAGAACAATTCTGCTTCATGCATGAAATAAAGTTTTATGGCAACGATTGTAAAAACAAATTTTAACTGATGACTGAATCTAAAACAAATTGATTTTGAAGATTTCATCTTAGCTAGTTATGTTGTATAATTTTTTATTCAAAAAGTGTTTATAAATAATCTCCAGACAGGGGATGGGGTAACTTGCAGAATTCAAGACCCCGAGATGTGGTAGATCAAGACCCCGAGATCTTTTTTAACATTTATTCATTATCTTGTTCTTCCTCTTGTTTTTGAGTCTACTGTAATCTCTAGCCCAATTTAGCTTTATACCGTTGAGCCCATAATGTTGTATCGATAAGTACACGCAGTATAACTGCATCCGATTCATGTATTCTCAAACATAACATTCAAATACGTCCAATCCTATCTTATCCTAACTTTATATACTTTCTCTCTATTAATTTCTGAGGCATATTGCTACTAGATAGCGTTCATGATCACCACAAACCTAGGGCTAGAAATTATAGCTGACATAAATACAAAAGGAAGAAGATCAGGACAATTAATAAATGTTAGAAAGATCTCCAGATCTTAATCTACCATAAAAATAGAAATTTAGACACTAAGTAAGGTAAAAATTTGAAACTCGGTGTTATTTAAAGTGTTATTTAAATAAATAAAAAAAATCCCACAGAAAAAAAACCGTCCGAGTAATTTTACAGAACCACTTGTTATCCTTAGGTAGAAAATGTAATTTGTTAGTAGCGGTTTTGAAAATAGATCCAGCTTTCTGAGGATTACCAACTACTTTACTAGACTTCAGGAATTTATTCTATATATTGAATTGTAATGCGTTTCACTTATTCCCAGAACAACTTTTCTGGTATTTAGGATCGGATTTATAAATCTGATTTATAAATCTGATCTCCCTTTCAAAACCGAGTGTAAAGTATCTGTAAAAGTTCCGGGTACATCAGAAGAATCAAATTTTGCGAAATCTAAATCCCTTTCATTCTCTCATTCATATAAATAAGATTTCAAAATTCATAGAGAAAATAGATATAGAAAAAAGAAAAGGAGATAAAGATGATAAAGAGATAAAGAAAAAACTTTCAATTTTGTATATATATATATATATATATATATATATATATATATATATATATATATATATATATATATATATAATGCAGTTATTTCATAGAATACCTAGTTATTCCATGAAATAACTGATCGTCTCCGTTAAAGTGTGTAATATGTTATTAATTTGACACTTTACCTAGTTATTCTATGAAATAACTAGGTATTCTATAAATTAACTAATGAGTGACAGTTAAAGTGTAAAATAAACAATTTATCTAAAATGAAATAACTAGGTGTTCTGTAAATAAACTAATGATAGACAATTAAAATGAAAAAGAAGCAATTTATCTAATTTATGCAGCGTATAAATGATATTTATGGAAACGTACCATCAAATCATTTGTTACACAAGGGTTACTACAATGACACTTGGAATTACAAAGAACATTATTTCTAAAACAAAAACAATTTTTGTTGACACACTGGGTTTTACACGAACATTTTTTAAATCCCTGACCAGTACCTAAACTTTGAGCAGTAGCATATAGATTATTTTACAGTTTAACGGGCTGTAGAATGTTATTCTATGAAATAACTAGTCAAACCATGAAATACAAGAGAGTTTTACACTTTAACTGACACGATCAGTTATTTCATGGAATAACTAGGTATTCTATAAAATAACGGATTTCATACTTTAACGGTAACAGATGTTAATCATACAAACCCTTCAATTTATAGTGATTTTTTTGAATATGTAGAATATTTTTTATAATACAATACTTGAATTTTTTCGCTTAATTTTATAGCCTTTTACTAATACCTAAATTAAAACGAAATATAATATAAATAACACGTATATCGGTACATTAAAAACCATATGCAACCACTTAGTTCGTGTGCTCCAGTAAATGCCTCTACGCTAGCTGAATGCATAATGAAAAGTAAAGTTCTAGCCTAATTTTCAGTAAAGTTTCGCAGTATTATTTGAATTTTTGATAGCATTAGCATATGCGAAACGAAAACTCGAATATTAGTTTCATAAAACAAAATAACTTTAATCGGATTTTGGTAGAAAAGACTATTTTCCCAGACAAGTTAAATTATTTACGTCCTCTCCTGAAATTCTAAGAATAATAAAACTTCTTGGATCTAACTTTTCCCAAAAGTTTCGGATGCATAATATCTTGACAAATGTCGTTGAATTATTGATAAATAAAGTTTAAAATCGGGTTCAAACTTTGTGAATATCTTTACTTTATTGTTTGTAAAATAAATAAACCAAAGAAATTAGTTATGTTATTTTTAATATAAATTTTGACTAATTATACGTTTTTATAAAACTAATGATAAATGTAATTTAATAATTAAAATAATTTTAATTTCAAAATATATTTGAGAATTGTTTTGACATTATTTTTAAATAAAATACTTCATTCATTTTCTTAATTTTTACTGTTTTCATTTGCAAAATCCCATTTCTATTCCTAATGTTTTATTTTTAAAGAAAACTAGTATTTTCGAACAAGTTTTAAACTATTATAATAAGCATTTAATATGCGATAAAATTCATGTCTTACTATGTATACTAAAGCATATGAATAAAAGTAATGTGAAAAAAAACTTTAATTTTATTCAGATGTTAAATTCAAGCATAAACTATTTTGCTAATAAAAATTAGTTTTGAAAGGAAGTTTAATATAGTTTGTTTGAATTATAAATTGCGGATTTCAATAAGATTATTTTACAAAAAAATTTCTTATTATATAAACGTATCTTACATTATTTAAATTTAATTTTATAAGACTCCACTGTTATGAGTTATTTCTTTCAATTATTTTCCGCTAGTTTTCTATTGAGATAAAATATTCCTTGAAATTATTTATTCTAGAAAATGAATTCCACAATCCTTAAATTAATTATTTCATTTTGTTACAGTGACATATACAAACTAGAAATAAACATAAGATTGTTGAGTTAGTTTTAAGTGCCAGTTTTAATTTGACTTTATCAATTTTACAAATTAATTTTATCATCTTACAAGTTAAAAACAAATTTTAGGTTTAACTTGTAAGATTATGCAAATATTTATTATAGTAGCTATAACTAGTTAAAATAATGCTAGAAATTTTACATAATTAAAAGTTTACTTTTTATCTATATTTATGTTTGAAAAAATAATTAAGCTTTTTTCCCGCAATTTTAGAAATTTTAAAAAGAAAAAAAAAATTTTGTGTCTGGAATGTTACAGTGTTTTAAATTTGTTTTAAATTTTAAGTTTTAGGCATATATTTTTAAATGCGTTAAACATTTATTATTTATAAAATAGCTTTTGGTTATCAAAACTATGATGATCATCTTTTTCTTTATTATTATTTCCATTATTTGGGGCCATGAGCATGCATGAGAACATGTATGAAGAAAAATTTAAACCACACAAACAGCAGCAACAATAAAAAAAATTAAATTTTTATTGTTGCTGTTTTTTCTTTGTCATGAGACAACTAAGGGTTATCACAGCATAATTCCTCTAGCCCTCAATTATCTCGATGATTTCGTATTTCCATGGATAACTCCATAATTATGTCCAAAGATTCGCTTATTTTTCAGACAGTGGGAATGCAGACTTGTTAAGAATGCAATACAGATGAGTAGCAAGACAATTCAGATTCATAAATAGACGAAAAGCCACCACTTCCTCTCATCAAAGTTTGTCAGATACAGCTAAGAGACAATTATTACTTCCATATTTCGTTGCTATTTTAGATGAAAGTTCATTCTGGTGCATTGAGTACATTTTTTTTCTTTTTTTGGTTAATTATTTCCCATTTATCTCAGAAATGCCAGAATTGCTACTCTCTTATCGTTACCCAGTGAGCACCTATGGCTAAGCCACGGCGGTGGAGTAGCGCCTCCCACGTCATACAACCACAAACCCGTTTATAGGGCGGGTTACATTCACACAATCACACATAAGTAAGGGCATAGAACATAGAGAGAGAAAGAAACATCCATGCCCTGAGCGGGATTCGAACCCGCAACCATCGGCTCCGCAGTCAGGCATGCTAACCACTCAGCCACCTGGTCGGCGCATTGAGTACATAATTTACTTAATGAATAGTTTAGAGGGAAGCTAAAAGGTTTCTCGGTAAGTCAGTTTATCACCTTTTTTTATATAACCATTTACAATCACGTGGATTTACTCTAAGATTTATACACTGGCCGTCTACCAGTCTTGGAGAACTTTGTTTTAATACCGATTTTGAGGAAAACCCTCCATAAATTGCTGATCTTCATCTGAAGTCAGAGTAAAAGTGGTTCAAACTTGAGCTATTAGAATGGTTTTCTGATCTGTTATATGGTGCAAATGAGCAGTAAACTTAATAAGGTGTAAAGCATAACATATGTCCTTTCAATTAAAAACTAAATTATTATTTCATTTAAATTTTATTAATCTCAAACGCAAGAATTGGATTAAAAAAAAACCTTTTAACATAGACATTTGTAATAGCTGGTAACGATTAATGGCCACCCTATAGATTCCTTAACTTTCCTTGGTAAAAAATAAACTAACGTTTTAATGCACTTACATTTTTAATTTCATGATGGTCAATTTTTGTGGGACTTAGTCCTTGCCGCCATATTCTCCAAATTTATTTCAAATTTCTGCTGTTCAACACTTTATTACTTGGAATTTAGTTTTTTTTCTTCTTTTAGACATGATTGCATATGCTCATTTGAATTAGAATTAATCTTTGTTTTATCTCGAGCTTCTGAAAAACAAATTAAAAACCACAATTTCATTAATATTTAATCTACCTTCATATTATTTTTATCTTTAATTTTCTTTGGACTAAATACTATTCCTCAAAGGTCATATTTGCACTACAAAATCTAAATATTCTTCGAGCATCAACAAAGGTAATCGTTTGCAGCATAGGTTTATCTAAATTACACAGATTTCAGCTAATGTCATCGATTGCGATTCTCCGAGCCAGCATCAACAACTTACACATTCCATGCTTCCATTCAAGATAAACCAATATATCGTGCAAATATCTCCCCCGCCTGAATAACTTACACCACGTCAAGGCTTGAGTTCGAGTTAAACCAATGTATTGTGCAAATCTCTCCTCTCGCATCTACAACTTACACCATACCATGCTCCCGTTCAAGTTAAACGTATTATTGAAATCTCACCTCCCGCATCAACAACCTACACATTGCCGTGCTTCAGTTCAAGTTAAACCAATGTATCGTGCAAATATCTCCTCCTGCATCAACAACTTACACAATGCCATGCTTCAGTTCAAGTTAAACCAATGTATCGTGCAAATATCTCCTCCCGCATCAACAACTTACACAATGTCATGCTTCAGTTCAAGTTAAATCAATATATCGTGCAAATATCTCCTCCTGCATCAGCACCTTACACAATGCCATGCTTCAGTTCAAGTTAAACCAATGTATCGTGAAAATATCTCCTCCCGCATCAACAACTTACACAGAGCCATGCTTCAGTTCAAGTTAAACCAATGTATCATGCAAATATCTCCTCCCGCATCAACAACCTACACAATGCCATGCTTCAGTTTAAGTTAAACCAATGTATCGTGAAAATATCTCCTGCCGCATCAACACCTTATGCCATCCCATGCTTCCATTCATGTTAAACTAATGTATTGTGCAAATCAATTTTAAGTACTGTAAGTACTGATATCGTTCAACGTATCACAGTATAAAGGCAACAGCAAACTTGGAAGATATTTCAGTCAAGTTAAAAATTTCTAACTGTGTACAGACTAAATAAACTCGAGGCAATGTTTCAGTTTAATTGAAAACTCTGTAAATAAAATTGTAAAAAATTCAAAATTTAAACTTTTACGCTTGTTTGTCTAAACCACGTTTGAAAATTTAATCATTAAATTAGTAATTCATTAGTCATTTTAGCGAATAGTTTATTTTTCAATTGAAATTTAATTTCGTAAAGTATTCGTTATATTCTTTCTTGCCTAACTAAAATTGCATTTTAAAGTTTTATTTAAATGAGGTATGTGTTTTTATCGTAAGAAATTTGGCAAATATGTGTATTAAACATCCCCTTATAAATTTTAAGAAAATTTTTCTTATTTAACTTAAATTAAATGTTCTGTTAGTTAAAGATTTTTTCTCTGGCGGTTATTATAATTTTATTATTATTAATAAAATGTTTCCAATCTATTTAATAAAAAAAAATTTAATTCAATATATTAATAGTTTTATAGTTCGTTAATAAATCCCTAGTAATTTGATAGTCACAAAATTTTATTATTCCAGATCAATCTAATAAGTCATCTGATCAACCAGTAATTTTATTGCTCGGTATTAAAAAATAATTGTACTGTAAGTACTGAACAATAGTCACAAAATTTTATTATTCCAGATCAATCTAATAAGTAATCTGATAAACCAGTAATTTTATTGCTCGGTATTAAAAAATAATTGTACAGTCTGAACTTTAATTCAATATTAAATTAGTAATACTTTGATAAACCTATCACTTCAGCATTTATTATATGGTATTATTCAGCTATAGTTTATTAATATCTGATGAATAAAAATATATTAAATTTACTACTTCATTATAACTGAATTAATTCAGTAAGTTATTATTCAATAGTAATTCATTTACTTTCTTAACTTTATTACTTGGTTCATTATTAATTCTATCAAATGCCTTAATAACTAACTAATTATAGTATTTAGAAATCAATAAATATCAGATAAAGTTAAATTTTGAATAGTTATGAAAAGAATTTTTAAAAAATATTCAATAAAATATAAGAATTCATTTAAATAAGGATGTTTCAAATCGATACCTGATCGCGCTAATTGCTATCGCCAAGGCGCCAAAGTGTTTTGTACTTAAAAGAAAAAATTTAAAATATATATATTTCGGTTAACCTGGATCTGGCTCAGAGTTACATCCTCCGAGTTGTCCTCTTCTGAGATTTATTTCCTCACGTGCCACTGCCATGCAAAATTTGGCGACTATTTTGGCACAGATATCGATTTGGAAAAATTTCCAACTTTAACCCCTGAACAATCGGTTAATTTAAAACGGTCATAAAAGCGCCTATTTTTTTCGTTTTTGCATTTGTATTACGTATTTGATTAGTGCAGAGATCTAGTTTAAAATAAATTAACTATCTACAATTACCTTAAAAATATCCTGGTGCTGCCATCTTGTGTAAAATGAGAAATAAAATGCTTTCCGGGCGAAAGAAATGAATTAGTTTAATTCTTATTGGCGCGTTACTACTGATCACTACAGCCCGTCAATATCACGGGAACGAGAAATAGAGGGAGAAAATTCACCCCGTCATTTTCACGGGAGGTAGAAGGAAGGGGTTAATAAAATTAAAGTGTAATAATTTTATTATATAAAATTGAATTATCTATTACATTTAAAAATTTAATACAAATTTATTAACTCAAAATAATTATTATAAAAGTTCCTTTTGTATTAACAAAATGCTTTCAGTATATTACGACATCCAAGTATAAAAAAAGACGGAAACAGAAGTAATTTTCTAAAACCGTTTCGTTTTCTTCAGCCGCAGGCGTTGTTTTCCTACACCATTTTCTTAGATGGGATCTGCTCCTTCACGATTACGAACTCCTTGGAAAAGATTTCCTGAAATTGATCTTCAGTATCAAATGTTTTCCCTCTTCCTTGTAGAAACATCCCACTTGATGTTCTCAATGAGATTTTAAATCGGCTTGTTTTTCGGGATCGAGTAGTGTTACGCTCGTTCCAAAAATTTCAGATATGTTAGATTCTTCTAAGAATGTAATGGATGGCTATATTTCTATTAGGGCTGAACGTAAAAGTATGGAAGGAACTCAGATATCAGATTTCGAAATGTTTTGCACAGCTTTAATAGAAAACATTTTTATCATTTAATGTAATGCAATAAATGGGCTGCTGCCATTTCTCTTTCTTTATTTTTTATTACTATTTTTATGGTTAAAAGTTATGCTACTTTAATTTCTATGATATGTTTATTTGATTTCGGAATTTAATATATAAAATGGTGTTTCGTTGCGTCATAATTCTTCTCCTTTAAAGTTATTAAATGATTTTGTTTAAACCTTTCTTTCTATTTATCTTCAAAAATCAATAAAAATGAAAAATATAAACAATGATTTATATCACATAAATTTAATTAAAAATATTTATAAAGCAATGGTATTGAAGTTTGTTATAAGGTTATAATTTTGTACGAAACTATAAGTATTATTAAATTACTTTTAATATTAAGGATTTTTATGTATGATTATAATATGTTAAATGATAATTTACAACATATATTTAGGGCATATTTGACATAAATAAGCTATTAGATTATGGTTTTGTACTATATTATATTAGTATTATTTTGTTTTCTATTTGTATTTGTATTATTTAAATAAGATTATTTAACTTTAAATAATATGTGTTTTTTTTTTAATCTTAAGGAATGATATCAATTAATTCGCTTCTTGTATACAAATTTGTTTTCAAAAATATTGATTTTGAAGAGTGTTGTAATTTAATTTGTCTTCTCTATAGGTTTTTAAACATTATTTATAACAGTTAAGAACACGCGATCATTTTAGACACTTTTTTTATCAAAAACATGACGATATTGAGTGGATAGCAAAAAGAGAACTTCCTACGTGTTTTTCTTTCCTTTATAACAACAGTATTACTTTGATTATTTTACTCTAAGGACAAAAGACATAGGACTTAAAATTAAAATTATTAAAATATCATAGTGGTTAATTAGGTATGTTTCCCCCTTGTCTCACCATCAAACTTTATTTTCTCTTTTGTTTTTTCACCACGTTTTAAAGACAAAACCATTTTATTTCGCTCACTTGATTACGTAATCGCAATTTCTGGTTCGTGTGCATTCAAACTCCATACTCAATCAATTATTGTTATGGAATGTAATCTAGTTAACTCAACTGCTACAAAGTGGTATTAAATTGTTTACCTAAACATAATTAATATAATGATATGGTGGTTTGCAAGCGCGTGCAATCTCAAAATTAATATTACCCAAAAGGTAAGCCCAAACATTCCCAGATCAAACTCCCCTAGTAGGGGATGGAAAAGAAATACAAAAATAATAAATAAGATCTCTACTTTGTGGTTCACAGTGAATATTCTTTATTAATTTTTATGTTTCTTGACGTCAAAGTTTTCGAAATAGCATTTCTAGTATCTTTAATAGAATTTCCTTAATTTATTTAGCTGGTTAGATAAATTTTAATATTGATTTTTCAGTTATGACTAATTTTTATGGCTTAAATATATTGCAAAACACTTACGCTTGCTGTTTTTGTCTGAAATAATTCTCGAAAGAAATATAGATGGCAGCACAAAGTTAGGTGATTACTAAATGTTTATTTTTATACTTTATGCGTTTCGTAGTTTACTTCACTATGTGTCTATGTCGTAATAAACTTGCGTTTTTAAAACCGGCTTGGTAATTCTTGAATAATTGTTTCCTCGGGAAGGAATGTTTTACATTTACTATTAAAGTTATTAAGCATTATTTATTTCAAAACACTTACGCTTGCTGTTTTTGTCTGAAATAATTCTCGTAAGGAATATAGATGGCAGCACAAAGTTATGCGATTAGTAAATGTTATTTTTATATTTTATGCGTTTTGTAATTCAGTTTTCTATGTGTCTATGTCGTAATAAACTTGTGTTTTTAATTGGTAATTGGTAATTCTTGAATAATTGTTTCCCCGTAAAAGAATATTTCACATTTGCTATTAAATTTATTAATCATTATTTATTTTAAAAAGAAATAGTTTTTTAAAGAAAATTGTTGTTATTTTTAAGAAACTAGACTAATTATTTTGTAAAATTATTGGACTTTTAGCTGTTTCAAACTAAAATTAATTCATTTTTCCTGACTTTCTCAGCATATATTAGTTACATTTTCTGACACTTTTTCCATTGGCAAAATTTTCTTACTTTTTCCTGATTTCCCTGTTTTGTGGCCTCCTTAAACTAGCCATCCTGTCTAGTTCTTATTTGCTTGTTTTTTTTTCTTTTATTATTATTTATTCCATTTATAATTCGAATTAAGGGTAAACACTCTAAACTAACCATTTTGTCTAGTTCTTATGTTTTCAGTTCTATATTAATTATTTATTTTATTTATTTATTTTATTTACCATTTATTTATTTTCTCCATTTATTATTCTAATTAAGGGTAAATTTTGAGCACAATCTTTAAAAACATTCGTTTTGTTCAGTTTTTAAATTTCCAAAGCCCCTTTAAATAGATTCGAATTCATAAGCTAAAGAGCGTAGAGTGAAAATATTTCTTTTTTGTATTTGTCAGTTCTATATAAAGAAAAACAGAGGGTTATTTTATCAGCAAAATTAATATCATATAAATATTCCATTATAATACCGTTCTTTTTGCTGTAAATAAATAATAAAAATAACCATTCTGTTTGCTTATTTATTGGGGCTGGGAAATAGCGATACTCCCAAACAATAACAAAAATTACTAGACTACAAAAATACGAATGAAATAAGATGTACAAGTACTGAATAAAAGTCTCTACATTTTCATTTCTTAAATATATATTCGATTGTACTGCTGTGTAAATTCCTCAGCTATTCTGAAATAATGAGAAATAAAAGAAACTGATATTTTATTTTTCGTAACAAATTAATGAATATAACCAATTCTTAGCCATGTTGGAATGAGCTAAATTCGATTTACCTCTCAAACAAAAGAAATTCTCATTCTTTTAAAACTAGTTTCTTCGAAAGTACCTGTCGCCTTTTTGGAATTAATAAATTTATTTCTTAAAAGGATATTTCCTTAATCTATTTTGCGAAAAATCTATTCAGTGCACCCAAAAAAAAGAGGAATTTTAGAATTATTGTCAATATTTAATGTCTCGTACTAGATTAGCATTAAATTCTAAAATATTTTTTTCTTATGATTTAATTTAAGCGTCAAACAAAAGGAAGTAAATTAATCAAATATTTTAGTGATTTAAGAGAAATGGGTCCCATTTAATTATTTTCTAAACTTTTTATACAGTTATGACTTAATGTTTACTCAAGAAATACTATTAAAAGTTTCTTATTTAGTAATCCTTACTTTTGATTTTTTTTTATTTGTTCAGGTTTTTATCTTGAAATGAATCCTAGATAAATATTAGAGTAAAACCTTAACTAAAACTAAAATTTATATTTTATTAAATCTTATATGAATCCTTAATGAAAATCATAATGAGTACTTAATGAAGACAAAAATGAATCCTCAATATTAAAAAATAAATCATTTAAGAAAACTGAAATAATTCGTGATGAAAATTGAATGAATCTTTCATGAAAATTAATATAAATCCTTAACAAATATCAAAATCAATATTGTTTTTTACTTAATTATTAACTACTCTTTTTATTTAACTTTTTATACAGCTTTGGGCTATTATTTATTCAAGAGATACTATTAAGTTTCTTTATTTTCGTATTTCTTACTTTACATTTCGTTTTTTTGTTACCATATTTTATTCTTAAAATGAATCCTTATTAAAAATTAGAATAAAATCTTTACTGTAACAAAAATTAATATTTAATAAAAGTTGAAATGAATCCGTAATGAAAACCAAAATTAGTACTTAATCTAGACAAAAATGAATCCTCATAGCAAAAAAATTTAATTATTTATGAAAATTAAAATAAATCCTTAATAAAAACTGAAATGAATCTTTAATGAAAGCTAAATTAAACCTCTTACATAAACTGAATTGAATCACTAATAAAAATTAAAGCAAAAAACTAAACAAAAATTAATATTTCTTTAAAATTGAAAGGAAACTTTAATAAAAAACAAAATCAGCACGTAATGAAGACAAAATGAAGTATTACTGTGAAAAATGGATTAATAGTTAATAAAAACTAAAATGAATCCTTAATAGAAACTAAATTATCATTAAATTTCATTTCATCCATGAAAATGAAATAAAAATTGAAATTGATGTAAAATAATCTTTAATAAAAGCTAACACAAATTATTCTTTACGAAAATTAGAATGCCTAATTATAAAACAAAATTAATAATTTAATCATCATTTAAAGTTCATTACCTTTATTATTTACTTCTATAGAATCAAAGGTGCTATTTCAAAACCACAGTTTCTTATTATAAATTTTACTAAAAATACCAAAATAGTAAAAAAACATGAAAAGCATAATATGAAACAAATTTAAATGCTTTGCAAGTACAAGACAAGTACAAAGAAAAGTACAGACTTTTTTTCCATTTCACGAAACTTTATAACCTTTTTAAAGACATTTTACGTGCAAAATAATTTCGTGGTTTAAACATTATAATTTAATACCAGATTCCAAATTTAAAATATATTTAAATAATATGAAAATTCTTTTGAAGAATTGACGAAATTTTTATTAACTTTCAGAGAGCTTACAATTTTAAATTTCCACTAAAGAGGTTAAACAAATTCACTTTATATAATGTATTAAGATTCTTTTTAAGAAATAAATACGACTTGATTAAAAATTCTATCTTAGCTTTTAATGAGGCATAAAAAAACAATTTTTAACTATTACTAGACTACACGTGTGCGTAGTTTTTAGTTTTAATTTATTCTAAGTAAACAAAACTATTTTCTGAAAGAAATTGTATATGAAAGCCCATAAAAATGTTAAACGTATAATGTTTCAGTAAAATAAGATAATCTCTCGTTTTAATTTTAAATTAATGAATCATTTAGTTTTAGAACCAAACTCAAATGGCTTTTTTTAATTATTATTTTTAGATAATTATTAATCTTCCTAAGAATAAATTTTAAAGATTGTCCTCATTATAATTTTCAGTGTTTAAAGAAAAAAGAGAGTCTATATTTATTTTCAAGATGACTTTGATTATCAAAAACAGTTTATCATTTAATACGAAATAGTTAAAAACAGTAATTTAACAGTTTACAAGAAAACTGTAAGTCTCAGATGTTTCAAATTACATTTGAATGAGAGAAAAAAAATAAAAAAACTCTATTTAAATAGAACCAAATTCTACTCAAGAAGAAAAGATCAAAACCTATTTGATTGTCAGAGACCTTTGAAACACGGGTAGTGAAGGTCACATTCATATTAATCATAGTAATTAAACTAGTTTTTATTTTATTTTTAATGCTGCCTTCGTCATTAGTGTTTCGCCATATTTCTAAAGCATTTTTGTTTTTTCATCATTAAAATACTAATCAGTATTGTTTGTACTCTCTGTACTTAAGTTCAGGTTTTAGAACGATTCTAAAAAATCGGAAACTTTAACAAAACTGGTTTCTTAAATTTAAAAAAGGGACGCAGCAGCTTTTTTTCGAACTACGGTGTAAAATCATTGGTGTAAAAATCAAAACTGTTCTAACAAAGTTTTTCAAAATATTGCCTTTGACAAATAGTTTACACTCTAGTTTGAATAGTCTGATTCATCGTCTATTTAACATTATCTATCTGTAACTATTTTCATTCGAAATCCTGATAAATGGCATCAGTAGTCTAGTCAAAAGTGCTGAGTCATAGTTTTATCAACCTGTCTGATTTCGTCAGTTTCTCCCCTTATTGATTGTTGTCACTATGAAATATTCCATTTATAAGATCAGTTACCCATCTTTACCATTGAAATAAAAGAATAATGATAAATCATCCAAAATTATCATAGGAGATAGCCAAACTTGGCGATTTTATGACTTTCGATAAAACTAAAAAAAATATCTATATATATATTTCTCTTACATGGCGACAAAAAAAAGCTTCATTACAACTCCCCGAATGGCAACGCTAGAAAATAGACCAATGATTGCTGCTAAAAATGTCACATGCTAAATCTAGCTGTGGTGGCTCAACATATAGCGCTTTTAAAAACGGAAACGGAAATAACCAGAGACAGCATTCTCACCCAAATTTGATCTCTTCCGAAATTGACCCTATCAGCTGCGGCAATCTCATACAATTAAGCTAGGCAGAAGTGAGTAGTCTTAGTCGATAGATCTCTATTTTAGTATTTTGTCAAAAGCGCTTTTTTTTCACGATTGACGATTAATTATAGCCAAAATTTCAACCTTTTTAAAGAGATATCAGCTTTAGAAATTTTATACTAAAGCACATTTCTAATAGGTTTAACGAATTACATGTCATTTATTTGAATTCAAATTTATTTTAATGACTTAGTATTTACTAAAAAGATGTAATTTTTTTTTAAAAAAAAAAGTTGTTATATGGATTTGAATGATTGTTTTGTTTTGAATTCTTAGAATTTTGCGCATTTGCAATGTACCTAAGTTAGTAGCGAACGAAGCGAGCTTGGTTTGCGAAGCAAACCATATAAGATTGCATAGCAATTTTCGGGGGTTGGCGAGCGTTAGCAAGCAGGGGGCCCTGCCCACTAGTTTAGAAAAATATTTCTATATTCGAAAAATATGTATAGCAATGAAATGGGTGTTACTTTAGCGAAAGGGTTTAAAGCTTAAACAGTTTTGCCAAAATAAATTTTATACTGATACTCATGCTTTCCGTGGGAAGTATGCTTCCCTCCAAAATCAATAACCTTTAATTTTCCTTGGTAGGCTAAATTTCTAACAAAAATTATGAAATTCTTTAGCACCTTTTTTATGAATTTTATTTGGAGTCATTCCATAATCCAAGCATGTCTTAACGCTCGTTCAGGAGGCGCGTCCCCTCTGGGTAAAATGGACTAACTGAAATGGACTACCTTACTTAATAACTTAAATGAATCAAGGGAAAAAAATATCAATGAAAAGAGCTTGTTTACATAAATGTGGCTAAGAGTAAAGGCTTGCGTGAGGTCAAGAAGCGAAACTGTGACTAGGAAACAATTATGTCTTGTGAGTCAAGCATTCATTTGAACATTTCTAATCAAATTTATTTATATCTATAAACCCAGAGTCTATAAATTCAGTTATTTATAAGCGCTAAATTTTACGCTTTGGGTTAAATTTCGAACAATAGTTAAAATTGTGAAAGAATAAACTCGCTTACTCTCCCACTAAGAAAATGATCTTAAAACTCAAATTAATTTTAAATAAAAAAAACTAAATGAGTTTCTTTTTATAAATTAATCTCAATCCCAAAAATAATTTAACATAACATGACTAGAAAAACTGAGCCCTATAAAAGGATAAGAAGAGAAAATTTAGTCAAAGGATAAAAACCACTAGCAAAAGTAAGTTTCTAGTTCCTCAGTTTCTGATCTTCGTTATCCTTATAGCGAAAGGGATATGTTTCCTTTTTTTCCTCTCTTTTTTTTTCACTACTCGTTTTTGGGAATAGATCCTGCTTTTCCAGGATTACTACTTTTTATGAGACTTCATGTATTGATTTTCAGCATTGAGATGTTATATGTTTTATTTTTCTCAATACAGCCTACCTGGTTTTGCGAGTCAGATTTAAAATTATTTTCTTTTAAAAAAAAAGAGAAAAGCTGAGTGTTAAGTTTCTTTTGGAGCTTAGGGTATATCAGATTTTGTAGATTGGGAAAAGGAATCTAGATCCTCTTATACAAATAGGATTGCAACACTGAAAACGGAGAGAGAATTTGTGCATCATGTTTTGTAATACAATCACAAATTTTTAAAGTTGACATTTTTTTAAAGTTATTTTTTGTTGGTCGGAACAATTTTTTTAACGTGTTTTTAAATTTGCTGTGTATGATTTTCAGCTAAAGAGGACGTTAACTATGTAATCATAGATCTTGAAACTAAAAGTCTTAAATTAATTTTGATATGTTTCGTAACTTAAAGAATTGCAATTAATTATCGTATTCAAACTTTTTCTTTTGGTGGTCGGAACAATTTTATTATCGTGTTTCAAAATTTGCTGTGTATGATTTTTAAGCTCAAAGGTGGTGTTAATGATGAAGTCACAGATCTTGAAACTAAAAGTCTTAAAAAATTGTTTTTATATTTTGTAACTTAAAGAATTGCAATTATTGTATTCAAACTTTTTCTTCTTATCTTTTAATCTCCATTATTAAATGTGCTGTTATTTTGATGGCTTGTTTTTCCGTGATCCTTTTTTTTCTCCCAAGTTTAAAACAACCTATATTAAAGATAACTACATGAAATTTCAAATCTATGTATCTCAGATATGTTAATTTAATCTGTCCCCAAGAAATTATAAAATATTTTTTAGATTTCATATTTATTTCGAAAATAATAATTAAAAGAATTTAAAATTTTCATTTCAAACATTCTTTTGTATACTAACAACAAGCAAAATTCAGAATAGGAAATAAAGAGCTATGCGAAGATAGCCCCCGAAAATGAGGAAAATAAAAAATTCAAACTGCATTCGTTTGACCATTTTTTGACCACAAATGACCACCCTTTAAATTTTTTTGACCACCCTTATTTTGGACATAATCCTGAAAATTAAATTCGGGGGCTAACTTCGCATTTTCACGCCAAATGAATAAAAATCAAATTTTTATATTGTATTCGTTTGACCACTTTTTGACCACAAATGACCACCCTTTAATTTTTTTTGACCACCCTTATTTTGGACACAATCCCAAAAATTAAATTCGGAGGCTAACTTCGCATTTTTTCGAAAAATATATAAAAATCCAATTTTTATATTGTATTCGTTTGACCACTTTTTGACCACAAATGACCACCCTTTAAATTTTTTTGACCACCCTTATTTTGGACATAATCCTGAAAATTAAATTCGGGGGCTAACTTCGCATTTTCACGCCAAATGAATAAAAATCAAATTTTTATATTGTATTCGTTTGACCACTTTTTGACCACAAATGACCACCCTTTAATTTTTTTTGACCACCCTTATTTTGACACAATCCCAAAAATTAAATTCGGAGGCTAACTTCGCATTTTTTCAAAAAATAGATAAAAATCCTATTTTTATATTGTTTTTGTTTGACCACTTTTTGACCACAAATGACCACCCTTTAATTTTTTTGACCACCCTTATTTTGGACATATTCCTAAAGATAAAACTGGCGTGAATCAATAATACGAATGCAGATGAAGAAAACTTAAAAATTTCACTAAAGCAAAATAATAAAAAAAGAGGGAAATACCTAACACCTTGTCCAGAAATATCTTTCATACATAATCGACCCATCAGAAAAAAACAAAATTCTATTATAGGGAATGGTAACATTCAGTCTGCTCTATATATTGGGACAAGATTAATGGAAATTCGAAATACATGTGCATTTGATTCCATAGTGGAAATAATGTCTACAGCTTACATGGATAACAGGCATTATTTTTTAAAATTAAATGATATCAATAATGATGAGCAAATATTTTCATTCATAAAAAATTATGCAACAGCTGGTTTTACAAGAAATTTCTACAAAGATAGAGCTCTAATTTTAATGAATATAATAAATAGCGATAACTGCAGTATTTTAAACTGCGCAATTAATATTGGATCAATTATAAATCAGTTGTTTAAAGTAACTCCATCAGCAATCGAAACTGGCATGTGTCCTCACTGTGGAATTTTGAAGAAAGATTATACTTTGATTGAAATTCCTTATGATGAAATTATTGAGCTATGTTTGAAAGAGTACATTGAAACCTTTGTGGAACAATATTTCTTGGATAAAAAACTGAAATGTCAGAAATTGTTCAACAGTTTCGCCAACATCACAATGAACAGACGGTACTTCAAGATATACCAGAAAAAATATTGATTCAGAAACAGCAGTATATATTAGCTGGATTCGTACAGTATATGGGACCAATCGAACACAATTCAATAGGACATTATATTTCCTTTTGCAGACGAATGCGGAATTCCTGGGAAATACGAGATGATATGCTAGGTGAACGTAAACTTTTAAATGATTCATTAAATAAAAAAATTAATCCACATATTTTGGTCTATACAAATTATGAAGATTAGTCGAATTAATCTTTTTAAATACTGTTCGAATTTTTCATAAGTAGTTGTTTAATGTAGTGCACAGAAAGAAAACATATTTTCTTAATAGCTAATGATCATTTGATCGGATTTTCAATTTGATCATAAGATCAAAAGATTTCAAGGTGTTCGCTTTCTTAACAATTGAAAATTATTTAAATTGTAAAATACGAAAAAGAAAGTTTTGATATTAAATTATAAATATTAAAATATTTGTCTTTTCTGAAACTTAAATTTCAATGGGTCTACGAGACTTCGAATTGTTCAATTGTTAAAATAGTAACGAAATGATTCATGAAAGAATACCTTTTGAAAAATGTGTTAATACACGATTGGATTTACTTCTATTTCATGTTTTTTTTAGTACTTTTAACAATCTGTCTTTATCTCATTACATCATACTTTACATATGTTCTTACTTGTATTAGAGTAATTATTTAACACATTTATTTGGTTACAACATTGTGAAAAAAATACCTTTCTATTTGTAATTGCTAAAATTCTAATAATGATTAAGACCCGATTGTAAATAGTATTGGTAAGTTTTGTGCAGTTTGTTTGAAATTGTTTTCTCCATTGTTTTTGCATAAATTAAAGTTATGTCAGTTTGAGAATGTAATTTAATATAGTGATAAGATATGTGTTTCTATTTTGTATATAATTATTTCTATATTTTACAAAAATCAATGTTTTTAAAAATAAAATGCCTAAATGCTAATGAAGAATTCTTAGCTACTCTTAGATTTGAGAATTTAATTTAATATAGTGATAAGATATGTGTTTCTATTTTGTATATAATTATTTCTATATTTTACAAAAATCAATGTTTTTTAAAATAAAATGCCTAAATGCTAATGAAGAATTCTTAGATAGTAAAGCTAAATAATACTTGTTATTGTATGCTAATTTAATATATAACTAATTTTATGTACCATGGCTAAAGAAGAATAACTATTTACTATCTATCTATATATAATATTGAGAGCTAATACACTACTGGAGAAAAAGGTGTTATGGTTGGTTTATAAAATAACTTTATTGCTATGAAACTATTTCTACTCTTTTATAGAGGAAATATGTTAAATTTTATATATCATTATTGAGAAAAATGTTTTTAAACAGTATAACTACTTAATAATTGTTTTAGAAATGTTTTAGATTTACTACATCTTATTAAACTTTTATTTTTCTACTTGTAAAACAATTTTAAAATAACATTGCAGAAAATAAAGATACGATTAATGTGAACAAAACTAATACATATAGTTTTTAGCATTCCTCGTTTTTATGGATTATAATCATTGCATTTGAAGTACATAGTCATTTTGGAATTTATTTTTAAAATTTTTATATTGCAAAAAAAAGTTTTTGATCATTACTACGTTTAGATGTCAGCTATAATTAAAATATATTATATTGATATCGCTAAAAGAAAGACTGAAATAAGAATTGTCGGAAAAACTTCAAGGTCGTCATTTGTAGTCAAAAATGTTGTGCAGTTGAACGAGTTGAACGAGTGCAGTTGAAATTTGTTATTTTCCTGAATTTTGAGGACTAACTTCACGCCAGTTTTATCTTTAGGAATATGTCCAAAATAAGGGTGGTCAAAAAAAATTAAAGGGTGGTCATTTGTGGTCAAAAAGTGGTCAAACAAAAACAATATAAAAATAGGATTTTTATCTATTTTTTGAAAAAATGCGAAGTTAGCCTCCGAATTTAATTTTTGGGATTGTGTCCAAAATAAGGGAGGTCAAAAAAAATTAAAAGGTGGTCATTTGTGGTCAAAAAGTGGTCAAACAAAAACAATATAAAAATTGGATTTTTATCAATTTTTTGAAAAAATGCGAAGTTAGCCCCCGAATTTAATTTTGAAGATTATGTCCAAAATAAGGGTGGTCAAAAAAAATTAAAGGGTGGTCATTTGTGGTCAAAAAGTGGTCAAACGAATACAATATAAAAATTGGATTTTTATATATTTTTCGAAAAAATGCGAAGTTAGCCTCCGAATTTAATTTTTGGGATTGTGTCCAAAATAAGGGTGGTCAAAAAAAATTAAAGGATGGTCATTTGTGGTCAAAAAGTGGTCAAACGAATACAATATAAAAATTTGATTTTTATTCATTTGGCGTGAAAATGCGAAGTTAGCCCCCGAATTTAATTTTCAGGATTATGTCCAAAATAAGGGTGGTCAAAAAAAATTAAGGGGTGGTCATTTGTGGTCAAAAAGTGGTCAAACGAATACAATACAGAAATTGGATTTTTAAAGATTTTTCGAAAAAATGCGAAGTTAGCCTCCGAATTTAATTTTTGGGATTGTGTCCAAAATAAGGGTGGTCAAAAAAAATTAAAGGGTGGTCATTTGTGGTCAAAAAGTGGTCAAACGAATACAATATAAAAATTTGATTTTTATTCATTTGGCGTGAAAATGCGAAGTTAGCCCCCGAATTTAATTTTCAGGATTATGTCCAAAATAAGGGTGGTCAAAAAAATTTAAAGGGTGGTCATTTGTGGTCAAAAAGTGGTCAAACGAATACAATATAAAAATTGGATTTTTATATATTTTTCGAAAAAATGCGAAGTTAGCCTCCGAATTTAATTTTTGGGATTGTGTCCAAAATAAGGGTGGTCAAAAAAAATTAAAGGGTGGTCATTTGTGGTCAAAAAGTGGTCAAACGAATACAATATAAAAATTTGATTTTTATTCATTTGGCGTGAAAATGCGAAGTTAGCCCCCGAATTTAATTTTCAGGATTATGTCCAAAATAAGGGTGGTCAAAAAAATTTAAAGGGTGGTCATTTGTGGTCAAAAAATGGTCAAACGAATGCAGTTTGAATTTTTTATTTTCCTCATTTTCGGGGGCTATCTTCGCATAGCTGAAATAAAGACAATTTAATTGAGAATGAATCAAAATAAAATTTTATATACTAGCTGAATACCCGTTCTTCGCACGGGGTCCATAAAAAAAGATAAAGAATCAAAAAATCAATACTGAGAAACACTTTGAAGTCATGCTCTAAACTGAAAAGCGTGTACCGATAAAATTAAAAAGCTTGATGGAAGAACCAGGTAAGTGACATTTTCAGAAAAATTAATGAATCAGAGAAAATAACATAAAGTAGTTATATCTATATGGGTATATTTAAAGTAACAGAACTGTTTTTCCTTTACTATAATCTTAACATAACTAATCTACATTAGTTTTTAATGTGCTTGCGTGATTTTTATTTCAAATTACGCAGTGGTAAACGGAATAAAGCAAAGAATTATTGTCCCGTCTTCTGATTCATCAAAGTTTTTTTCTTCGTTCCAAAAATGTCACTTGCCTGAATCTTCCACTAAGTTTTTCTATTAATATACTTAAAATAATTTCATTTTTTTTATTTAATATTACTTGTTGCCTTTTTCGGAGGCTTTGCGTTATTGGAGTAAGCAAAACTGGTTTTTTGTAGTTCAATCTATTAGAATAAAGATAAAATGTATTTAGCATCATTTGGCATGATGCTATTGCTTCATGCCAACTCTTGATAGTCAAAATTTACCACTATCGAGCAATTTTATCCGGTACATACTGGACCGATACCGGTTTATCATGATCATTTATTCGGTTAAATTTACCTTTTAGTTTTGTATCTTTTACTAAATGCATGATTACAAGAACAAAAATTTTGAAAACTGGAACTTGATGTAAATCATATTAACGGAAAACTCACCCAATGATTGGTTTAAATACCATATATTTCTTGATTTACTACCAGAATTATTGTTTTTTTTAACCAGGAGTACCATACGGTACCGGAATTTTAATTTTTTTCTCCGTGTATTTAAATATGTGTTTCAAACTTCCTTACATCAAAATAATTAACTATTTCTTCGTGTTCGGTGGCTTTGATTGCATCGATTTACGGCTTACAATGAGCTGTTAAAGATAGCTTAGATTTTTAATTTATTGCGAGCCTATTACAAAATTTCAAGAATATCATCATTAATATCTGTTTTAACCTACATGAAACTGTTATGTTATTTTGGTGAGAAATTAAAACTCGTATGATAACTTTCAGAACGTACTAAAACGCAGTATTCTTGGTGA